>NW_028318190.1:5368000-5687000 GCF_062004578.1 Staurois parvus | reverse complement strand
AATGTATAATAGGCATTTACAGTAAGAACACTTATGCTATGGTTTTCAGAAATTGTGTATTGCAGGGAGCTCAGGCAGAATCTTGACCAGCAGTACTACATCCATCACATAGGTGGAATGCTGAGAAAGATTATCAAACATTATGAAACTCAACTGCTTTATTGAGATTCTAATATAGGGTATTAATACTGTGATACATTAGGAATGTCTGATATGTAAGTCCCTGCCATTGTAGTTTTTCATTTTTGTACAAATATTGGTACTCTCTGCAGTCCTGCGTGAGCTAGAACTACAGATGTTTGCCTCCTGTGCCTCTCTATCCCCTTCTAGTTGGCGTCAGCAGAATCCTTTTTTCTCTAAATAATTTATCCATAGACGTCACACTCCAAGTGGTTTTACATGTTCGGCAGATTTTTTAGCGCACTGTCATACGCAGACCAGTGTGTGCTTCACATACAAAGCAGGGTGGCGGTGGTACATGCACAGCAGTTAGACTTTATTACACGGTGATGTGTGCCATCATAAATGATATCCTGAGAAATCTAGGCGGTCAATTTATAATTACTCCTAATTTTACTGTGCTTTTCCTGATAGTGCTGCTAATATATACCAACAATGTAATTAGTAAATGGTTTTCTCCAGTTTATTAAAGTTGTGGTTTGGATTCTGTGATGTCAGTGAGAAACCCAAAGGTGGCAAAAAAGCAGAAACTCTTCAGCTGAGGAACATCCTTTGCTATGTTCCTTACACTAAAAAGAAAGAATAGTTGATTAAAACTGTCTTTTAAAACTTGCAAAACCTGTTTATAAAATAGATTTTATTGGATTAAAGTGTATATCGAGGCAAAAAAAAAAGTGTACATAGGAAATAGTAGATTATACAAAAATGTGCAATACTTGCTTGTTTGCCTATGTTTTTTCCCATTAGAGACCCTGCAAGTTCAGAAAAATACCTGTTGATCTGTCAGAAATGCATTTGGATTCCTGTTCCTAAGCAGTAATGGCATAGCAGTGCCGTGCAACAAAATGCATTTTGATTCACTTTTCTGCAGTGTTGAATGGGGGAAAGACAGGTGATACGGCTGTACTGAGTAGCAAACAAGTTGTTACTTTATTTAAAATAGCGGTCCGATGCCAAATACTTATCAAATGACTTTATTTGAGCAACCATTTCTTTGCATGTCTTGCCATGCAAAGCAAAAATAATAATAATAATAATAAATGTACATATATATTAAAGCAAAAGGCAAGGCAATAGTATTTAAAGCAGAAACTTTATTTTATTTTTATTTTTTTTAGAGGGGAACTAACCAACAGCACCAGGTTTTAATGTGTGGAATTGTTGGAATACAATGTTCATATATTTTTGTCCGACAACTACATCAGTATTAGTATTCAGTAGCGATATATTTTTCAACATTAGATGGCAGTGTTTATAAGTTGGTAGCTGCATCTATGGTTAAACTCTGTGTCTTTTCTCTATAATAAAGTTCCTATTTCCTATTTGCAGAGAAGCAGCAGATGAACACATGTGGACTGTGTCTGTTCTGTAGGGCTATATACAGAATTTCTAATAGGAATTAAGTATCTAAGTGTCCCTATCTAATACCGTTTCTCTAGGATACTTGGTGGAGCGGCAAGAATACATACCTGAGCACTTACACTAATATTGAATTCTGGCCTTCATTGTTGCCCTAATCCATTGAATAGGAGATATCTGTGCAGCTGTTGAGGCCAAGGCTGCAACTTCTTGTCTTAGTTGAGCTGTCTCCAGAGGAAGCAGCTTCAAGTGATTTGGATCCCTCCCTTTACCACTTTCCACCCAACCTATGGTCAAATGGCGGCTGGGCGAACACTTCTTCCCTCCAGGCGGGCGTCATACGATGTCCTACCCAGATCGCGCGTGCCGGCAGGCCTGCGCTGTAACGAGATCTGTCACCGGCCGTGTATCTTGGACACGGCCGATGACAGATCTGTGTATCGGCCCCGTTGCCAGTACCATGTGACCTGCTGTGACCAATCACAGCAGGTCACATGACAGTTGTGTACAATGGATGGCTTCGTTTCATGCCATCCATTGTACACAACTGTGTCTAGCTGTGAATGGTCACAGCGATCACATGTACAGCCTGGGCCAATCACAGCCTGTGTCATGTGATTACCCATGGCCAATCACAGCTAATCATAACCAAAAAATCATAAATTAATCAATTTCATTCAGTTAAATGCTTATAGCAAAGGAATAATTTGCTATAAGCAATCAAATTGTGTAAAAAAAAAAAATACTGATCACTTCCCCAAAGTAGTACAATGTTACTATGGTAACATTGTACTACTTTGGTCATAGTGTAATATGAAACAAAAATCTTAAAAAAAGAGAAAAAAATTTAATAAAAATAAAAATAATACATTTTGAAATTTTTTTTTAAAATTATCTTTATTTTTCGTACTGTCACCAGTCAATGTCCCTGATCACCACCACACCAGTTATATGCGGATGCTGTACTGCACTGGTGACAGTATGTAAAAAAAAATTTGTGAAGATACTTTTTTTAATTTCTTAATTTTCCGAAAAATTATGCCAAAAAATTACAACTTCAAAAAACTGCCATGCCTCTTATGAAATACATCGGACTGTCTACTTTGCAAAAAGGGGTCATTTGGGGGATATCTGTACTGTTCTGACATTTGTGGGCCTCAAGAATTTAGATTGGCTGTCAGTACTTCAGGATTGATCAATTTTCAGATCTATACCATAGTTTGTGAACTCTAACTTTCCTACAGACTAAATAATAAATACTGATTTGGGTTATTTTCACCAAAGAAATGTAGCAGAATACATCTTGGCCTAAATTTATGAATTATTTTATTTGCAAACTTTTATAACAGAAACAAAGAAAAATGTGTTTTATTTTTCAAAATTTGTTTTTTTCGTTTTTTTTGTTAATTTAGCAAAAATAAAAACCCCAGAAGTGATTAAATACCACCAAAAGAAAGCACTAGTTCTGTGAGGAAGGTGATAAAATTTTAGTTTGGGTACAGTGTTGCATGACCGCGCAATTGTCATTCAAAGTGTGAGAGCGCTGAAACCTGAAAATTGGCCTGGGCAGGAAGGGGGTAAAAGTGCCAAGTATTGAAGTGGTTAAGGAGAGGAACATTCTGTTCAGGCCTGCCACACATTTATGACCTCCCAAGACATCTTCTGGATGCCTCTTTTCAGGGATTGGCTGGGGCATGATAAATATTCAACTGATCATATGCTATGGAAACTTCTTTCAGAGATAGATGGGAGTAATAAAAATCTCAGCTCCTGAACTGTCCAACACAAGCAATAAAAGCTCCATTCACTACAATGGAGCAAAATAAGTAGATTTACCCAACATCCTAACTAGAGGAGGGTGCTACATAAAAATGTTATATTGATCAAGAAAAGACGTACTTATTTTTAACAAACGTTGTATGTGTTTTGATCTGAAGTAGCATCTGAAAAGTCACAATCTTTTTCCTTTTTTTTTTTTATATACAATAACACTGTATCAGTGGGAGTACCCAAATCTGAGTGTAACACCATGCATTGTTGCTGCAATGCATATTTGTATTTAGCCACATGATGGCAGTGTTAGGCATTACTGTTCATCCCAACCTGAACACAAGTTACAGACTTCTTGGATTTGTATGCTGAAAGCAGAATTTTTGGTCACAGTGGAGCTGAGACTGAACTACACACCCATGAAAACTCAACAGGGGGCAGGAGGATATTAAAATAAAAGCCTGGAGAGTTGAGGAGAGACTTTGCTGAGGCATAGAGCGTGTGTAAGAGAGCTGTGTCAAGCCACGTAGGCCTGGACCAGATCAGGTTAGGCCAGGAAGCCACAGACACCCCTGTCAAGCTGAGCTTTGTATATAAGAGGGTACGCTGTGGGGGCCTGATCGCTGCAGAAGTGTGCGAGTTGCCACCATCACAGACGAATCTTTCAAAGTAAAGGGAGCCCCCCATTGCTGTTCCAGACCCACCTATCAGTACTCTTTGTTGCAAACAGTTGCTGCAGTTCAGGTTCCTTACGTTCTAAGACATTCTTCAGCATAGGAATCTCCCAGTATTACATGTGCCAGTGTCCCTTGCTGCTGCATGGTGCCATTCCATAACCACCATCAGGGTCACTATTGTGCAGGATACTGAACGTAAAGTGTTACTAAACCCAGGACCCTGAAATTCACTATATCAGGGTCTCCCACAGTACACAGAATGTAGAAATGCAATTATTTTAGTAAATATAAACTGCTAAATACCTTTTCTCATCAGCAGTTTGTGCAGTCTTGTGACTTCTATCAGTGTTCAGCCGAGCACTGGTTAAAGCTTGTAGGAATTTTCATTCTCTCCTATGAGGCTGCAGGACCCCTGACCTCCTGTCTGGACAGTGCTGATTGGGCCTGTGCTGATCACATGCACTCTCCCAAGAACAAAAAACTCTTTAGCAATACACACCAAACTAAGCATGTGCAGCTTGCCCCAAAGTCTCTGTTCTATCAGCAGATGGATTGGGGACAGTAGAAGAATGGGATAAGAAAAGACAGGATCAAGCATCCTTTTTCAACAAGACAGAGGATTAACCCCTTAGGCTCCACAGTGAGTATAACAAGAATGCTTTACTGCATATACAGACTGATTTTACTGTTGTGGGTTTAGTAACACTTTAACCTAAAGTTAACCCTTTGACCCCCTTGATAGGCAGATCCCTATTGCTGAGTCTATCTGTGTTCAAGCTATCTATCTTAGGTGGGAATTATGACACTTAAGTTCAACTTCATCATTTGAAGACATTCTCACACAGCTGCCAGTCTCACCTCCTTTATCTTAAAGTGACCATTACCATTGCAATTCAGTATCCTAAAGTGACCTTTCCCTTCAACTTAAGGAGAACTCTGCTAACCACATACTGCTCACTGACTGGCTGTCCGCACCACACACTGCTCACTGTCTAGCTGTCCCCGCCACACACTGCTCACTGACTGGTTGTCCTCAGCACATACTGCTCAATGACTGGTTGTCCTCAGCACACACTGCTCACTGACTGGTTGTCCTCAGCACATACTGCTCAATGACTGGTTGTCCTCAGCACACACTGCTCACTGACTGGTTGTCCTCAGCACACACTGCTCAATGACTGGTTGTCCTCAGCACACACTGCTCACTGACTGGCTGTCCTCACCACACACTGCTCACTGACTGGCTGTCCTCCCCACACAGTGCTCACTGACTGGTTGTCCTCACCACACACTGCTCACTGCCTGGCTGTCCTCAGCACATACTGCTCAATGACTGGTTGTCCGCACCACACACTGCTCACTGACTAGCTGTCCTCGCCACACACTGCTCACTGACTGGTTGTCCTCAGCACATACTGCTCAATGACTGGTTGTCCTCAGCACACACTGCTCACTGCCTGGCTGTCCTCAGCACATACTGCTCACTGACTGGTTGTCCTCAGCACACACTGCTCACTGACTGGCTGTCTTCACCACACACTGCTCACTGACTGGTTGTCCTCAGCACATACTGCTCACTGACTGGCTGTCCTCAGCACACACTGCTCACTAAATGGCTGTCCTCATCACACACTGCTCACTGACTGGCTGCCCTCACCACACACTGCTCACTGACTGGCTGTCCTCATCACACACTGCTCACTGACTGGCTGTCCTCACCACACACTGCTCACTGACTGGCTGTCCACACCACACACTGCTCACTGACTGGCTGCCCTCATCACATACTGCTCACTGACTGGCTGTCCTCCTATAATGTACCATAAGGGATTTAATACTGTACTAGTGGAAAGGACTCAGACTGCTAAAAGTGCACTCCCTGCGTTAGGGGATGCAAATTACTTGCCTTGTCCCAGGAGCTTACAACCCACACTACACCACTGTAAAGACACCTTAATTTGGGAGCACTACTGAAATGCCATGGAGGACACCAATCCACTCAATAGCATCAGAACCTGCTGGATTAAACTTGTGACACAATTCCTTGCTGACTCATTTTTTTGATGATGAATTCTTACTGTGCACATTGATGAGACCAATTAGTTCATATTAAATGAATCATCCCCCCAAAGCAGCAATGAATAGTGAGTACTCACCTATCTGACACAGGCTGGCTATATACTTCTACAATGTACAGTAGATAACCAAACTGGGTTTAAGAATATCAGTATTTATCGCATACCTTGAAATTATCACAGGAAAAATTAACTACAAAGATTGGGACTTATCAGGTGCTACTTTGGATAAAAACACATACAACCATATATTTTAAAATTGAGTGCATCTTTTATTGCCCAATATAACATTTCATAATTATAATATTAGGTAAAATACATTTTCCACCTAATTAGCACTCCGCCTTACCTTCACATAAAGTTTGCTTAACAACAATATCCCATGTGACCCTTTTGGAAGATTAAACCAAATCTCTCCTGGGGAGTGGAGATACAGTTCTTTGACACATTTCACAGGCTACAAAGACTTGCTTCATCATGAAATGGTCAAATGTATTCATGGGATAAATGTAAGAAGAATATGGTCATGTGATGATGCACCTCTATTCAGGATCATGCAAACAGATAAACTGGGTTGCGGGGGGCGGGGGTGTATAACACTGCCCCCAACCATCAGGTGGAAACAGCAGAGCAGGGTGCCAGAGTGACATACATTCTGAAGCTGCATTTGCCTGCCTTGATTAAGATATCCAGGTAGTCAAGTGATTTTTTTCCAGCTGCCCTGGTGCCCTGGAGACCAGGATGTGTTCAGCCTAGACAATATGTATGGCAACTTGGTTGGCAATGAAGTAGAGAAGAAAAATGCAATCACCCTGGCTAAACCCTATGTACAATTTATCAAATCATACTCACTTGACTAATCTCTGTGAGTTCCTAGAAGCAGATAGATTAGCCATCAGGATTCAGAAGCAGGGATGGCCAGATCTGTGTGGCTACACTCAAGAAACTGGGACCAGACTTTGTACACTTTAAGTGAGATTTTTTTTTTACAGTGAATCAAAATCCATCCAAACACCAGCACACTGCAAACTACAGCATGCAGCACACAGTAAAAATAACGTGAATCAGAAACCCAGTGACAAAATACATAACAAATCAACCTACCAACAGAAAGCCTAACTAACAACTAACTATATACAATATATACAAAATGAGGAACACCAAAAAGCAGGGGAAAACTGAAGGTGCAGGGAGCAGATGGGAAGGGGGAAACAAAACTTGGTCAGGAACAAGAGACAGCAGCAGGGTACAGAGCAGGAGCAAGAACAGGATCAATGGCAAACAGAATCTAGCAGCAACAAAACACTGGAGCAAGAAACAGAAGTAGTAGAAGAGGACCTAACTACTCTTCCAGCAGCCAGCATCAGATGGAAACCAATTACTAGGGGTCTGCTACCTGCTGAGAGACACCCGTTGTGGACACTGCGATTACAACTCGCCACCCAGGGATCCACAGTGCCACCAGCATGTGATCCAGGTCCAGACACTAGCCCTCCCTGCATCACTTTACCCTACTTATGCCCTCATGCATAGAACTTGATCCTTTTTTAGGATAATCCTAACTAAACTTAATAAATTATTAAATCGAGATAGTTGGGATAAATTTCAGGTACGAAGACTGTCCCAATTACTACACCAAAAAGAACTGAAATCTTTTGACCAGATACATCAACAATATCATATACCCCCAAGTATGTGGTTTTGTTACCAGCAGGTTTACTATGACTATCTGTCTAAAGATAGGGATCAATTAGATCCTCCCAACGATATGCTTCAACTTGATTGCACAGTCTTATCCCACAAGGGACTTTATCTTAAAAGTGTTATCAGAGGTTGATCGGAGTGTACATGGGCTCCTACACTTGCAAGGTTAGGGATACGTGAGAAAAGGAGACAGGCCCTATTGTGGAAGATCATTGGGATGACATATTAATAAATATTCATAGAACATCACTGAATGTATTGCAAAGACTGTCACACTTATATTATTATTATGAGAGCACATGATATACCTTAACGCCTTTATGACAAGATCCTGTTTGTACAAGATGCATGAGGGACGACAGTGACCTCCTGCACATGCAATGGAGCTGTCCGAAGCTGGTGCGTTACTGGGAAACAGTTGTCAGCATGCTCAATGGAGTGTTCCAAATTAACATTCCCAGAGAGCCCCTCACTTGCATTGCAGGTTGTACGGAACGTCTTCCATACAAACCTTACATAAGTTAAACAACTGTGAAAGCATTATTCCAGGCTCATAAGTTAATCCTTATGTGCTGGACATCTCCAAACCTACATTTGGCAGCTAATATAAGTACAAATTGAGTCCATGCAATGAGAATTTCAAATCCACATGACTTAACAGCAAGCCTACACATTCTGTGTATGATTTACAGAATTATAATACAGGCAGCACAGTGGCTAAATGGTTAGCACTTCCACCTGGCAGTACTTGGGTCATTGGTTCAAATCCCAGCCACGGTACCACCTGCCTGGAGTTTGCATGTTCTCCCTGTGACTGTGTGGGTTTCATCCGGGTACTCTGGTTTCCTCCCACACTCCAAAGACATGCTGGTAGGTGAATTGGCTCCTGTCTAAATTGTCCCTAGTATGTGTATGTATGAATGTGAGTTAGAGATTTTAGATTGTACGCCCCTCGAGGGTTAGTGACTGATGTGAATGTACAATATATGTATGTAAAGCGCTGCGTAAAATTGACAGTGCTATATAAGTACCTGAAATAAATAAAATTATAACACAAAGGTAAAAAATATAAAAATGTGTGGCACTCAAAAAGTTATAATGGAAAAGCTTGATTAAAAAAATAATACATTTTTGCTTAAAATATAAAAAAAAGTACAAAAAAACAATATGTGACATTCAGTATATGACATATACTGTACCAGTCCCACAGTCTTCAAATTATTTTTGTGCAGTCCCATAAATCTTCAGATTACTTTTTACATCCACCAGCATGCTCTTCACACCTTATTCAAATAGTGAGGATTTGCTCTGAGTAAACAGGAGGTCAAATCAGTATAGAGTGAGGCTCCTCATTTCCACCCACCATAGGGAAAACTGGGATCTTATCCAAGAGATTACAATCAACAACCAGACACTAGGTAAATGTGACAGGTGCCCCTGCCAAAGGATTTGTTTTTCTGTCCATCCAGTTCTGAGATTTATGTTTTATGATATGCTGCATGTGGAATACTGCATTGGTTTTATGCGATGGAATCGTTAATAAAGATTGACTTAAAAAATTAAGTAAAGAAAAAAAAGAAGAAAAGAGCAAGAAGATGAGCCTCAAGCAGTGGGGGTTGGTAAGGGCAGCCAAGCTAAATACAGTATATATTAGACCTCATACAGTTGTAAGCCGTGTACCGGGGTGGGCTCCCCAGGATATAGTGAAGTCACAAACGAGGAAAGCAACCCCAACACCAGCTTTTGCCACAACAGAATTTTACTTACATGTGGCAAATAAACACAACCACAAATGCTGAGAACATACAATAAATTTACATACACCCAGCCCAAAGGCTGAGACCCTTGTGCTGCACAGCACAGCACCTTCTGATGGATGAAGGTAGAAAGTGAAGTAATTTACCTACTGGCGGGCACAAATAAGCTGCCACACCTTACCTGTTATTACCCTAAAAGAGGAAGAATCAGTGTATGGGTGTACGTTATGGGCTAGCCTGCGGTGCAGGAAAACAGCGTACAATCTTACACAAATCTACAGTATTCCCCCTCCCATAACTGGTCCTGTAGCACGTGCCTGAGTATTCCTTCTGAGCAAAACGCCAGTCTGGCTTGAGTTTCTAGGATTTTATCAGCTCTCCAATGTGAAATGTCACTTTAAGTGGTGGAGTCCTTCCAATGATCAGTAACAACACTTGCGGCCTGACAGAGACCCTAACTAACTATCGGCCTGGACTCAGTCTCTGGGCGCCAACACTGAAATGAGGTGCGTGCACGATCTTACCGACCCGGGTCTGCTTTGCATCCGCTGGTGACTCTGAACAGAACAAATGTTGCTTAGTTCCTCTGCTCTCATCAGCCTTCTTGGCAGCAATCTCTGGTTAGTGAGGGACGCTTTCACACCTGGATGTCATCGGATGCTCAGCTCACACGGCCCCTGCATTTAGCATGGTCCAAAACATTGCTGCAGTCTCCTCTTCCTGTTCACTAAAACCCCAACTCTCTGTGAAAACTCCACCTCTTCATGAATATACAAATATCTATGCAATCTGAGCCTGTGTTAGAAAACCAGTGACATCTTGTGGCTAAACCACAGAATGTCAGTCAAAACATTAATTTACTCCACACAATAAATTACTGCACACAAACAGTGTTCAAACAATGAGAGCTGTTAACCCATCTCACACTACCAGAATCCTTCTTTGCAGTTGCTAGTAGTTCACACCCTAAAGATGAAGCAAACCAAATTAAAGAAGGGAAATTAATAGAAATAATGAGTAAAGCCTAACAGTATTCATCACAGTCCCTAGGCATGCTTCTTTAGTGGCATGCAACAGCAACAATGATGGTGTCTGGCTGGCATGTGATATTTACAGTGCTCGTGAGTGTAAATGAGTACACCCCTTTTGAAAAGTAAGATTTTAATCAATATTTCAATGAACACAAGAAAAATTTCCAAAATTTTGACAAATACTGGGTTTTGTAGAACATTTGCTTAGATCATTACATGAAAGTAAGGTTAATAATATACCTTAGATTAAAAAATCTTCAGTTTTACTCAAATTAGTTGATTCAAAAATGAATACACCTCACAACAAAAACTACTCCATCTAGTATTTTGCATGACCTCCATGATTTGTAAGCACAGCACCAAGCCTTCTAAAAATGGAATGAACAAGTTGGTGACATATTGCAACATCTATCTTTTTCAATTCTTCAAGAACGACCTCTTTTAGAGCCTGGGTGCTGGATGGAGAGTGATTCTCAACTTGTCTCTTCATAATTTCCCATAGGTGTTTGATTAGGTTCAGATCAGGAGACACACTTGGTCACTTTCAGCCTGTTCTTCTTCAGAAATGCAACAGTGGTCGTAGATGTGTGTTTTGGATCATCGTCATGTTGGAAAACTGCATGACGACCAAGGGCATGGAATGATGGCAGATAAAGAAGAAAGACAGCGGCGCCACTCTAAGTGTAGAAGGTTAAAAATCAGGTACATTTAATGTAAAATACACTCACAAAGGTAGGTAGCTAGTAGGCATGTCAGTAGATTAGAGGTCAGTTTGGGTAAGAAGTCCTATGCCACGCTCTGAGTGTATCTCTGCCACTCTGGTGGTGTCCAGGGCTCAGGGTAGCAGAGAGGCGCAGAGAGGTGCACTGGTATGATATCACCACATGGATCAGAATTCCAAGATGGTGTGCGTTCGGCGCATGCGCGCTCCTTCATCATGCCGATCCGGTGGCCATCTTAGTGAAGGTAAATATAGGTAATGCAAGTGGGCAGAGCAGTGATGACGATTGAGCCTCACTGCAGGTGGAGGGCCTTGGTTAACACTAAGGGTGCCGGATCAAAAGCTATACAGGGATAATGACATGCAAAGGAGGTATATACACTTATAAAAAGATATGCCAGGGATACTCACAAGAAAAGCTGGTGACTAGGGAGCAGTAGCCCATAACAAAATAGACCTTAAAAAATGTAAAAAACCCAAATATGATAAGATTGTCATGGACCTCAACAAATTCATTAGGAACTTAACAATACAACGCTTTTTCAATATCAAAGCCCTCAAAGACAACTCCCATACCCAACAGCCCCCAGATCCCCCCACCCCATCTCACAACTCTTATTCTGCGGATGATACCCTAGACCTATTAGACCCCACAGCATTAGCCATCCTTGAGGACCTATACACCAATGACGAGGACCTTTATGTATCCACCCTTACACAATATTTTCCCTCCTCCCTCCCAGGCAGCACATTAACCTTAGACCTAAATCCCTGTTCAACCCCATCTACAACAAAGGTCCTTATATCGAAGCATTTTACCAAGTCGTATATTCTGACATCCTACGGATGTGTAAACAAAGCCCCTCTGCCCCATATATTTCATCCAGTCTTATCCCTTCCGAAAAGAATCAATAACCAAATTGTCCACTAACACTCATATCATCATCAAACCAGCTGACAAGGGAGGTGGCATCGTCATCCAAAACAGAGCTGATTACTTACCCGAAGCCCATAGATTATTATCTGACCCCACCACTTACATCTGCCTTACCAAAGACCCCTTGGCCAAATTTCATAATAAAGCCTCGACCCTCCTGCAAACCGCTTTAGCAGCAGGTGTCATTAATCAGACAGAATTTGCCTTCTTCAACAAAGACTATTACTCCACGCCATACTTCTACCACCATCCCAAGATACATAAAAATTCCACCAATCCACCTAGTCGCCCCATAGTGGCTTCCAAGGTCAGTATTACTAGCCACTTCTCCATCTTCATAGACCAATTTCTCCAACCATTGGCTCAAAACCTTCTCGCTTACATCCGTGACAGTATTCAGCTCCCCGACAACCTTAAACACTACCCATGGCAACCCTCTTATGGCTCTGGCTCTGGTTCTCTCTAGATGTATCATCCCTATACACATCCATCCCCCACCAAGTGGGCCTCAGAGCTCTACAATACTTTTTATCATCAGACCCCACACTCAACTTTAAACAAGCCCAATTTATTCTAGATGCCACACGTTTCTGCTTATCTCACAAATACTTCTGGTTCGATGGCAATTACTACCTTCACATACAAGGCACTGCAATGGGAGCCAACTTTGCTCCCAGTTATGCAAACCTTACTGTGGGTCTTTGGGAACACCAATCCATTTGGAACCACAATCTATATGCCAAACATCTCATCTATTTTGGTCGATATATAGATGACATCCTCATTTTCTGGGATGGCACACAGGATGAAGCCAAATCCTTCCTCACCTACTGTAATTCCAGCCCATTAAGCCTATTTTTCACATCCGTTTGTGACCCTTACACCCTAGCATTCCAAGACCTAGAACTCTGCCACACCAACACCTCCATTTATGCTAAAAATTACACCAAACCAACAGCTGGTAACTCGTTTCTACACTTCCGTAGCTGCCATCATCCCAGATGGATAACTAATATCCCAACAAGCCAATTGTGCAGGCTCAAACACAATTGCACACGTGAGGAGGATCATACCACTCAGGGTAACCTGCTCAAACAAAAATTTCTGGACAAAGGCTACCTGGTATCACTGGTTGAAGAAGCATTTTCCCTCTATCCTACTACCCCTCCAGCTAAAAACACAGCTCCACAAGCACCACTGCAAAATGGAACGCATTTTGCGTAAACATTGGGGTATCCTCATTGATGATCCTCACCTTAAAATCCCCATCCCGCAGACTCTCAAATTTTCCTATAGATGGGCTAGGAGCATCAAAACCAAACTATCTCCCAGCAAATTTAAAAACGCAAAAAAAACCACCAACCCCATGCCCATTTTTCTATTCATTAAAGGCATGTATCAGTGTAGAAAACCTAAATGCCTTACCTGTAAACAAGTCTTACATGGACAAAAACTATTCTCCAACAAAAGAAAAGCCTACAATTGCTCCTCTGAATTTCTCATTTACTGCATATCCTGCCCTTGCAATCTCCTGTATGTGGGTCGTACCATCCATACACTTCGCCAAAGATTCGGTGAACACAGATGCTCAGTAGATAATGGCAAAAATAAACTTAGCATACCTAAACATTTTTCCGAATTACACTCTCAATCCTCAGATCATATGAGAGTTTGGGTAATACAAACCATCCCCAGGGGTCCCTCCCAAGCGGAACATTTTAAACGCTTCTGCCAAAGAGAGATCTTCTGGATCTATACCCTAAATACTCTGGCACCTGGAGGCCTCAACAAGGAACTACCCACCACTATACCATAATTCCCCCCCCCCTCTCCCCAATAAAACTTCCCCCCCCCCCATACACATCAGCCAATACCCGCTTTCAAACTGATTCCCAATCTCTCTTTTCCCTTCATTTACTATACTCTTCATAATCCTATACCTTTGTAGTACATTCAGCTTCTCTTCTATTCCTGTCATTATCCTTCACTACTCTCCACTACCACCTTTACTCGTTTAGTACATCATTATTTATATTCCCCTTTTCCTTTTTTATTAAATATATATTTTAACATATTTTTTTTATCGTCATTTTTATTTCTATTTTTATTTTATTTTTGTTTTCTTCTTCTTTTCCCCCCAGCCTGTTATTGCTTATATTTTGACAATCTTATCATGCTTGTTTTTTTTTAAATTTTTTAAGGTCTATTTTCTTATGGGCTACTGCTCCCTAGTCACCAGCTTTTCTTTTGAGTATCCCTGGCATCTCTTTTGCTTCTGCATGTCATTATCCCTGTACAGCTTTTGATCCAGCTCTCTTAGTGTTAACCAAGGCCCTCCCACCTGCAGTGAGGCTCCATCGACATCACTGCTCCACCCACTTGCATTACCTATATTTACCTTCACTAAGATGGCTGCCGGATCAGCCTGATGAAGGAGTGTGCCTGCTCCAAACATGCACCATCTTGGAATTCCGGTCCATGCGGTGACATCATCACACTGAGCCTCCCTACACCTCTCTGCTACTCCCCGAGCCCTGGACACCACCGGAATGGCGGGGATACACTCAGAGCGTGGCATAGGACTTCCTGCTCCAACGGACCTCCAGTCTTCTGACATGCCTACTAGCTACCTACCTTTGTGAGTGTATTTTACATTAAATGTACCTAATTTTTAACCTTCTACGCTTAGAGTGGCGCCGCTGTCTTTCTTCTTAATCTGCATCCAGGAGTATCTGCAAGCTCTTACAGCTGGCTGCCTGCTATCATGAGCATACATATCCATGAGCCCCTCACCTAAGATGAACTTGGACGTTAATTCCACATGGACATTACATTAACTCATATCTATCCATGGTCCACCACCTACCCCTCATAGGGTAGATGTTCAAGTGCTCCCCATCCCCATTTACTCGTGGAGTGATTATAGCATCTTCTCTTTCAATATAGAGCAGTACATCTGTAAATTCATGATACCATCAATGAAATGCACCTCCCGACACCAGCAGCACTTATGCAGACCCACAGAAGGACATTCCACCACCATGTTTCACTGGGCACCATGCATTTTTCTTTGTACTCCTCACCTTTGCGATGCCAAACAAGTTTGAAGCCATCAGTTCTAAAAACATTTATCTTGGTCTCATCACTCCAGAGTACAGCGTCCCAGTAGTCTCTTCTCTTTCAGAATAGGCCCTGGCAAATTTTAGGCGGGGCTTTTTGTGAATGGACTTTAAGAGAGGCTTCCTTCCTGGATGACACCCATGCATGCCATTCCTCTGCAGTGTACACCATATTGTATCAATCACCCCAATTTGGCTTTCTACTTCTTTAGCTAACTGCAGTGAACTTGCATGGCGATTTTCTTCAACCCTTCTCATTAGAAGACACTCCCGTTGAGGTGCTTACTTCCGTGGACGGCCTGGAAGTCTCTGTGAGATGGTTGCAGTTCCATCCTTGTTAAATGTTTGTATCACTTTTGCTACAGTATTTTGACTGATAAGTAAAGCTTTGCTGATCTTCTTGTAGCCCTCACCTTTCTTGTGTAAGGAAATTATTTTCTTTTTCAGGCCTTGTGACATTTCTCTCCCATGTGTTGCCATTGCTGACAGCATGAAATGGGAAGGGGTTTTCTTTGTTAAGTAATGCCCTTTGATAATCAACTGTCTGCTGGACACCTGTTTAATGAATAATTAGAGTCACCTGTAGTTAAATTCTTGTTAATTAGGATTTTTGTCGTCTAAATTTTGGCTTTGCTCCTAAGACTTTCATTACGGTTTATTCATTTTTGCAACATGGTCTTGAATGAATTTGTTAGGAAAAATACTTTTTTGTGTGTGCATATTAACAAATCTTGTTTGCAATCAATGGCCTGCATTTGTGTCAGTATTTTGTAGTATAGTGTCCCAAAGGAAATGTTGATTCTGAAAGGAAAGGAAAGGTTTTCTGACAAATCTGTTAGGGTGTACTCTGCTGCTGAGTACTGTATTTATTTTTTACATGTACTCACATAACGCCATCAACTTATACAGCTCTTTGCATGTATATTGTACATTCACACCAGTTCCTGGCCTCAAGGAGCTTACAATCTAAGGTCCCTAATTCACATTCATACTGTACATACATATACACAGCAAGATTATTTCAGGGTGGTTGTGACATGCATAGCCTTAAATGTAGATTTATAAATTTAAGCATGATAAAAACTAGCAAGTAATGTAAATACTAATGGAAAGCATGATGCAAAAGATCCTTCTTGAACAATGGCCAAGCTATGGACATATAAATATATTTGTGTTTGTAACACGCTTTTAAACAAGCTTTTAACAAGCCTTCACTGATCTCTGTAGCTGTAAATATACACACAGAAAGAGGTGGAGAGACTAGAGCACTGAGACCAAAATGAAACAACGTTTTGCTTCTATTGTGAACTTTGAAGATGAACTGCTCCACAGTGGTAGCAGCTACAGAGGTCAGTAAGGGCTTATTTTAATGTCATGCTGCTTGTTAATCTTTGAATGTCCACAGCTCAAAGCTTGACCACAGTTCTAATTTAAGGTTGGTACTTTACAGGTTCTGTTTTTCTCTGTCACTGGTGGGAAGGGGGCAGACTGTTGCAGGTATGAAGTGCAGGCACCTAGGGATGCTTGTACATATGTTGTACTTGCAACAGCCTCCCAAACATTTTCTGCAATGGCTAAATCCCAGGCTTTGACAGGCAAAACATTAACACTTTCTAATGCTGACCAAGGCCTTTCTGCCTCCTGCAATATTCCCATTTGCCAGTTACGCTTCCAGCTTAGTGATGAGTCATACCTGAAGGGCTGTTGCAGGTATGTGAAGGAACCTCAAGGTGCCCAATCTTGATACTGGAGCAGCTCATTCCCTTCCCCCCCAGTTACAAAGCCTTTTTAATACCATGCGGGTATTGTGGGTGTACTATAAAGAACCCTTAATTACAGATTTCAGTCAAAACCATGGCTCAGATTTTATCATGAGTGTTTAATATATATTTAGGCTTATTCAAGCAGTGTGTGAAGCATGGTAAAAATGTGATAGTTCATAACACAGACAATTCATATTTCTCTGATGTGATTTAAAAAATATTACTGTATGTTTACTTTTCAGTTAACAGTGCTCTTTACACATTATATATTATCTGTGATATATAACATATTTCACTATTATCAACATAAGAGATCCATTAGTGCTTTACCTTTTAAATAGTAGTGTTTTACTGGGTTAATGCATAGCATATACTGTATGCTGTGAATGACTATTGTGAGACACAGTGGTCTGTCAGTGTTTAACAAATCGGCCTTTAATTGTAAGGGAAAAGACTGCAAAGAGTTAAGTCTTAAAAGCCTAGATGAAGTGCGCTGGTTTGAAGAATCATCTCACAGTATTGTTAGAGGAGTGCTATGGTTATAACCTTATAAAGCGGGCAGCCCCTTTGTCCCCTTTGTTTTTTTTGAAAGCAAGGTCATCTACCAGGACTCACCTTCCTTCTCCTGTATTGTTTGGTCCACTTCACCTCACGAAGGTTTTTTTGGTTTATCGAATAGTTATTCCTTCTGCTCTTGATCCAGTTCCAAGTAATACACAATGTCCCTTCTCATTCTGTCGCTCTCTGAAGCTGAGCCCTGCTGCTGGTGTTGGGCAGGCAACTCAAGTAAGTCAGCATCTCTTCTGCCTTAATTGCAATGGTATATCAGCTACCAGTAATTGTCTCTTACTCTCAATAATGAGGGGGCATGTTATATATCTGGGTTTTGGTGTTGTGCACTAGGAAGGCGATACAGCTTGCTGCGTTTTCTTTTATGTAGAACATACCTGTGGCGGAACCGTTCTGCCTGGGCTTCTTCGTGCAGAGCAGTACGTCTCACCCAATGGTCCCCTTGTCCTGCAAGTCTTCCAGTGCTCTGCCAAGTAAGGTATTAAAGCTCAAAACCAATCCTTCCCCAAACCACGAGTCGGAACTTCGTGTAGGGTGAAAATTACTCTTTCTTTATTAAACACAGCTCAGTATATACAGCACATCCTGGCAGTAATCCCCGCCCCCTTCAGTCCCACCAGACAGCCTGGCACCGGGTTTTCCCCTCCCACAACAAAACCCTACAACCCAACAATACAGTATGAACTCTATTAGAAGTGAAAGACTACAAGGTCAAATTTCCCTAAACAAACAGTGTAGAATGTCTGTCTACATAACAGCGCTTTACAAAGGGGATAAAACCAGAACAGAAAGGGCAAAATGGTATCACAAAGGGACGGTTCGTCACAATACCCAAAATGCACTGCACTGAAAATGTCAAGGTGTAAAATGGTCCTAGGAATTGCCAATGCGTGTGAGTGATTTTACAGCTTTGAAGCCTTTGTTGCGGTCAAGGGGCTTCAAACCATAACCTATCTCTATCTTGTAGTATCTTAGCCAGCCAGAGGACACCTCTTTTCTTATTCCCAGACAAATGTTGGGTTTCCTGGTGAGATGCAAATGTCATACAGCTTTCCTGGACAGAGTTCCTCTCCTGGCACACTGTATTGGGACCAGCTTCATACTGGCATGGTTAGCTTCAGACCTGAACTCTCAAAACACAGGCACCCTCCATTCCCTCAGGTTCACCTGCCCTCAGTCTATCCATTATTACATGTGCCTCTACTATGGGGGCTCTCAAAATTTGTAGAGTTAGGAACTGCAGAATATCGGGGTTCCGTGAAGAGGCTTTGCAGCTTACGCATGTATTTGCAAATGTGTGCTATCTAAACCCCTCTTTTTGACATATACTGTAGACATGTTAATTCGGTTTGTTTACAAGCTGGTTGGTAAGTTGAGCTGGGAATTTTTCTCTTTTATTATTTGACATGTGTCACCCTTCCATGTGCTCCTTGCTGTGAAGGCCAGTTATAGAGTGGGGTAGTGGCCATTTTTTGTACTGTTAAATTGTTGGTGAGGGGGTGCACTGGACACCCTAGCTGCCATTGTGCTTTATGATGGGTGTCCAGTGCACTCCTGTACCTTTAAGGAGGGGTGGGCTCCCTCAAGTTCACCTGCCCTCAGTCTATCCATTAAATACATGTGCCTCTACTTTGGAGGCTCTCAAAATTTGTAGAATTAGGAACTGAAGAATATTGGGGTGCCATTAAGAGGCTCTGCAGCTTATGCATGTATTTGCAAATGTGTGCTAACTAAACCCCTGTTTTTAATGAATACTGTTAGACAGGCTAATTCAGTTTGTTTGCAAGCTGGTTGGTAAGTTGAGCTGGGAATGTTTCTCTTTTATTGTTTGACACCCCCCCTTCCTAGACAGCAGGCCTAGGAAGACAGTAGATCTGACACATCCCTTCTGAAGACCAGGGCCTGGGGGAGAAAAACCCCTTCACAAGGTCAACTTAAATATGTATACTCTTCTCTAGCAAGCATTACAGACAACTAATTCCCTAGCAGTTAGCCAGGGAAAGATATGAAGATTCATTATTAAGACCTCTCAAAAAAAAAAAAAGGTTTTTGGCTACAGATTCACTAACTCAAAAATTGTGTTTGTGAGGATACACTATACTTTCTTTTTAACAACATATACGTAAACAGTATTTTCTATTATGTTATTACAAGCATTTAAGCAGGGCTTTACATATTGTACATTCACATGAGTTCCTGCCCTCAAGGAACTTACAGTCAAAGGCTCGTATCTCACATACGTACAGTGTACATACTGGGATTTTTTTCTCAGCAAAATAGGTGCAAGAACTCCTCCTTTCAGAGTCACCCTTTGTCTTTGTCTCTACCCACTTCTGAGCATCGTTCCTTGGTTCCACCCACTACCCACCTCCCAGTACCATCCCTTTTAGAGAATACAGAACCAAGTATCATTTAAATAAGTAATTTGTATAGTATTTGTTAATGATACCAATAAATGCAGTAAATAAGATCCCCTGCAACTAGGAACAATGGACCCTCTCAGTAACAATAGATCCCTTCTTAGAAACAACATATCCGCCCCCAGCAACATAAGATGCACCCCCAGCTACAATAGACACCCCACCAGCAACAACAGACCTCCTCAGTGGCAATAGACCCCACTCCTGCAAAAATAGATATCTTCCAGCAACAATAGATTCCCCATCAGCCAGCATCAATAGACCCTGCAGCACACCTTAGTACCCCTTGCCATTCCATACATCATTCAGTGCTGGCGGTGCTGGAACTGCATTCCTCCACGGGGCCAATTTAGAAAGAAGCCAATTAACATGTCAGCATGTCTTTGGAGTGCAGGCGAAAACCCATGCAAGCACAGGAAGAACTTGTAAACTCTACGCAGATAGTGTCCTGGCTGGGATTCAAAATCCTAAGCCACTGTGCTGTGTTTGAGTAAAATAGATGTAAAATTCCCCTAACATTTGCTTGTTGCACATGAATGGCCCATACGCATTGCCTGCTTCTTAATAATGTGCTTGTCCCAATCTAAAAATCCGTCAATTTAATGTCCTTCTAGAAGAATAATTATTCATAATATAGCTTATTTAGTAGGGAACTCCAGTTACCTTGCACATTTACAAAGAAAAAAAAATCAGATTTCAGTACTCTCCCTATGCTGGTCCTTGCAGACTGACCATTCTGGCTCAGTGCTACTGGTCTTTTGAAATGGAAGATGGTCATAATCATCCAACCCAATTCCCAAGAAATGTTATTGAAGTCAAAACTCCTTTTCTTTGTACCTGTTGCCAGTCAGTGACTCAGAAATACACAGGGAAAGCCTGGCAACATTTTTTTGGGAGGGCAACAAAGGCAGCATCCAAATTTACTAAATACTGGTTTTCTT
This sequence comes from Staurois parvus, assembly GCF_062004578.1. Classification (NCBI taxonomy): domain Eukaryota; kingdom Metazoa; phylum Chordata; class Amphibia; order Anura; family Ranidae; genus Staurois; species Staurois parvus. The sequence continues at coordinate 5,665,976 of NW_028318190.1, read as the reverse complement.
TAAAACCAAAGTAAACTAAATAATGCTTTCTTATAGCAGCCAGCTCGGCCTTATGTAAAAGATAGAAAACGAAAACAACATTGACTGGTGGCTATAAGCATCAAGTTAGCTTTCTTTTGCTCCAAATTTTATTAATATATCCCTCTTGGATACAAAGGGATATATTAATAAAACTACATGTGACTTGTGTGCTTGATTTTTTTTTTTTTAAATGAAGCCTGACTTCCTTGCTGCAGCTATAAACAACATGTCTGTTTCTACCATAAGACAGAACACTGTTGTAAATCTTCGGGAAATAGGATTTGCGCGGAATGTGGTCCATCCAAATCTGGTCTATCCAACTTCATTATTTTTTGTACTTCTACTGAAAAATAATATTTACATCTAATTCAATGCATTCTGTTTCAAATATGCACCACATTTAGCATGTTTACAGCATCTTTTCATAAAATAAATGTGTAGATGAATGGGTTTATCATTCTAAGGTTGACCAGACACAAACAGATACAGCCCCAATTCCAAAAAATAGTTGGGATGTTGTGTCAATCTACATAAAAACAGAATGCAATGATTTGCAAATCTCATAAGCCCATATTTTATTCACAATAGAAAATTGAAAACATATCAAATGTTTAAACTGAGAAAATGTACCATTTTAAGAAAGAAAAAGGTAATTTTGGAATTGATGGCAGCAACACATCTCAAAAAAGTTGGGACAAGGCTATGTTTACCATGGTGCAGCATTCCCTTTTCTTTTAACAACACTCTGTAAATGTCTGGGAACTGATGAGACTATTTGCTGGAATTTTGGAAGAGGCATGTTGTCCTATTACTGATATAGGATATAGGGCAGATTAAGGATAGTAACTGCTCAACAGTCTTGGGTCTTCTTTGTAACATTTTGTCTTTCAAGATGCGCCAAATGTTTTCAGTTGGTGAAAGGTCTGGACTGCAGGCGAGCCAGTTAAGCACCCAGACTCTTCTACTACAAAGCCACGCTGTTATCATAGATTCAGCATTGTTAGCTGAAATATACAAGGCCTTCCCGGAATGTAAGCATATGTTGCTCTAAATTCTGAAGGTATCTTTCAGCATTGATGGTGCCTTTCCAGATGTGAAAGCTGCTAATTTTTACATACTAATGCACCCCCATACCACCAGAGATGCAGGCTTTTGAATGCTGATAACAAGTTGGAAGGTCCCTCTCTTCTTTAGTCCGGAGGATACGGCACCCACATTTGCCAAAAAGAATGTCAAATTTAAATTCGTATGACCACAGAACAGTTTTCCATTTTGCAACAGACCATTTTAAATGAGTTTTGGCCTAGAGAAGACGGTAGCATTTCTGGATCATGTTCAGATATGGCTTCTTCTTTTGCATGATAGAGCTGTACCTTGAATTTTTGGATGACACAGCGAACTGTGTTCACAGACAGTGATTTTTGGAAGTGTTCCTGAGCCAATGCAGTGATGCCTGTTTTAATGCAGTGTCATCTGAGGGCCCAAAAAATCAGGGGCATGCAATAATGACTTTCGATCTCATCAGAGAGCACAGAGATTTCTTCAGATTCTCAGAATTGTTTGATGATATTAAGTACTGTAGATGGTGATATATTTAAGGTCTTTGCAATTTTAAATTGAGGAAAATTATTCTGAAATTGTTGAACAATTTTTAGATGCAGCTTTAGGCTTCATGTACACGAGCAGCTCCTAAACTCGAGTTTAGGAGCTTTTGTCATTTTTTTGCCAAAGCTCCTAAACTCAAACTCCATAAAAGCCTATGTGTCCATGTACATAGGCTTTTAGCAGAGTTTAAGACCTGCTGAATTTAGGTGAGGTTAAACCTCCCTCTCCTGAACGTGGAAGAATCATGGAAAAGCGCAAAACTGCGGCAAAACACGGTACTACAGTTGCCCCAGTTTTGCCGCATTTTGCATTTTCCCGTGGTCGGCGGTAAGGGTAGGCTTGTGTACATGAAGCCTTACTCAAATTGGTGAACTTCTGCCCATCTATACTTCTGAGACACTTTGACTCTCTAAGATGCTCTTTTATATCCAATCATGTTACTGCCATATTGCAAATAAAGCTACTTAGTTGCAAAATATTCTTCCAGCTCTTCCTTGTTCGTACCACTTTTGTTGCAAATGTTTTTGTTACTCTGTATTAACTTCTTTGAGGCACATAGCTGCTATCAATTTCAAAATGACCTTATTTTTTCTTAAAATGGTTCATTTTCTAAATTTAAACATTTAATGTGTTTTCTGTTTATGAGATTTGCAGATTATTGCATTCTGTTTTTCTGTAAATTTTACACAGCATTCCAACTTTTTTGGAATTGGGGTTGTACAATAAGAACTATTTCAGACCTGTCTGGTTTGATGTGGTGTGCTGATGCCACGTACGTTGCATCAAGGCAACCTATTCATTTGAATGTGCTTTCAGTGCCCTACAACAAACATAAATTATGCCTTGCCAGTGCAAGCTGGGACTAGTTTAGAACATTGGAGTAGCATTCATAGCGTAAATCGTGTTTAAATAGCCATTATAACGTAAGCTTATAAGCAGGGGTTAGCACCCTTTTAGTGAAGTTGTTCCTTTGGGTAGAGCTGGTGGATGGGTTTGTGTTCCCCTTCATATTGTGGAGTGGGAGGAGTCTGGGGCAAAGGAGTAATGGGAACAGGCTATCCCTGATATACACTATTTAAAGTCTTGTAGCCTGAAAGACAAAACCCTTCAGGGTAGGCCATGGGACTCAGGAGGGATACCGACATATGGGGGAACTGCATGAAAAAGATGGTTGGACATTCTGTGTTCATATGTAATCACATTGTGTGAAGTTGATGCTGGACAAAAAGATGTAAAGGTGAAAGCTGGATGTACAGATCGGCATGTTTACCCTGCCTCCTTTCAGCATGAAGAAGATGGAATGCCCCTTCTCCAGCTTGGCAGGAGCTGGAGAAGTAATTGGGAGCAGAGGAACTACTGCAACCAGCATATAACATTAACCATATGTATATTTATTTATTTATTACAGGTACTTATATAGCGCCGTCAATTTACATATATATTGTACATTCACATCAGCCCCTAACCCTCAAGGGGCGTACAATCTAAGGTCCCTAACTCACATTCATACATATCCATTCTAGGGCCAATTTAGACAGGAGCCAATTGGCCTACCAGCATGTCTTTGGAGTGTGGGAAGAAACCCACGGAGGCACAGGGAGAACATGCAAACTCCAGGCAGGTGGTGCTGTGGTTGGGATTCAAACCAATGACCCTAGTACTGCCAGGCGGAAGTGCTAACCATTTAGCAACTGTGCTGGCCATGTATATACAGTAGATGCACAACAGAAAGGAAATAACATAAGCTTCATATAAGAAAAGATTAATAATGGTGCAGACATCCAACATACAAAAAGGTATTATCAGCAAAGTCCTGGTGAAATTGTACATCATATACCTGGGTACATATATATACCAAAAAAGATCCCTCCAGATGAATGTTACAGCAAAGTTCAGTTGCAAGGGCCCCTGAGGATTATCGCAATACTGCATCCATCTTGGCGTTGAACAGCTGAAGACAACATCAGTGGTGATGGGAGATCCTTCAATCGTTGTCCAAACAGCAGGAACCATGGTGTGGCACTGAAACTCAGAGTCAGCCTATATACTCTGTTTCTTCGTCCCTACTAACTTTTAATCTGCCATGCAACTGGACTGCTAACTACCTAAGTGGCTGTCAATGTCTAACCTGGCTCTAACCTATGCTGGTCATTAAGCCCTGAGCTAGAACTAGCTATAGAATCCCAAAACAGATGGAACAAGGGGAACTGAAATAACAAGAGCTGCATATAAAATTTATTGAAATAAACAGGTTCACTATACCCATATACATCAAGGTGATCACTACACATGCACACCATATCATAAACTTTAACAACAAGAGGACAGATATACTTCTGTCACTAGTCTATATATACATATATATATATGTGTGTGCAAAATATATATTTAAGTGAGTGTAAAAGCTCTTTTTTTAAATTAAAATAACAAACATGTCATACTTTCCTGCTCTATACAATGGTTTTGCACAGAGAAGCCCTGATCCTCCTTTTCTGGGGTCCCCCTCCGGCACTTCTGGAACCTCCCCCCCTTCGAGTGCCCCCATAGCAAGCTACCGTACTTGCTATGGGGACACTTGTGTGTTCCCACTCAAGAGCTCCACAGAGTGCAACTTGATCCTGCCCCTGCTCCCTCTTTACTGGCTGTGATTGACAGCAGCAGGAGCCAATGACTCCCACTGCTGTCTCTGAGCCAATGAGGAGGGAGATAGCTGAGAGAACCTCTGCTCTCATGTACATCACTAGATTAAGATTTGCCTCCGGTAAGTATAAGGGGGCTGCATGCAGAATGTTTTTTTACCTTAATGCCCTGAAGGCATTACCTAAAAGAAACTTCTGCCTTTAGAACCACTTTAAACAAAGAAGCACTTGCATAATAATCCCTGCTTCTGATCTGTATTCAGCAGCAGCTCTGCCATAGACAGACAGAACATCTTCTTCTTCACTTCCTCCTCCAGGGGGTTTCAACACAAAAACACTGAGACAAGAAGTGCTATACATGGTTACTTTTGTGATAAGCAGCACGGCTAGTTACAAATATGGACAGTAGAGAGCAGCATATCCTACATTTACAGTATATTAAGAGGAAAAAGCACCCTTAAGAGCTGATACACACAAGTGCGGTGCGGATTGAAGCTCAGATTTCACAGCTAATTGACACAGTAGTTGTTCAGCGGTTCAGGTCAGGTTTACATCAGGTCCGAGTCAGGATTTTATAATGTTCACACGTGCAGTATAGAATCAGTTCCAATAGAAGTCAATAGCCTGTATTCGACACCTGAACCGGACTGCACTGCTCAGAAATTCAACATGACTCTTTTTCAATCCGCACTGAATCTGCACCACCAGTGCACCAGACACACGTGAACAGGCACCATAGGAAGCAATGTTATTTCATATGTCATGTGGATTAGATGCGGTTCAAACTGCATCCAATCTGCATATATGTGATCCCCCAAAAACTGAGTTAGGCTGGCCATAGACAGGCCGTTTATCGGCCGAATTCTACTGATATATACATTATCTATTTATTTAAAGGGGTAGCACAACACTCTTTTACACATAAAATAGAGTGCTGTTCTGTGCAGCATTCTGTGTGTCCAAGCTGCATGATAATGATTGCCCAGGTGGTGCGTCATTGACAACCTGGTGGAAAGTGTACGATTTTGAGCTTCATTCAATCCAGGGAAAGGGGATATAGTGGAGTGTCCGTAGGGGAAAGCACTGGGAAGAAGGTAAGTATTGCAGCAGAGCTGCCTTTCTAGGTTTACATGATTAGGGAAGGTAATATTTGTTTCTTTTTTAAAGCTGTAGTTTGGCTTTAGGCAACTCCCTCCCACTAAAAACAGCCAATATAATGTAAATGATGCTAATATTTCTTGGCAATTCAGTAGCAGATATAAAAATTCTCAAGACAAAGTAGACTCAATTTACGGATCAAGCATACAAGTTCTGGTGAATTTCAGCAAGCTTATATAGCTCCCGCTGTTGGTGAATTTGTGAGGTGACGTTTAATTGAATTGTCATGTCAAATTTTGTGGTCTATTACCCAACACTTATCTTCATCATTATCATTGCATACTATACCGATGAGCATGTAAAAGAGTACCAGGGGTGGCTTCAGAGAATTCAGGATCTAAATCCAATATAAAATATAGGGTCTAAAGTGAGTTAGACACAAACTAAATGTAAGTACGTTTTTATGGGTTGTGTTTAGCCACTTCCAGTCTGGGCCAATTCTGACATTTTTCTCTTACATACATAAAACATAATTTTTTGCTTAAATAAAATAAGAGAAAATGCTGAAAAAAAAAAAATTTTTTCTTAGTTTTTGTTATAAAATTGTGCAAATAAATAACCTTTCTTCATAAATTTAGGCCAAAATGTATTCTATTTTTTGACAAAAATAACCCAAAATAGTGTATAAGTTCTGGAGTCTACAAACTATGGTATATATATACAGTGTGTGTGTGTGTATATATATATATATATATACAGTGAGGAACAGAAGTATTTGAACACCCTGCGGTTTTGCAAGTTCTCCCACTTAGAAATCATGGAGGGGTCTGAAATTCACATTGTAGGTGCATTCCCACTCTGAGAGACAGAATTTAAAAAAAATTTCAGGAAATCACATTGTATGATTTTTAAAGAATCTATTTGTCTTGCACTGCTGAACATAAGTATTTGAACACCTGAGAAAATAAGTGTTAATATTTGGTACAGAAGCCTTTGTTTGCAATTACAGAGGTCAAACGTTTCCCGTAGTTCTTGACCAGGTTTGCACACACTGCAACAGGGATTTTGGCCCACTCCTCCACACAGATCTCCTCTAGATCTGTCAGGTTTCGGGGCTGTCGCTGAGCAACATGGAGTCTCAGCTCCCTCCAAAGATGTTCTATTGGATTTAGGTCTGGAGACTGGCTAGGCCACTCCAGAACCTTGATATGCTTCTTGGTTATCCTGGCTGTGTGCTTTGGGTGGTTGTCATGTTGGAAGACCCAGCCATGACCCATCTTCAATGCTCTGACTGAGGGAAGGAGGTTGTTGCTCAAAATCTCACAATAAATGGCCCCATTCATCCTCTCCTTAATACAATGCAGTCGTCCTGTCCCCTTTGCAGAAAAGCACCCCCAAAGCATGATGTTACCACCCTCATGCTTCACAGTAGGGATGGTGTTCTTGGGATGCAACTCATCCTTCTTTTTCCTCCAAACACAACAAGTGAAGTTTAGACCAAAAAGTTCTACTTTGGTCTCATCTGACCACATGACTTTCTCCCATGCCTCCTCTGGATCATCCAGATGGTCATTGGCAAACTTCAGACTGGCCTGGACATGTGATGACTTGAGCAGGGGAACCTTCCATGCAATGCATGATTTGAAACCATGACGGCGTAGTGTTCTACCGACAGTGACCTTTGAAACTGTGGTCCCAGCTCTCTTCATGTCATTGACCAGCTCCTCCCTTGTAGTTCTGGGCTGATTCCTCACCTTTCTTATCATCAGTGATACCCCACGAGGTGAGATCTTGCATGGAGCCCCAGTCCGAGGGAGACTGACAGTCGTCTTTAGCCTCTTCCATTTTCTAACAATTGCTCCAACAGTTGATCTATTTTCACCAAGCTGCTTGGCAATTGCCCCGTAGCCCTTTGCAGCCACGTAGAGGTCCACAATTTTGTCTCTGGTGTCCTTTGACAGCTCTTTGGTCTTGCCCATAGTAGTAGTTGGCGTCTGACTTACTGTGGGGTGGACAGGTGTCTTTAAAGAGCTCAGACAGGTGCTACTAAGTTAGATTAATGAGTGGAGTAGAGGTGGACTTTTTAAAGGCACAGTAACAGGTCTTTGAGAGCCAGAATTCTTGCAGTTTCTTAGGTGTTCAAATACTTATGTTCAGCAGTGCAAGACAAATAAATTCTTTAAAAATCATACAATTTGATTTCCTGAATTTTTTTTTTAAATTCTGTCTGTCAGGGCTCCCAGGTATGACCAGAGGTGTGTGACTGAGGCAGGGAAACGCAGACCTCAGATATGTTATAAACAATATAATTTATTAACACTAACAATACAAACATAAACGCAGTGCAATACTAAAACATAATACGGTGCAAACAAACCAAACCAAACCACCCACAGATAACAGTATATACAAGCAAGCGTCGTCAGGCAGGCCGGGTCAATATCAATTGGGCAGGTAGGTACAGGGGGAGCAAGCGGAGAATGGTCGGGGTCACAGGCCAGGTTCAGCAGGTAGCAAGCAGCATAGTACAGAGGGTCAGGCAGAGGGATGGTCTGGGTCACAAGCCAGGGATCAGAACAGGTAGCAAGCAGCGTAGTACAGAGGGTCAGACAGAGAGATGGTCAGGGTCACAAGCCAGGATCAGAGCAGGAGAAGTCAGCAAAGGAACAGAAACAGGATGCAGGACAGATACAGGGCCCAGGACAAACACAACACCAAGGCAGAGTCTGCAAGTCTGGCCATCCCTTAAATACACCAGTATCATCAGTTCCAGGTGTTAGCTGGCTGAAAGGTTGAGTCTCTGATTGCTGGGAGCACCCGCTGGCCAGCCCTGGTACTGCAGATCAAAAGGCAGGTGAGTCCCACCATTGCTGGCCAGTCCATTCCTAACAGTACCCCCCCCTCAAGGAGCGGCCTCAGGACGCTCCAAACAGTCCTAGCTGGGCAAAATGTTCCACCGCCCGGGTCTGGCAACTGGCGGGATATCAAAGACTGGCACACCGGGCAGGACTCCGGGCAGCGGCACACCGGGCTGGACTCCGGGCAGAGGCACACCGGGCAGAGGCACACCGGGCAGAGGCACATCGGGCAGAGGCACATCGGGCAGAGGCACATCGGGCAGAGGCACATCGGGCAGGACTCCGGGCAGAGGCACATCGGGCAGGACTCCGGGCAGAGGCACACCGGGCAGAGGCACATCAGGCAGGACTCCGGGCAGAGGCACATCGGGCAGGACTCCGGGCAGAGGCACATCGGGCAGGACTCCGGGCAGAGGCACATCGGGCAGGACTCCGGGCAGAGGCACATCGGGCAGGACTCCGGGCAGAGGCACATCGGGCAGGACTCCGGGCAGAGGCACATCGGGCAGGACTCCGGGCAGAGGCACATCGGGCAGGACTCCGGGCAGAGGCACATCGGGCAGGACTCCGGGCAGAGGCACATCGGGCAGGACTCCGGGCAGAGGCACATCGGATTACCAGGCGAAGCAGCAGGCAGCGGGCCACCAGGCGGAGCAGCAGGCACCGGGCCCCCGGGCGGATCAGCAGGCACCGGGCCCCCGGGCGGGGCTGCAGGCACCGGGCCCCCGGGCGGGGCGGCAGGCACCGGGCCCCCGGGCGGGGCGACAGGCACCGGGCCCCCGGGCGGGGCGACAGGCACCGGGCCCCCAGGCGGGGCGACAGGCACCGGGCCCCCAGGCGGGGCGACAGGCACCGGGCCCCCAGGCGGGGCGACAGGCACCGGGCCCCCAGGAGGGGCGACAGGCATCGGGCCCCCAGGCGGGGCGACGGGCATCGTGCCCCCAGGCGGGGCGACGGGCATCGGGCCCCCAGGAGGGGCGACGGGCATCGGGCCCCCAGGAGGGGCGACGGGCATCGGGCCCCCAGGAGGGGCGACGGGCATCGGGCCCCCAGGCGGGGCGACGGGCATCGTGCCCCCAGGCGGGGCGACAGGCATCGGGCCCCCAGGCGGGGCGACAGGCATCGTGCCCCCAGGCGGGGCGACGGGCATCGGGCCCCCAGGAGGGGCGACGGGCATCGGGCCCCCAGGAGGGGCGACGGGCATCGGGCCCCCAGGAGGGGCGACGGGCATCGGGCCCCCAGGCGGGGCGACGGGCATCGTGCCCCCAGGCGGGGCGACAGGCATCGTGCCCCCAGGCGGAGCGGCGGGCGCCGGACCCCCAGGTGGAGCGACAGGTCTCGGGCCCTCAGGCGGAGCGGCAGGCGCCGGACCCCCAGGCGGAGCGACAGGTCTCGGGCCCTCAGGCGGAGCGGCGGGCGCCGGACCCCCAGGAGGAGCGACAGGTCTCGGGCCCTCAGGCGGAGCGGCGGGCGCCAGACCCCCAGGTGGAGCGACAGGTCTCGGGCCCTCAGGCGGAGCGGCAGGCGCCGGACCCCCAGGCGGAGCGACAGGTCTCGGGCCCTCAGGCGGAGCGGCGGGCGCTGGACCCCCAGGAGGAGCGACAGGTCTCGGGCCCTCAGGCGGAGCGGCGGGCGCCGGACCCCCAGATGGAGCGACAGGTCTCGGGCCCTCAGGCGGAGCGGCGGGCGCCGGACCCCCAGGTGGAGCGACAGGTCTCGGGCCCTCAGGCGGAGCGGCAGGCGCCGGACCCCCAGGCGGAGCGACAGGTCTCGGGCCCTCAGGCGGAGCGGCGGGCGCCGGACCCCCAGATGGAGCGACAGGTCTCGGGCCCTCAGGCGGAGCGGCGGGCGCCGGACCCCCAGGTGGAGCGACAGGTCTCGGGCCCTCAGGCGGAGCGGCGGGCGCCGGACCCCCAGGAGGAGCGACAGGTCTCGGGCCCTCAAGCGGAGTGGCAGGTGCCGGACCCCCAGGCGGAGCGACAGGTCTCGGGCCCTCAGGCGGAGCGACAGGTCTCAGGCCCCCAGGCGGGGCGGCGGGCGCCGGATCCCCAGGCGGAGCGGCGGGCGCTGGACCCCCAAGCGGAGCAACAGGTCTCGGGCCCCCAGGCGGAGCGGCGGGCACCGAGACACCAGGCTCGACAGCGGGCACTGCGTCATCTGGCAAGGCAGTGGGCTCCGAGTCAACTGGTATGACCGCGGGCACTGGGTCAGACATTGGATCGTCTGACCGGACAGCGGGCATCGGGTCACCAGGCATCAAGTCATTTGGCTCGACAGCGAGCACCGCGTCATCTGGCAAGGCAGTGGGCTCCGAGTCAACTGGCATGACCGCGGGCACCGGGGCAGACATTGAATAGTCTGGCTGGACAGCGGGCATCGGGTCACCAGGCATCAGGTCATTTGGCTCGACAGCGGGCACCGCGTCATCTGGCAAGGCAGTGGGCTCCGAGTCAACAGGCACGACAGTGGGCACCGGGTCATCAGGTACCGGATTGTCTGGCTCGACAGCGGGCATCGGGTCATCAGGTATGACAGCGGACACTAGGTCACCAGGCATCAGGTCATTTGGCTTGCCAGCGGGCACCGCGTCATCTGGCAAGGCAGTGGGCACCGAGTCACCAGGTACGACAGTGGGCTCTGAGTCAATTGGCACGACAGCGGGCACCGGATCAGGTACCGGATCATCTGGATCAACAGCGGGCATCGAGTCAACTGGCCTAATAGGATCGTCAGGCTGGATCAGTTCATCATGCTGGGTAGAGGCTTCAGGCCGAGTAGAGGCATCAGGCCGAGTAGAGGCTTCAGGCTGAAGAGAGGCATCAGGCCGAGTACAGGCATCAGGCCGAGTACAGGCTTCAGGCTGAGGAGAGGCTTCAGGCCGCGTACAGGCATCAGTCTGAACCACGGAAGGCAGGCTCACCGGTTTGGATACTGGCAGGATGGTATTGGTTGGAAAGAATTTTCGCTTTTTTCTGGTTTTAACTACTGGAGCACTGCAAGTAAACGCAGGTCTGCAAACGAATGGAGCAGCTGGAGACAGAGAAGAACTGGAGGATGGAACAGGAGAGGGAGCAGTTGCTACAGAAGGCTTTTTTACAGGGTTAAAGGCAGGATAGGTGCAGCGAGTGGGAACAGGGTACTGACATGCGGTAGATAGCCAAGTATACTGGGCTGTAACTGGAGGAGCTGGTGGGAATACAGGAGTAGAGTTAGAAGCAGGACTGGGTCTTTGTAAGCTGACTGAGGCTGGGTGCAACAAATCTGTCCATGTCTGCAGTAGGGGTTGAACAAAGCTGAGCTTACACAAAGCCTGTCTGGTCAATGACTGCACTGCGTTTATACAATCTCTCAGTGTCTGTGGTGAACATGTGGAATAACGCTCCAGAAAGTAACCCACATCATCCTCTAATAACCACACCAGGGACTCTACCTGGTCTGCACTAAATGGTGGCAAAAATTCATCCCTGCATTCGGGGGAACCAGATGAAACCAACTCTGCACAAACCTCAATCAATGGCTGCACCTCAGAGAACACTGTGCCCTGATCTACTAGAACATGAGCGAGCCGTATACATTCTAGCAATTCATCCCGGGTATACTCCTTCAGAGTTTGATAAGCATACTCCCTGTCATCAAACACTAGCAGATATAAATACTCAACCTCCTCAAGATCCATCCTTCCCATCAACAAGCCAAGATGGCTTCCCTGTGCAGCCACTTCTGGTCAGGATTGGCCTTGGTGTAATGTCAGGGCTCCCAGGTATGACCAGAGGTGTGTGACTGAGGCAGGGAAACGCAGACCTCAGATATGTTATAAACAATATAATTTATTAACACTAACAATACAAACATAAACGCAGTGCAATACTAAAACATAATACGGTGCAAACAAACCAAACCAAACCACCCACAGATAACAGTATATACAAGCAAGCGTCGTCAGGCAGGCCGGGTCAATATCAATTGGGCAGGTAGGTACAGGGGGAGCAAGCGGAGAATGGTCGGGGTCACAGGCCAGGTTCAGCAGGTAGCAAGCAGCATAGTACAGAGGGTCAGGCAGAGGGATGGTCTGGGTCACAAGCCAGGGATCAGAACAGGTAGCAAGCAGCGTAGTACAGAGGGTCAGACAGAGAGATGGTCAGGGTCACAAGCCAGGATCAGAGCAGGAGAAGTCAGCAAAGGAACAGAAACAGGATGCAGGACAGATACAGGGCCCAGGACAAACACAACACCAAGGCAGAGTCTGCAAGTCTGGCCATCCCTTAAATACACCAGTATCATCAGTTCCAGGTGTTAGCTGGCTGAAAGGTTGAGTCTCTGATTGCTGGGAGCACCCGCTGGCCAGCCCTGGTACTGCAGATCAAAAGGCAGGTGAGTCCCACCATTGCTGGCCAGTCCATTCCTAACACTGTCTCTCAGGGTGGAAATGTACAATGTGCATTTTCAGACCCCTCCAAAATCGCAGGGTGTTCAAATACTTCTGTTCCTCACTGTATACATATACTGTATATATATATATATATTAAAATTGATTAGGATGCTGGTATGGGGTATGGTGGTGATCATGGCACTGGTATGGGGTATGGAGGTGATCAGGATGTTGGTATGGGGTATCGCAGTGATCAGGGTGCTGGTATGGTGTATTGTGGTGACCATGGCACTGGTATGGGGTATGGATGTGATCAGGATGTTGGTATGGGGTATGGCAGTAATCAGGGTGCTTGTATGGTGGTGACCATGGTACTGGTATGGGGTATGGATGAGATCAGGATGTTGGTATTGGGTATGGCAGTAATCAGGGTGCTTGTATGCTGGTGATCATGGCACTGGTATGGGTTATGGAGGTGATCAGGATGTTGGTATGGGGTATGGCAGTGATCAGGGCACTGGTATGGTGTATGGTGGTGATCATGGCGCTGGTATGGGGTATGGAGGTGATCAGGATGTTGGTATGGGGTATGGCAGTGATCAGGGCGCTGGCATGGTGTATGGTGGTATAACTGTGAGCACTGGTGACACTGGGACAGGAGACAGGGACAGGCTGCGCTTTTTATTAGTAGTACACTAGGGCTGTGATCAGGGGCACTGGGGCAGGCTGGCACTGCAGTCTCTGAGTGTAGATGCAGTGTGACAGGCTGCTCTACACTGACAGGCTGCAGCAATGGTTCTCTCTGCTCCCACAGTGAGAACAAAGAGAATTGATGCTTACTTTAAGTTTCCATGTTTACCATGTGATCACCCGGACACAGTGGTAATGTGATCTGCTGTGTCCTGGCGATACACCGGGCTCCAGGGTGCATGCTCTGTGAACCACGCAGGAGCTTCCAATGTGGACTGATGTATAAGTACATTAACCAGCATCGGCGCTGCTACCTGTCCACTATTTATAGGCTGTGGGCTGGCGGGAAGTGGTTAAAATTGCATACGCCCATGGAATGGTGCCAAACTTCGTTACTTAAAAATCTTCATGGGCGACCCTTTAAAAGCCTTTAAAATTAACCAGTTTAGTGTTACACAGGAGGGCTGGTGCTAGAATTATTGCTCTCGCTCTGACATTGAAGGCAATGCCTCACATATGTGGTGAGATTGCCATTTACATGCATGTGGGACCAATGCATTTGTTCGCCTTTGCGCACAAGCATAGTGGGACAAACGCACTTTAAATTTTTTTTTTTAATACTATAACTTATTTTATATTTGATTTTTTTGTCCGTTTATTTATTTTTGATCACTTTATTGCTGTCACAAGGGATGAACAACATCCCTTATGATAGCATGGGTTATGACAGGTCCTCTTTTTAGAGAGATCTGGGCTCTTTTAGACCCCAGATGCCTCCTATGGCCTCCAAAGCATGAGATCACACTAAGATCATTGTGATCTGATACTTTTTCAAGCCGTAATGGCTTGTTTCTGTGAGACCGAAGTGAGGAAATCCTCATTGTATCCAGTTTCTGATGTCACATAGTGGGAGGAATCAGATCTGTTCCTCCCATTGTGTCTCAGGAATAGGATGCCGCCAGTCACATCCTTACAGCCCATATGGAAGAAATATATAGTTGAAATGGCTAAATGGCTAGCACTTCTGCCTGGCAGTACTAGGGTCATTGGTTTGAATCCCAGCCACGGCACCTCCTGTCTGGAGTTTGCATGTTCTCCCTGTGCCTGCGTGGGTTTCCTCTGGGTACTCCAGTTTCCTCCCACACTCCAAAGACATGCTGGTAGGTTCATTGGATGCTGTCTAAATTGGCCCTTGTATATGAATGTAAGTTAGGGACCTTAGATTGTACGCCCCTTGATTGTTAGGGACTGATGTGAATGTATAATATATATGTAAAGTGCTGCGTAAATTGACGGTGCTATATAAGTACCATAAATAAATATCTTTTAAAAATATGCTTCCCAAATATATTGACATACATTTGAAATGCTACAATTTTGCTATATTCAATATATTTAAAACTACATTTCAATAAATAAATAAATATATATATATATATATATATATATATATATATATATACATATACTGCATGTTGAAATGTGTTTTTATTACAAAAATATGAAAAATATTTTTAAAAATACATATACTGTAAACTGTATGTCTTTAAAAATGCAATCTACATTTTTGGAATGCTTATTTAAAAATATATGTTAAAATGACTTTTTTTATATGTTAAACAAAATCTGAAGAATATATTTACAAAATATATGTTTTTCATATATTTTGTAATAAATACACATTTCAACATGTAGTATATATATATATTTATTGAAATATATTTTTAAATATATTGCATATGGCCAAAATTGTAGCATTTCAAATATATGTCAATATATTTGGGAAGAATAGCATGGGAAAGCCCAGTAAAGGCGGTGGTGGCAGTGGGGGAACCTCCCTTCCACTGTCTTCCAACAGCTCTATAGCGGCATGGATTAATTTTACAGAATGAGGAATCGCCAGCTGTAAAGAATGATATCTTGGTCATC
Source organism: Staurois parvus (assembly GCF_062004578.1). Taxonomy (NCBI): domain Eukaryota; kingdom Metazoa; phylum Chordata; class Amphibia; order Anura; family Ranidae; genus Staurois; species Staurois parvus. Next base: position 5,650,767 of record NW_028318190.1, on the reverse strand, counting down.
GCTGCAGCTGCACTCAGCTGACAGATGTACTCTTTGATATTTGTGCCTATTAACCTACTAGGAAGGAAGTTTGATATCAGTTATTACAATCACTTCTGGGGTATGTTAACAGTAACTATTTGCTATCTCTGGGCACTTTCCATTTGACTGAGAAAAGATACTGAAGAATGGTGGCAGCAAGCACAAAATGATGAGGAGTACAGTGGTAATATTGTAGAACCACCAATATGACCCCCTCCAGCAGGCACACTCATTCTGCTCATGATCATCTATTTTCCTTATCGATTACACTCACCGGAAACCTAAGCAAACCCATCACAAGAAAGCATTGTCTAATGCCTAGTACGTACGATGAGAATATAAGACGACTGATCAGCCTCTTTTTTTTTTTTGCATACTAGTCTCTATATCAAAAATTAAGAGGTCACTCAACTTACTAAAATTCTCTTACGACAGAATAGAATTTCGGAAGTGATGCCATGTATTGTATTGCATTTGTATTGTATTTTCAGATGACTACTGCACTGATAAAGCAAAAATAGTACGATCTGGTATCGTGGGAGAAACATTTTTGCGCTTGTCCCTTTGGTTATTGTCGCATGAACTGTTGTGATCGGCTCTTGAAAGCTGAATAATAATGATTAGATTATTGTACGATTGCTCCTTCTACAAACATTTTTGTACAATTTTCTTATCATGTGTACTGGCCTTAAGATCAGTAGAGTTGGGAGAGATGACCAGGAGCAGTGTGTTGTACCTCATTGAGGTGATCAGGTTGGAGGGTCTGATGCAGGGGCGGACTGACCATTCGGAAACTCAGGCACTGCCCGAGGGCCCGGGGTCAGTAGGAGGCCCCATAAGATGCCCCTGGTACCTTTTTCATAGGCTTTTTTGAGTTTGGGCAAGGACACAGGGGCCCCATGATCCCCTATTGCCCCGGGGGCCCATGAGTTGTCAGTCCGCCCCTGGTCTGATGTTGTCCCATGCAGAAGCCTTTTCACTAATGGCAATTTACATACTTTTTTTATTCTGACTTATTCTGATTTATAAGCCAAATGCCAAAATGCTGCGGCTACCTACAGTACATAAATGACTATGTAGCTAAGCAATGCTAGACCACCTTGTGCTTAGTGGCCCCATAGCAGTTGTATGATCGTCAATGGCTATACAATCAGCGGCCACTTTATTAGGTACACCTGTTCAATTGCTAGGTAACACATATTGCTAATCAGCCAATCACATGGTAGCAACTCACTGCATTTAGGCATGTAGATGTGGTAAAGATGACTTGCTGAAGTTCAAACTGAGCATATCCAGTGAGTGGCAGTTGTGTGGATGAAAATGCCTTGTTGATGTCAGAGGAGAATGGGCAGACTGGTTGCTGCGACATTCAGATAGTAGGGTCAGAATTTGGTGTAAACAATATGTAAGCATGGATCCATCCTGCCTTGTATCAACGGTTCAGGCTGGTGGAGGTGCTGGTGGTGTAATGGTGTGGGGGATATTTTCCTGCCACTAGCAAGATGTACCTAATAAAGTGGCCACTGAGTGTAGATACACCCTGGATGATGGAGGCAACATCGTGCTATGGATATGCTTCTCTGAAGCAGGCATTGGGAGGCTTGCCAGTGAAGAATAAATACAGGAAAATACAGGAAAAATCCTGGAGGAAAACTGTATACAGTCCACATAAACTTGAGCATAGGGAAAACATTCTTCTTCCAACAAGACAATCACGCCAAGCAAATCCAAAACTACATAAGAATAGCTTAAGAACAATGTTAATATCCTATAATGGCCAAGATAGAGCCCAGATCTCAGTCTAATAGGGAATATTTGGCTTGACTTTTAAAAGGCTGTTTACTTACAATTCCAATGTAGCCTGACAGGGCTAGAACAGTTTTACAAACAGACATTAAGAAGGATTGCAGTATACAGATGTGCAAAGCTGATAGACCTAACTACATAGACTCCAGGCTGGAATTGATGCCAACAGCGCATCTGCTAAATACTAACTTGAGGGGGTGTATGCTTATGCTGTCATTTATTTTGTGGTTTTTCATTTTGCAGAGATTTGTTCTCCTGAATATATTTCTTTTGATTAGTGTATGGAAAAGCAACATTAAATCCACTGTAACTGACTGATCTATGATAATAAAAGATGAAAACTTCCACAGGGTAAACACTTCATAGGTACTTTATTTAGTGTTCTTGCATGGCAAGACCACTTACTGTTATCTCACATATATATTCTTATTATTATAGCCAAATTTACCACCCTAACTCCTCCCACAGTTTTTACACTACATAGACAGTAATATACCGAAACGTGCGGATTGTTCCCGATTGGTGTGCTATTACTTTGTGGAACGTTTTGCCAAATGGTTCACAAAATATCAGCGTTTTTGTGGTGAAATCGGTCCCATAGGAATGAATGGCAGAATGTTCAAAACTAGAAAGTGAGCTGAAAGATCAGGACATGATTTCTAAACTGCCATCACTCCTTCATTTTCAAGCCCACCTACACAAATCTTATATCAAAATGTTCAGCTATCCCTGCTGCCACTAAAAATGTCCTTGGCTAAGCCATAGTCCTGATAGTTTTCTAAATATGATCATTTGTTTGCAACTCACACCACCCATTGACATTCATTGAAACTCCACTCTAGCCACCTCAAATTTGAAGGGCAATTTCTAAACTGCGACTGTGCCTTCATTTTTAATATTTCAGAGACATACTATGCATCAAAATGTAGGTCTGGGTCTTGTGATTCTCACAATATAAAGCTCTTCAGTATAGGATTTATAATTTTTAAACTACAACCATTTGAAGATGGCAACTGCCAGTGAAGTGAGCAAGTTGAAGCAGTTTGTTTTTAACCGCTCTTCTCTGCCCTTGCTGTAGAGTGAGTTGCCATAGGAACCCAGGTGTGTGAGCAGGCAGCAGACTGACAAGCCACTCCACCCAGTTACTCCGCCCACTCCAGTTGTAGACTACTGGTTGAGGCAAGAACACTTCATACAATTTCCCCAGAAATTGTAGTTTTCTAGTTGTATATGTTTTCATTTTGAGCCTCCTGTTATCCCCTGTATTACAGCACTCAAGCTGGGAGGGGATGGTTCAACACTCATAGTCAATCAAGACTATTGCTTTCATTGGCTCCCGACAGCCTAACAGTGAACCTTTACAGGAGGAGGAGAGCACAGGGGGTCACCTCATCGATGTTCTGCTGCTCTCTGTGTTCAGTCAGTAGGCTGGGGTAGAAAAGGTGACTGATGCTCAGTTTCAAAATGTTCCTTCTAAATTTTTTATTAACTGAGGTGAGAAAACAAAAAATCATTTTCATCATAGGTGGCCGAAAAAATTGTAGTGTTCAGTCTGAGAAAAATCATTATATTATAATGCTAGATAACATAGATAGTTATAGATAGATATGTATAAATGAGTTCATACAATTGTACAGCGCTCCTACTGCCTTCTATTGTAAATATCTCCTTTAGTGAGTCTCAATGATATGTCACCTTTTACATAAATCAAAAATGTGTCAAACATGAAATGATATAAGCATTTATAACTATAGTTTGCAGCTTCTATTAATAATCAGACCAATTCTCATATGTCACATAAAACTGTGAAGCTTGCAATGCAAGAAACATTTCAAGTTTTTCGATAGCAACCTGTGATGTGTAGAACCATGTGAAATAAAACACCAATAAATTTGAATGCCCTGTTCCAAGAAGTTACTGTGTACTAATTTGTGCATTCCAGTGCACCACCCTCATTAAATGGATATTCCATGATGTGCAAAAACAAGTTTTTAAAAAAAAAACAGTTGTTTTTTTAGCAATCCTTAGCTCAGTGGTGCACCTTCTCCCTTGTGCTCATACACCACTCACCAGAAGCTGTAGATCCCTTAAGATTAATAAGCGTGTCTATGACCTCTTATATTATATTATTCAAGGGTTCACTGTGCTCCATTGCTCTAACTCCAGGACACAGGACTCCTCACTTTAACCAGCTAGATAATTAAATCCCAAATAGTGAGGTCATCACAGAGGACAAGGGGGCACTCTTTATGTCTGGAGGAAAAGAAATTTAATCTCCAAACACGGAAAGGTTTCTTCACAGTGAGAGCTGTGAAAATGTGGAATCCGGGGCGGACTGACAACTCATGGGGCCCCCGGGCAATAGGGGATTATGGGGTCCCTGTGTCCTTGCCCAAACTCAAAAAAGCCTATGAAAAAGGTACCAGGGGCATCTCATGGGGCCCCCTACTGACCACGGGCCCTCGGGCAGTGCCAGAGTTTCCAAATGGTCAGTCCGGACCTGTGTGGAATAGACTCCCTCAAGAGTTGGTTCTGGCCAGCTCAATGGATTGCTTTAAAAAAGGCCTGGATTGTTTCTTAGATACAGAGAATATAACTGGATACTAACATTTATAGGTAAAGTTGATCCAGGTAATATCCGATCACCTCTCGGGGGTTCAGGAAGGGATTTTTTCCCTGCAGGAGCAAATTGGATCATGCTTTGCTTGGTTTTTTGCCTTCCTCTGGATCAACTGTGGATATAGGATTATAACTTTAATGGTTGAACTGGATGGACTTTTGTCTTTTTTCAACCAGACTAACTATGTAACTAAATAGAGTAAACTTGTTTTTATTTAAAACAAAAAGATAAAGCAAAAACGACTCCCAAGGACCAGGGGCGGACTGACCATTTGGAAACTCGGGCACTGCCCGAGGGCCCGGGGTCAGTAGGGGGCCCCATGAGATGCCCCTGGTACCTTTTAGGCTTTTTTGAGTTTGGGCAAGGACACAGGGGCCCCACGATCCTCTATTGCCCAGGGGCCCCATGAGTTGTCAGTCCGCCCCTGCCGAGGACTTTCATTGTTTGACAAAATACATTGGAAAGAGTCCATTTGCCATACATCACTTCCTCTTACATCACTTCTGGCTATCTGAAGTGCTCATAGACCCACTTATCCCCTTCAGGCTGACGTCACACAAACATGTGGCCTCACAGAACTGGGCTTTTTTCACATATTTCTGTACCTGTCTTTGTGGTGGGAGCACGCCGCACAGCACACTCCCAGCACAAAGACCAGGGTGTCACTGAGAGCCCCGGGTCACGTTCTAACGTTTTGGACCCGAAACTCCCGATACCGGGTCACTTGATCACTGTGATAGCCTCTGATTGGCCATCACAGTGATCAGTCAATTTACAGCCCAGCCCCCCTTTTTTTTCTCTATGAATAGAGGAGAGAGAAAAAATAAAATAAAAAATACTTAGATCAAGGTTTGATCTAGTTCAGTGCCAGGGTTATTGTTTGGGTCAAGGTCAGGGTCAAAGGTCAGGATTGCATTTAAAAAAAAAATTGGTATCAGTGTCAGTGTGTTATAGGTAAAAAAACACAATGCTCACTATTGTTTATGGGCTATACTGTGGGTACAAACAACAAATAACATACACATATATGACATCGCTGTGATCGTCAAGAGCTGGAAAATTTATTTTGGGTTGTTCTTTGGTGGTAGGTTATGGTAGTAACAAGAAACACACAGTTCAATATAAAAAAATATATTTTTTTTTACTATTTTGAGCCAGTTTTCCTTTGACAATAAAAAAAATCAGGAGATATCCATTACCATTTACCACCAAATGAATGCCCAGTTTGTCCTGAAAAGACAAGATATAATTTACCTGGATGCACAAAGTAGTTGTGATGATATGTATGGTTTTACTAACACATGTCAAAAATGCAAGATTGTGCGTAGGCATTAAGATTTGTTTTACCCTTAGGCGTGAAGGGGTTAATCTCAAGGCATCTACTTCTTCTGGTGATTGTGTGTGAGCATAAGAGAGACGGTGCACCACTGAGCTAAAAGGCACAAAGATTGTTTAAATACAACTGTCTTAAAGAAAATCTTTTTTTGTTGTACATCATCATTATTATTATTATTATTATACAGGATTTATATAGCGCCAACAGTTTGCTCAGCGCTATCATGAATTATCCATTTAAAGAGAAGGTGCACTGTGCACAAATTCGCACACAGTGATTGATTTATTTCAGGTACTTATATAGTGCCGTCAATTTACACAGCACTTTACATATATATTGTACATTCATATCAGTCCCTAACCCTCAAGGGGCGTACAATCTAAGGTCCCTAACTTACATTTATTTATTTCAGGTACTTATATAGCGCCGTCAATTTACACAGCGCTTTACATATATATTGTACATTCATATCAGTCCCTAACCCTCAAGGGGTGTACAATCTAAGGTCCCTAACTCACATTCATACATACTAGGGACTATTTAGACAGGATCCAATTCACCTAGCAGCATGTTTTTGGAGTGTGATTTCTTGGAATACGGGGGTATGGGAATTGTAATGCAGGTGAATAAGAGGGAGGTGCATTGTAGTGCAAAGAATGTTTGCATAATGTATCACATGTATGTAGGCTACTGAATATTTGTAATGTTGTTTTTTTTGCCTTGCAAGCTTCACCATTTAATAAGACATATGGGAATTGATCTGATCAGGGCTTTTTTTTCTCAGTAAATAGGTGCAGCAACTCCTCCATTCAGAGTCACCCTTTGTCTTCGCCCCTACCCACCTTGAGCACCGTTCCTTGGTTCCACCCCCTGCCCACCTTCCCTTTTAGAGAATACAGAACCAAGTATCATTTTGTGGTGCTAGGTAATTTGTATAGCATTTGTTAATGATAACAATAAAAGTAGTAAATACAGATCTCCTGCACCTAGGAACAATAGACTCCTCAGTAACAATAGATCCCCTTTTAGCAACAATACCCTCCCTTCCCCCACCCAACAACAACAGATCTCCCTACAGCCACCCCTTGCCATTCCATACATCATTCAGTGCTGGAGGTGCCGGAACTGCGTCCCCCACATTTTCGCTGAAAAAAAGCCCTGGTTCTGATTGTTAAAAGAGGTTGCAATATATATATAGTTTTTTGGAAAGTGTCAGGGACTTTTTTGAACGTAAAGAGTTGCGTTTTGGTTCTATAGACTTCAATGGAAACACTGCGGAAAAGCATGTAATGCGTTTGTGCTGCATTTTTTGCCATGCCTTTAATGCGGTTTGAATTATAAATCTGCCTAGCAACAAGAAAAATGAAAGAAAAATGTAAAAAAGCAAAACGCATCAAAAGTGCATCAAACACGCAGGTGCAAAAACTCAAAATGCAATGCAGAAACGGTTCAAACAAAACCTGCATTGGTGTGAACCTAACCTAAAGATCACCATAGAAGGTTGTAGGAGCCCTGCACAATTGTATGAAATCTTTTTTTTTTTTTTTATGTGCTTAAAAAAGGAAATTGTACCTATGTATACCAAGCTAATATTTAACATGGTAGCATGGAAATAAAAGTTTCTAGCTATTGTGTGCACATTAGAATGCTTTGAAAGAAAACATGTTAAAAATGGAGCAAAATAACTTGTTTTAAAAATGAAAGCCATTGTAGACAGCCACATTGACATGACTCCAATTTGTCTGACCTTCAAGGCATGTGCTTTTGTATTGTAAATGTATTTTACAATGCAAGGTTGTGTATCAGTAACATGAGTCATTGCGGTCCTCTGTGTCAGCATGACACTTAATGCCTGTCTCATCATGGTAACCTTCCTCACAATCATGGGGAAACACATTTTAAAAAATAGCTGAAAACATTCCTTTAACATACACAATTACTTGTGAAAATTATTGGGATTATTTACTGCCAGTTTATTTATTTTATTTATTTATTTCAGGTACTTATATAGCGCCATCAATTTATGCAGCGCTTTACACATATACAGTTGTGCTCAACATAATAGCAGTGTGTTGAAAAAAGTGAATAAAGCTCAAAATCCTTCTAATAGCTTTTATTTCCATACACACAAATGCATTGGGAACACTACACATTCTATTCCAAATCAACACATGAAGAAAAATATATCAAATTTGTGTTGTTCCTCTAAAAAAATTGAAGAAAAGTGAATATTAGACTGTTCAAAAAAATAGCACTGTTTGTATTCTTCTTTACAAACTCAAACATTCACTATATAAACTGAAAAATGTTTGAAGATTTTGCTTTCCTTTGAATCACTTAATGAATATTTAGTTGTATAAGCACTGTTTCTGAGAACTGCTGTTCATCTGTGTTGCATGGAGTCAACCAACTTCTGGCACCTGTGAACAGGTATTCCAGCCCAGGATGATTGGACTACATTCCACAGTTCTTCTCGATTTCTTGGTTTTGCCTCAGAAACTGCATTTGTGATGTCACCCCACAAGTTTTCTATTGGATTAAGATCTGGGGATTGGGCTGGCCGCTCCATAACGTCAATCTTGTTGGTCTGGAACCAAGATGTTGCACGTTTACTGGTGTGTTTGGGGTCGTTGTCTTGTTGGAACACCCATTTCAAGGGCATTTCCTCTTCAGCATAAGGCAGCATGACCTGTTCAAGTATTCTGATGTATTCAAACTGATCCATAATTCCTGGTATGTGATAAATAGGCCCAACACCGTAGTATGAGAAACATCCCCATATCATAATGCTTGTGCAACCATGCTTCACTGTCTTCACAGTGTACTGTGGCTTGAATTCAGTGTTTGGGGGTCGTCTGACAAACTGTCTCCGGCCACTAGACCCAAAAAGAACAATCTTACTTTCATCAGTCCACAAAATGTTGCACCATTTCTCTTTAGGCCAGTCAATGTGCTTTGGCAAATTGTAACCTCTTCAGCACAAGTCTTTTTTTCAACAGTGGGACTTTGCGGGGGCTTCTTGCAAATAGCTTGGCTTCACATAGGCGTCTTCTAATTGTAACAGTACTCACAGGTAACTTTAGACCTTCTTTGATCTTCCTGGAGCTGATTGTTGGCTGAGTCCTTGCCATTTTGGCTATTCTTCTATCCATTCGAATGGTAGTTTTTCGCTTTCTTCCACGTCTTTCAGGTTTTGGTTGCCATTTTAAAGCATTTGCGATCATTTTAGCTGAGCAGCCTATCATTTTCTGCACTTCTTTATATGTTTTCCCCTCTCCAATCAACTTTTTAATCAAGGTACGCTGTTCTTCTGAACAATGTCTGGAATGACCCATTTTCCTCAGAATTTCAGAGAGAAATGCACTGTAACCAGCATGTACAACATTTGCTGCCTTCCTTCCTTAAATAAGGGCAATAATTGCCACCTGTTTTTCAAAGAATGAATGACCTCACTAATAGAACTCCACACTGCTATTATTTTGAACATGCCCCTTTCAATTAGGGATTCAATTACGCAGAATCAGCAGCATGCATGTCATGACTGTTGGGTTTGTTGGATTTCTATTACTCTACTACACCTGCTAGTAAATGATTTGCCATGTAGAAATATCATTTCTACCAAAAACAGTGATTGATCAGGTTAGTGATGTTTGACTGCTATTATCTTGAACACAACTGTATATTGTACATTCACATCAGTCCCTAACCCTCAAGGGGCGTACAATCTAAGGTCCCTAACTCACATTCATACATACACATATTAGGGCCAATTTAGACAGGATACAATTAACCTACCAGCATGTCTTTGGAGTGTGGGAGGAAACCGGAGTACCCGGAGGAAACCCACGCAGGCACAGGGAGAACATGCAAACTCCAGGCAGGTGGTGCCGTGGCTGGTATTCGAACCAACGACCCTAGTACTGCCAGGTAGAACTGCTAACCATTTAGCCACTGTGCTGCCCACCTGTTCAGGCAAAAGCCCCATGTGGGAGAATTTGCCTTTATTCTTCAGCCATTCCTTTATCCAACAAACAAAGAAACAAACAGAGGGTGCACGGGCCTTGTGCATTACCTAAGAAAATAGTTTTTTGTATAAAAAGTGGTATACTCACAAAAGTATCAAAATCAAAGGCACATCAAATGAAATACAGCATGGTCCAATCTCCCTGGAGAGTGTTTTATAGGGGACTATAGACCTCCAATTTACTGACGCGTTTCGAGGCTATGCTTCTTCCTCAAAGCCGATCATTCCTTATCCATATCTGTTTCCTTTTCTTTTTCTTCGGTTGCTTTTGTATTGCCAATTATCCAAGTGTCACCACTGTTGTGTTAGAGGTCTGGAAATCATCTATAAAATTTATTGTGCTAGTATATGCTGTTGTCACAACAATGAAAGAATGAATGTTTCACCGAATGACCACAGAACAAACATTTTGTATGAATTTTGTCTACTACTGTAATTGATATGAATATTGTTTGCTGTGACAAATGTTTTTCAAAATATCTTCTATCTGAACTGTCATACGAAATACTACACGTGTGTACCCAGCTTAAGGAAGCAAATCTATGCAGTCATTTTCAACTAGAGTAACCCATTGGATGATCAGGAACCATTACTATAATTTCAGTAGGGAAAGATGTGTAACTCTGCGCATCAAGATTGTTAAGAGCTTTAAGAGTAATTCAGATTTCAAAAAGGTGACTTTTCCAGCTGTTCCCCTTAAATTTAGGGGTAAGGTAAAGGTAAGTTTCTCAAACAGGTTCAGTGTAAGGGTTAAATTTAACAGATCAGTCATTTTAAATTATTCTTTTAATTAATCTTAAAAGAAAAAATGTAGCTCTTGTCTACAATGCCTGATTAAGTTAGTGTGGAATTCCAAATATAAGATTAGGGTAAGATTTAGAGCAGCGGAACTCAAATTTTTTTGGGGGGGTACATCCAAGCAAAATTAAAGGTACATCCAAGCAAAAATACACTTTTTAAAAATGTGCCTTTATTGCTGTCGTATAAGGCAGTGTTCTCCAAATTGTGGCCCGTAGGGAAGATGCATGCTGGTGCTGACAAGGGAGACATCTGTGTTGTTTACATACAGACCTCTCCCCTTTCAGTGTTCCTCGGCAATCGCCAGGTGCAGACAGGAAATCCCTAGCTGCCAATGGGAGCGCTGGTAAGGCGGCATGCGCGCATGTGCCCCCTACCTGGAAATGCAAAATCACACATATATATATATATATATATATATATATATATATATAATTTTGCACAGCCCTGCCATCCTGTAGCAGTAGTTCTGCTAGAGGGCATTCGAGATGAGGTTAAATTGTTGTCTGTGTCTCTATTGGGTAGAGTAACCCACTATTTAAGATGTCACCAAGACAGGAAGTGCTGGGAAATCCAACATTTTACAACTGCCACTAGGAAAAGGGGCAAGGAGAATATTCTACTGGAGACGGCAGTTGCTCTGACAACTGAAGTAAAAGGAAATCTCTTGAATGGGACACAGACTTTAAAAAATAAATTGATAAGGTTTTTAAACTTTTCTGACTCTATCCAAAACAAAAAAATGCATATACTTAAAATGGTCTATTTATATTTTTTTCCACAAGATTCACACAACTGTCACACAGGATTCGCACATTTTTCCAATTAATCCAATAAAAAAGAGTGACTCTTAGGTGAAAGTTGCGTACAAACATTTAGAGATAGAGTTAGGGATAGAACAGAAAATATATAGAATAGTGTTAGGGTTAGGTGATACATTAGTAAAAATGAGGAAGGGTTGTAACAGCGCAAACACTGCAAAGTCCTGGGAAATGGTAGTATGGGGTGATCGTGGTATTAGTGGTTACTGTATGAAGAGCGTAGGATACATTAGTAGTAGGTTGAAGGCTGTGGATGTTTTGGGACTAAATTTATTTCTGGCAAGTTTTCAGGACCAAAATCCCTGTTTCAAAAATGGTGGTGTTGGAAACGAATCTACCAGGTTAATGGGTTAGGGTTGCGTTCTAGGGATAAATGCATTGTTCTGGTGTGATGAACTCATTTTCTGGTGTGACAAAATTCTCTTGCTAGAATCAGGGGCGGACTGACAAGTCATGGGGCCCCCGGGCAATAGGGGATCTTGAGGCCCCTGTGTCCTTGCCCAAACTCAAAAAAGCCTATGAAAAATGTACCAGGGGCATCTCATGGGGGCCCCTACTGACCCCGGGGCCTCGGGCAGTGCCGAGTTTCCAAATGGTCAGTCCGCCCCTGGCTAGAATCCATTGTGCTAAGAACTACCATGACAATTTTATTACATTTTTAGAGAAACTAATATACCACATTTATTCCCCCAAAAAAGGTTGGTCAGGATTGCTGAACGCTACTGCCACTATTATATAAAGAACTGATCATTTTATATCTATAGGTATGTCTTAGGGCCTATAGCATCAAAGCTTAAACAGCTAACAGTTATTTCCTATTTAATTTCAGTGTCAACAAAAGTCTCATTTATTTCCCCCTCTGCATCTTATTAAACGTTTTTAATCAGTTGTTCTAATTAATTTGCCCAGAGTCACATTCTTCTGATTAACATATATGTAAAAGAGATCCCAAATTAAGCAATTGCTGCGGTTTCAGCCACTTTATTAAGTACTACAAAGTAAATACAGAATAGTAATTAAACTGTCAACAGAAGTAGAGGAGATGCACAGTGACACTCGCAGAGCTATACCCTGCAGAACTAAGGATAAACACAGCATACATATTCACTACACATCGTATACAATGCAATTCTGTGTTCACTGGAGGACCACATTACTCTCATCTAGTATTCTTTCCCTTTTTCATTTCTTCATAGACCATCGATTCCGAAACATTTCCAGCTCGTGAGCCCACATCCATCTTACAAAACAGTTTGCTAATAAAAAAATAACACTCAAAAATGTACGGTAATAATGGTAAACATTTCAATAAAAGTATATCATCTAAGAGTCCCGTTTTGATGCAATGGTTATAGGAAGTACAATATATAGTACAGCAAATATTAAGACAAATTATTTAAAGACTGGTACCTGCTAGGAGGTGACCACAAGCCACAGCACAGGAAGTTGAAAGATTTTCTTGGATCACGATCCACTAAACTGGTTTTACCACTGTAGATCCATCACATGTTGTATATTACTAACTTAAAGCTTAGTACCACTGTTGTCTTTTTTCCCTGTAACGCAATGTACACGTCTACTGTAGAAATCAAGAGGTTCTTCTACTTAGCCCTAATTTACAAATATTTGTTTTAAACTCTGTGTGTTAAGTATTGAAATTCTTTGCATCACAGTTCAAGACAAGATCTGTAGGTGAAGCATTGCCATATTCTTCTGGAAAAGCTCAGAAAAATGGGTATGGTAGCTTCAGATTTATTGTTTCCTTTCTGTACTTTTCAAACTCAAAAATCTCAAAATGGCAACCATTGCTCTTGGCACAGTATTATACCCACAGAACCTAATCATCAGCATTTAGCTTGGAATATTTATTGCATCATTGTGCCAGTGTTTTAAAGCTGAACTCCAGAAAAACATCTGATATCGCAAATTATATACACGTAAGGGGGTTGTTTTATTTGCCAAAGGGTTTGAACGTCTGTCCATCAAGTTCTAAGATTTATATCTCTGTTACAAAACAAATGGTATCTCTGTTTGGCAGGTTCCAAAGTCTTATGCAAATTCAGACTTTCGGAAAGTCAGTATTTACCTAGGCTTAAAAACAAAGTATGGCCAAAGCCTTTTGACCACACTTCTCTCGTGGGGTCCAGGCGTTCACTTAATTTAACACTCCTGTGACCTAGTGACCTAGAGACAGCTGACAGCCACTCCAGGCTTTGGAAGGATCCCAAAAATATTATCAGAATCAACACAGTTGCCTAATTGACAGCTGGCTCTGCCTCTCAGTACACCCCATCCCCTGCCCTACGCTCCAGTAAATGCTGGAGGAGCACAGCAGAAAGCAGTGACTGACAATCACTGCTCTCCACTCAGACCGAGAACTAAGTGATCAGCGATCATGTGATCATTCAGTTCTTGGGCTTAGAGTCAACATGGGGCAGCATTAGCATAGAGGTGAACGTGTTTTTTTTTTTACAAACCCCAAACTTCTCCTTTAAGCATGACCCCCCCCCCCCCCAAGCCTGACAGTGCTTGGGTCTGCTGATCGGTCACTCAAGCACTGTACAATGCTTTGTGGGAGGTAACGTGCATTACATACATTACCAGTTTTTGGGAGCTCTGGAAGCACACTACAGGGGGGTGAAGTGACAGAGTAAAAATAAGCGCATCATATAGCCTTCTCTTCAACACTAACAATACTTTTTATTCCCTGTGCTGGTACCTGTTTAATAATAAATGCACTTTCTTGTCATAATTTTATATAATAACTTTATGAAAAATGTAGAAAAATATTACAAATATAGATTATACATATTTCTGTGTGTTGCCTGTAGCTATACTGAATTATGCAAAGATAGTATGTTTATGTGTAATATCTGACATGAACTATGCATGTGCATACAAATTATATGGAGATCTACATCTTTTGTTTGTTAATAGCGTTTACATTTTTTCAGGTAGAGCATAATAAAGTACAGTATGTGCTAATCACAAACAAGCAATATCCTTTCCTACATATATTATGTGATAGAGCCATATTGTGCTGTTGTTTAGCAGAATGGGCAAGAAAATCTGTGTGTTCAATGAAACAAAATGTTATTCTGTCTGATTGCACTCAAACACCACCATTCACACATGCACTTGCCTCAGGGAGAACAATTATAAGCAGCCAACAAGTACTAGGTGATATAAGGGAGAAAATTGCAAGCAGAATTTGTTACAATGAAAACATGGATTGATTTCTATAGCAAAATATGGCTTGCAGCTTGAATGGAGAATGCAAAGTTTTATTTATATACTTGTTATTTGCACCCCGAGGACCCAACCCTCCTCCCTTTCATTGCTATGTCTATAATAGTCTTTTGTTGGCATTTTTTGGTTTCATTTATGTAAGGTATGGTACATGGTGGGCCTTTACTTCATTCATGTTGCAGACCGTAGCCTTCAAAACTCAACTTTAGCAAGACTAGTTTTTGTGTGGAGAAGGGCTTAGGCACTGTCAGGTTTTTATTGTTTTGTGTGCCCCCCTTAGAGAGATGTCTCCTCACTTCAGTCATGGGAAAGCCCCCAAATGGGACATATACATGAGCAAAAACACATTCTTATAAACCTGGGAAGGGTTAGAACTTCTAACTGTTTTTATTGCTGCTGTGTCCCAGTGAGAGAAACAATCCCCTTCCATTTGTCCTGGTGTCAAGAGGGGCACGAAATGAGGAATAATCTCCCAAAAGGGATGACAGATGGAAATAAAAACCTAACAGGAATTTTAACTTATACATGCTTTCCAAAATTAAATAAATAAATTGGCTAAGATTGTAAAATTCTAACCACTATTTTATTACTCTCTGTATCCCTGTAAAAAAGGTTTATTCATTTTTAATTTCCAGGTATAAGGAAGTCAGAAGACATCTCCAAACATGGACACAGACAAGAACAAAACCAAACTGTATCTACCTGTATCTACCCGACACTGAGAAGTGCCAGAAGCCGCCCTGCTAGCATCATCCCCAGTCCTTGTCCAAGGAGGCATGCGACCATACAATAGCTAGCAGAACATTTGGATCTCAGCTGTTCTTCCGCATAGTTCTCAGGGCCCAGCAGCTTCTTTCTGACCCAAGGAGCCTGAACCTTCTCTGGTCAATCTTGACTGCCCAACCTCTCGCTGATTCAGGGCTTACATGCTCAACTTCAATTCTTGGAGTGATACAAAGGTGCCACATTTTCAGTTCAATACCTCAAACACAGGATTTGGTTGTCCCAGGCCACACACAGCCTTCTAGTGAGTGTGTGAGCCAGCACTCACAAACTGTACCTACCTGACATTGGGAAGTGCCAGAAGCCAACCCTACAAGTATCATTCCCAACCATTGTCCCAGGAGGAATGTGACCATACAATAGAAAGCAGAACATTTGGTTCTCAGCTTTTCTTCAGCCCTCTCAATAGGGAAGAATCACACCCGGTTGCTCTTGCTTAACAATTAAAACTTTACCATGAACAAGGTTTCCAGCAGAGATGTGCATCCTTCAAACAAAAAAACAGTTCTTTCACATAAGAAAACTAGAGTCCACAAAGTCTCCTGTTGTATTACTTTGCTCCAAATTTAGGCCTCATGTACACTGCTGCCAAAGCCCCCGTACTCAACTCAATAAAAGCCTATGTATTCATGTACACATAGGCTTTTACCAGAGTTTAGGAGCAGCAGTGTTTAGGGGAAATTAAATGTACCTCTTCTGAACACAGGATAATCATGGTCAGGAGAGGAATGTTTTGGCCAAAAAAACGCTAAATGCGCCAAAACGCATGTAAACGCAGATAAATGCTAGCGCTTGAGCATTTCTCCATGTCAATGGAAAATACGTCCAAGGGCTAATGTGGTACCGCGTTTACATGCGTTTTTGCCCGCGTTTAGCATTTTTCTGATGCCAGGAGAGTTTAACGACTAGATGAGTTCATGTATACATGAGACATTAGAACAGGGGTGTCAGACTGGCGGACCTCCAGCTGTTGCGAAACTACAAGTCTCATCGTGCCTCTGCCTTTGGGAGTCATGCTTGTAGCTGTCAATCTTGCAATGCCTCATGGGACTTGTAGTTTGGCAACAGCTGGAGGGCCACCAGTTTGACACCCGTGCCTTAGAGGGATAAAATGAAAGAAAAAAAGCTCACCTCCATGTCCTCCTGCACCTAAACTGAGGGGTAGTCCCACTTCCTTGAATCGTACCCTAAGTTCCAATCACTCACTTTTTTTTTCTTCTCAAACTCTAAGAAGAGTTCCTCCTCACTTTGACTCTCTTTCACGTAACAACTCCTCTGGTTCCACCTATGACTCCCTATATAGCCCCAATCTGGGCAACACAAGTAACAAGGTTCTCCCAATTCAACAAGCTATGTAGAACATCCCTAAAAGGGCATGCAAGCTTCTTACACTCATACTTACAAAAAAAATGTTTTGTCTGGGGAGCTAACTAGGCTTCCTAATGCCATTGGAGAGTCTTGCTCAAAAGACGGCTCAGTGGATACTGGGAAAGGAAAAGCATCCCTTAAAGCTGGCCATACATTATACAATTTTCTTGTATAACTTGCCTTTAGATTTACCAAAACCATATAATATCAGATCAAACATAAACAATTTCTAAAGAAAGAAGAAAATTGTATAATGCATGGCCAGCCTAAATTAAGCCTGTCCCAAAGATGAGTCAATCCAGAGACATGGGCAGCTGAAGTACTTCCTCTACTTCCCAAACCTTACTGATCAGCCAGATAACCTATCATATTAAAGATATACAGAGGTTCCTGAGGCAGAAAGGGGTGGGGCCAATTTGGACTTTTACAGGAAAAGTCAACATTTGCAAGTAACTTTAGCTGCCCAATCTTTAGATCTACATTTTCTGAAGGTCTGCTTGGTTAAATTGCATTGGGGTGCAACTGTTTTTTTTAAGTGGACCTTGCATATTCTTTTTATCTGGGAGCCCCCCACACCCCCAAATAAAAAAATACAAACTGTTGGAAAAAAACAGACCATTTTAAGGAAAAATAAAATACTTACCGTGGACCAGCTTGTGTATGCTTTGTAAAGATGCCAGTGATGCCTATGTTCACTGCTGCCTCCTGGGGAAGCTGTACATTTATTCACATGGGATTTCAAGCTTTCAGCTTAGTCATGATTTGAGGTAAGTATTTTTCTTTTTTTTTCAAATGGTCTATTTTTCGTTTAAAACAAATCAAACTATTCATATTTTTTTGCTGATGTGGAGGCTCCCAGATAGGCAGACACTGCATTTTCATTCAATATTTGCTTTAAACAAAAATATGTAAAATATTTTTGCAATTTGTTATATTAAAGCCAACTATGCATCATTTGCAATTTTCTAACACACAGGAAAGCAGTTCCTGCAGACAGCACCTTTTCTTCCTAATCATCTGTTCTGTAGATGCAGTAACGATCTTACCAACAAACCAGCTTATTCTGAAGATCAATACATTTACACCAGGGTTTCTCTGAGCTGAATAAAATGTTTTGGTTTTCAAATTCAACCCATATACTATTTTCTGAATCACAAAGGAGTTCATTAGCTCTTTACTTTTTACAGTGAATTCTTTGAAGGCTGACATTGCTTTGACAGATGAAAATTTCACAGTATGTAAAGTACATAAAGTTTTATGGTGCAATTTTACTTACGGCATCATAACCTTAGAGACCACCTGAACTTTCAGTATAAACCAGGTAAATACCTTAAAGGTGCATCAAAGCAAAAGGTAAGAAAAGTCTTAAAATTCATCTTCTTTAGAAAACAGCCACAGCCTGAGTAAAAAAGCCTGTTGCCTGCCTGTCAGGTCCTAATCTGAAGGTCACTTGTTCTATGTGTGGAAATAATAGCCTTTCTGAAAAGGTCCTGCATGGCCCCTGCTGAGTCTGAACTAGAGCATTGTAATAGGGACGGACTGACCATTTGGAAACTCAGACACTGCCCGAGGGCTTGGGGTCAGTAGGAGCCCCATGAGATGCCCCTGGTACCTTTTTCATAGGCTTTTTTGAGTTTGGGCAAGGACACAGGGGTCCCATGATCCCCTATTGCCCGGGGGCCCCATGAGTTGTCAGTCTGCCCCTGGTTGTAATAAACAAAGCTCATGATGCCCAAGCACATCTTTCACCCTACAGTTTTACTTCTGGATTTAGCCACAGATATCAAGAGATTGCTAGCAGAAACAAATAAAATAAAGGAAAAACTATCATAGATTGTATTTTAGTGGCTTGGTGATGCTGACGCTATAGCTACCAGCCCATGGGTGCCTTGTGGTAATAGTAGCCTGTAGAGTAGAATCAATATATATATAGCTACTGAACATACAGAAGACTTTCAGGATGTTGATTGCAGGCAAAAACAGTTTTTTGATTGTTGATCTACATCTCTAATATGGCTAGAAGGCAGGACAGAAAGGAAGGCAAGCAGTGCAATATAAGGGTAGAGTCCAACAAGTGTACATTCCTGCATAAATAAATACACATACTCAACCATGGTGTTAGAGCAGCAGTGCTAAGAGTGGAATAAATGCACCTAAGAACACACCTAGCCCTGAGAATGTCATGCAGGAGGCAGCACTGATATCAAAATGGCACGCAAACGCCAGCCAGACGTGTGCAGCAGCCACCTATACAGTATACAGTATGTGTGGTAGAATGAGAGAATTTCAGTGAAATAAACAGTTAAGGGAAAAAAATCCACTTTTGTCCTTTTGCAGCTATCTAACTTTCCCAACCCAGCAAAACTGCAGGGGGCCCATTATCAGTAGCAGTGTCATTCCCATCTCAACAGCTAGCATCTGTCACCAGCTACAATAGGCACAGATAAAGATTTTTCATCTGATATAGTAAAGGCCTTAGCGACCTTTAAAAGGAACCTGTCAGGATAGAAATATGGGAACTGTCTTCAATGACATATTTTTAGTGGACCTGAACTTGAAAAGTGAAGATTTAGAAATGATGTTAGTTGTACCTAAGAAGTACCCAGTAAAATACCTTTTGTCTTGAATGCCTAATAAAAATACTGTAGCTCTGTACTCCCTTGTATGTGAGTGTGCCTAGGTCCTCCTGCATTTACGGACTCATAGTTGTATATCAGCAATATAAGACCCTAAGCACTGCTGCCTTGAACAGCTAGTCTCAGGAGATTTAGCGTGAGATGTGATGAAGTCATCACTGTTCTGCTCACTTGCTGACTCCATGGACGCAATACTCTGTATCTACCATAATGGTGGCCTTCACACAGAGACACGGTGCAGAGCAAGGAATAGTAAATCAGTAATGGGAAAAGATCAGCTGCAGGAATTCACAAGCAATACTGGTAACAATTTGCCCCTTGCCTACTTTTTGATCACATTTCCTGATGTCAGTTGTTGAACAAGCTGCATGGTGAAAGCTGTATTTCTAATATTACTTTGCTACTTGGTGGATCACTGACCTTGAACAAGCACGTGCCTACCAGATGTCAGATCATCTAACATGCACCTGTTTGTTCTGTGTCAGTGACACACTTGAGAGTGCACTCAGGATGATAATTCTGAAGCATGACCCTTAAGAAAGGAAGCAAGCGTAGCTCCTTTGCAGGGGCAGACTGACAACTCATGGGGCCCCCAGGCAATAGGGGATCATGGGGCCCCTGTGTCCTTGCCCAAACTCAAAAAAGCCTATGAAAAAGGTACCAGGGGCATCTCATGGGGCCCCCTACTGACCCCGGGCCCTCGGGCAGTGCCCAAGTTTCCAAATGGTCAGTCCTCCCTGCTCCTGTGTGAACATACTTTTTTCAGAAGTATGCTGCAGTCTACAGTTTAGACAGCCACTCTCTGACTTCTCCCTGACATAATAATTGCATGGTAGCAAAGCTGGACCCAGAAAGAGTATGTGATCAGAGAAAGAGTGACCACTTTAATTAAAGAATGGATTTTACCTATTTGGCAGGTCTGTGGAAAAGTGGCAGGTTCCTTCTAAAGAACAACCTTCTAAAGAACAGCAAAATTGAGTGGGACATACATAGCTGCGCTCAAGGTTGGTGAAGGATCTCCCATCACAACTGAGCAGTAAGGATCTATCAGGGAATATTATCTAAAAAAAAACCTTTAGAATCACTTTAAATATTCAGTAGCCTTTACAAGCAACGTCTTGTAGATGAAAAGTACCAAGATGCAAGAATTTGCTTCTTGGTACTTTTCATCTACAAGACGTTGCTTGTAAAGGCTACTGAATGTTTAAAGTGATTCTAAAGACTTTTTTTTAAAAGAAAAAAATAACAAACATGTCTAAACTTACCTGTGTGCACTGGTTTTGCACATAGCAGCCTGGATCCTCCTCTCCTTGGGTCCCTCGCTGGTGCTCCTGGCTCCTCCCTCCTGTTGGGTGCCCCCACAGCAAGCAGCTTGCTATGGGGGCATCCACTGTTCCGTGTGTCCATTCACACATGGAGCTGTGGCTCAGCCCCTTCCCTCTCTCTTCTCATTGGCTCATTGGCTGTGATTGACAGTGGTTTGAGCCAATGGCTCCCTCTTCTGTCTCAGCCAATGAGAAGAGGGAGTCACAGGATAGCCAAGACTCCAGTGACCATTACTGGATCGAGAGGGGGCTTAGGTGATCATTAGGGGGGAGTTGGGGGGATACTGCACAGAGAAGGTTCTCTTAGCTTCATGCATAGAATGCATGAAGGTAAAAAACCTTGAGCCTTTACTACCACTTTAAACATTTCCAGTATGCTGCAGTACTTGGTATTCAAGCACCAGTGACGACTGTCAAAATATGCGCAAATGACATTCAACTGGAATATACTGTTTCTCTTCTGTGCTTGCCCAAGAAAAAAAGGGACACAAAAATCCTAACAATACTGCTGTATCAAAATATATCTTCCTAGCAACTTTTTAAAAATGGAGGAGGGAGCAGAAATATATTGAAGGGGTTTTTTTTTTGGATTGTTTTGGCAGTATAATAGAATACTTATATATAATTAATATAAAATAGTCATAATTAATGTATGTACATGTTTTGTACATAGGCAAGTACGTAGAAATATGTACATCCTTATCAATTGTATTTCTGTCTCTTCTTTTCTTTTCTCTCTTTCTCTATATATACACTTATTTGGGAATATTACAAAGCAATATCAATGTCACTTCTTTAACAGACCTTGACATGAATCATACCTTATTTACATAAACTCAAACTCTATCTGCTTCAAAATATCCCTTTAAGGGACACAATACAAATGACCAGGTAACAGACCTTAGTAACAACACCAATCAAAGCTGATGTCTTGTTCCATTGCCATTTTGTGATGTATATCTTTCCAATACTTTTTTTGTTATGGAAAGATAAACATAGATATAATGATATAATGGGATTCTATGCTTCTTTTGTGAAATCTACCAAATTTACATCTGTTTTGGTTCATACACTTGGGGTGTAAACAAGTCAGGTATGTATAAAGTCAAAAGACTAAGAAGATTCTTCTGTATTTAAATGTAGTTCTTATAAGAGAATTCAAGTTCTTTGTGCAAGTTGTTTATTGCTTCCTTTCTGAAAAAAAATTAGATTGATTTAGACTTTTCAATGGTGTTGGCCCTTGCCCAGATAAAATCCTTAAGTATACAATTCTGATAAGAAGCTGATTATTTTCTGATGGTAAATTCAGGTACCTTTCTTCTGTTTGAGTAGGTGTTTTGTCCTGTACTTGCCATAGTTGGTATTGTATAGCAAGACCTGATAGACATCAAAGACAATCCAATGACACCTGACAAATGTCTTCATTCTGCACAAGGCTTGAAGATTTTCTGTAAAGAAGAAACTCCTGTTTTGAGGATGTAAAGTACATTGGCTCAAGGCAAAGCAGAGATGTCAAAACTAAGATCAGGAGGAAATGTTGTAGTCCATGCACTGGATTTGCTTTAACTGTCAAAGCTTTCAATGATTGGACATTTGTTCACAGCTAAGAGTATAGTCAAAAATTCAATTTTATGGAAGATATTTAGGTAGCAATATCAATAGTAAACTCTTTACCACTAAAATGAGTCTGATTGTCTGCTCTGTAGGAAAAGATTGAAGGAATATGAAGAAATCCAGAACACCATAGTAATCATAGGAAAGTGTCACAATGCCTTTGTATTCTGGAACAGCACATAAAACTAGGCCCAATCTGCCTACTGCTAAAATTCGGTGGTACTGGTAACCTGAGTGACTTCGGAGTTCAGATCTTCTCCTCGTCGGCCTCGGGATCCTCTCCTTCGGCCATCCATGTCTAGTCATACCGGCTTGTCTGGAGCGTGTGACTGGGCGCAAGTGGATACTTGGTCCCGGGTAGTGTTACGGGCTCTGCTGAAACTGCTCTGTTCACCATGTGAACGGAAGGGTAGACAGAACTCTCGGAAACATCTCTTGAAATTTTCATCTAAGAAGGCATAAAGCACTGGATTTAGGCTGCTATTGGTGTATCCTAGGGCGATGCAGAAATGCCAGCTCGCTACAACGTAGGGATTCCTTTTGTCAATTTCCACCATGGTCCACACAATAACGAAGATGTGGATGGGTGTCCAACAGATAATAAAGGCAGCCACCACTACTAGAACCATACGGGTTATGCGGCGCAGGTTGCGGTCTTTCTCTCTTGATCCAGACAGGAGGCGTACACTACGAAGGCGAAGGATCATTAACCCATAGCATACTGTAATTACCATGACTGGAATCACAAAAGCAAAGATGAAGACACAGATTTTGGTAACGGTATCCCAGTACCAATCAGGGCGAGGAAACTGAAGCATACAGGTGATTGTACCAGCTGTAGATGTAAAAGAGATAGGGACTTGTTATTTACTTATTTACTCCCTGTTTGGTATTAAACATAAAAGAAACAAAACAAACTCTTCACATTGTCCAATCTTAGAGTATAACTGAAGTAATATAGTGTGTAAGTTCCCTTAAATGTTATCATCATTCCCATGTTAACATTTGTCAATGGAATTACATAAAACATTCCATTCCTGAAACCTGCTGCTAAAGCCTGCCCATTGCCTAGCAATGTCAACATCTTTGCACCACTGTGCCCACAATAGAAATGAATGCCAATCCACTTCTATTATGAACACTTGTGCAGGCATAGCAACATAAAAAGACACTGGAGAAGGGACCGTTTTAAGCAATGATTTTCAAAAACAAATTTTATCAAGGGGTGACATTTGGGGGCAACTCACATATATAACTTTGGATGTACTTAAAAGCAAACTGTGCTTTACCCATTTAGGGCATAGCAACAGGTTTGCTTTTCTACTCCACTAGTTGACAACCCAGAATATACTTATTTTTCCTTTGCTTCCCCAGTGCCTTCTTCAGCATTGGAAGCCAAAGGAATTACTCAGTAACTCACTCTATGTGATAGTGCTGGCCCAATCAGTGCTGTCACGGAACTGTATAGCCCTGTGTAAGCACAGGCTTTTCTTTTTTGCTCTAAATATCTTAACAAAGAGGTGGAGTAATGAAAGTCAAGAAAGAAAATATGCTGCCTGGGAGGATAAAGTCAATCTGCTTTAGCAAATTACAAGTTCAAGTAAAGGACTTATGTGTACATGTGTCTTTTCTGACACATGAAATATTTTTATCAGAGGATGCAAATGATACATGTATGTTAATATATATATATATATATATATATATATATATATATATACATACAGTCTGGTCCATAAATATTGGGACATCTACACAATTCTAACTTTTTTGGCTCTATACACCACCACAATGGATTTGAAATGAAACAAACAAGATGTGCTTTAACTGCAGACTGTCAGCTTTAATTTGAGGGTATTTACATCCAAATCAGGTGAACGGTGTAGGAATTACAACAGTTTGCATACGTGCCTCCCATTTGTTAAGGGACCAAAAGTAATGGGACAGAATAATAACCATAAATCAAACTTTCACCTTTTAATACTTGGTTGCAAATCCTTTGCAGTCAATTACAGCCTGAAGTCTGGAATGCATAGACATCACCAGATGCTGGGTTTCATCCCTGGTGATGCTCTGCCAGGCCTCTACTGCAACTGTCTTCAGTTCCTGCTTGTTCTTGGGACATTTTCCCTTCAGTTTTGTCTTCAGGAAGTGAATTGTATGCTCAATCAGATTCAGGTCAGGTGATTGACTTGGCCATTGCATAACATTCAACTTTTCCCTTAAAAAACTCTTTGGTTGCTTTTGCAGTATGCTTTGGGTCATTGTCCATCTGCACTGTGAAGCGGCGTCCAATGAGTTGTGAAGCATTTGGCTGAATATGAGCAGATAATATTCCCGAAACACTTCAGAATTCATCCTGCTGCTTTTGTCAGCAGTCACATCATCAATAAATACAAGAGAACCAGTTCCATTGGCAGCCATACATGCCCACGCCATGACACTACCACCACCATGCTTCACTGATGAGGTGGTATGATTAGGATCATGAGCAGTTCCTTTCCTTCTCCATACTCTTCTCTTCCCATCACTCTGGTACAAGTTGATCTTGGTCTCATCTGTCCATAGGATGTTGTTCCAGAACTGTGAAGGCTTTTTTAGATGTTGTTTAGCAAACTCTAATCTGTCCTTCCTGTTTTTGAGGCTCACCAATGGTTTACATCTTGTGGTGAACCCTCTGTATTCACTCTGGTGAAGTATTTTCTTGATTGTTGACTTTGACACACATACACCTACCTCCTGGAGAGTGTTCTTGATCTGGCCAACTGTTGTGAAGGGTGTTTTCTTCACCAGGGAAGGAATTCTTTGGTCATCCACCACAGTTGTTTTCCGTGGTCTTCTGGGTCTTTTGGTGTTGCTGAGCTCACCAGTGCATTTCTTCTTTTTAAGAATGTTCCAAACAGTTGTTTTGGCCACGCCTAATGTTTTTTCTATCTCTCTGGTGGGTTTGTTTTGTGTTTTCAGCCTAATGATGGCTTGCTTCACTGATAGTGACAGCTCTTTGGATCTCATATTGAGAGTTGACAGCAACAGATTCCAAATGCAAATAGCACACTTGAAATGAACTCTGGACCTTTTATCTGCTCATTGTAATTGGGATAATGAGGGAATAACACACACCTGGCCATGGAACAGCTGAGAAGCCAATCGTCCCATTACTTTTGGTCCCTTAACAAGTGGGAGGCACATATGCAAACTGTTGTAATTCCTATACTGTTCACCTGATTTGGATGTAAAAACCCTCAAATTAAAGCTGACAGTCTGCAGTTAAAGCACATCTTGTTCGTTTCATTTCAAATCCATTGTGGTGGTGTATAGAGCCAAAAAAGTTAGAATCGTGTCGATGTCCCAATATTTATGGACCTGACTGTATATATATATACAGTTGTGTTCAAAATAATAGCAGTTAGACATCACTAACCTGATTAATCACTGTTTTTGGTAATAATGATATTTCTACATGGCAAATAATTTACTAGCAGGTGTAGTAGAGTAATAGAAATCCAACAGACCCAACAGTCATGGCATGCATGCTACTGATTCTGTGTAATTGAATCACTAATTGAAAGGGGCATGTTCAAAATAATAGCAGTGTGGAGTTCTATTGGTGAGGTCATTCATTCTTTGAAAAACAGGTGGCAATTATTGCCCTTATTTAAGGAAGGAAGGCAGCAAATGTTGTACATGCTGGTTACAGTGCATTTCTCTCTGAAATTCTGAGGAAAATGGGTCGTTCCAGACATTATTCAGAAGAACAGCGTACCTTGATTAAAAAGTTGATTGGAGAGGGGAAAACATATAAAGAAGTGCAGAAAATGATAGGTTGCTCAGCTAAAATGATCGCAAATGCTTTAAAATGGCAACCAAAACCTGAAAGACGTGGAAGAAAGTGAAAAACGACCATTCGAATGGATAGAAGAATAGCCAAAATGGCAAGGACTCAGCCAACAATCAGCTCCAGGAAGATTAAAGGTCTAACGTTACCTGTGAGTACTGTTACAATTAGAAGACGCCTATGTGAAGCCAAGCTATCTGCAAGAAGCCCCCGCAAAGTCCCACTGTTGAAAAAAAGACGTGCTGAAGAGGTTACAATTTGCCAAAGTGCACATTGACTGGCCTAAAGAGAAATGATGCAACATTTTGTGGACTGATGAAAGTAAGATTGCTCTTTTTGGGTCTAGTGGCCGGAGACAGTTTGTCAGACGACCCCCAAACACTGAATTCAAGCCACAGTACACTGTGAAGACAGTGAAGCATGGTTGTGCAAGCATCGTGATATGGGGATGTTTCTCATACTACGGTGTTGGGCCTATTTATCGCATACCAGGGATCATGGATCAGTTTGAATACATCAGAATACTTGAAGAGGTCATGCTGCCTTATGCTGAAGAGGAAATGCCCTTGAAATGGGTGTTCCAACAAGACAACGACCCCAAACACACCAGTAAATGTGCAACATCTTGGTTCCAGACCAACAAGATTGATGTTATGGAGTGGCCAGCCCAATCCCCAGATCTTAATCCAATAGAAAACATGTGGGGTGACATCAAAAATGCAGTTTCTGAGGCAAAACCAAGAAATAGAGAAGAACTGCGGAATGTAGTCCAATCATCCTGGGCTGGAATACCTGTTCACAGGTGCCAGAAGTTGGTTGACTCCATGCAACACAGATGTACAGCAGTTCTCAGAAACAGTGCTTATACAACTAAATATTCATTAAGTGATTCAAAGGAAAGCAAAATCTTCAAACATTGTTCAGTTTATATAGTGAATGTTTGAGTTTGTAAAGAATACAAACACTGCTATTTTTTTTAACAGTCTAATATTCACTTTTCTTCAATTTTTTTAGAGGAACAACACAAATTTGATATATTTTTCTTCATGTTTTGATTTGGAATAGAATGTGTAGTGTTCCCAATGCATTTGTGTGTATGGAAATAAAAGCTATTAGAAGGATTTTGAGCTTTATTCACTTTTTTCAACACACTGCTATTATTTTGAGCACAACTGTATATATATAT
Source organism: Staurois parvus (assembly GCF_062004578.1). Classification (NCBI taxonomy): domain Eukaryota; kingdom Metazoa; phylum Chordata; class Amphibia; order Anura; family Ranidae; genus Staurois; species Staurois parvus. Next base: position 5,623,345 of record NW_028318190.1, on the reverse strand, counting down.
ATATATATATATATATATATATATAGTGACAGAAATAAGTATTTGATCCCCTGCTGATTTTGAATGTTTGCCCACTCACAAAGAAATGATCAGTCTAAAAAGTTTTATTTTTCTTTATGCATAATCATACATATGCTTTTACATCCATCTGAAATTCCACATGATGTCTTAGTGCTGTCTTGTTTGTACTTATGTAAACACACTACATGTTATTTACTTTGACACAGTTTAACACACACTTCCTGCATAGCGTGGCCTCATTAAGCATACGGCAGCATTTTTGATAGAGGATGTAAAAGAAAATTGACCACTTTTTGGTACACAATGCCAATGAAAAGTGGCATCAATATATTAGTACAAATTATCTTTGGTCTATGAATGATGACTATTGCACACAGAATTACAGAATGATGCTATATTTTTGTCAAACACCCTATAGCAATCAAAAATATTAGTGCAATCAGCAAGAACCTTTTTCTATATAGAATTGTGTATCACATGAAGGTTATCCATAAAATGTTGTCTGTCTCATATATTTTAGAAAGTGCAATAATTACTTAGAAAAAATAATAGTGTAGTACTGATTCTCAATTGTCAATTTTAGATGACTCTATGTGCAAATAAAACTGGAGGAAGCTGGGATCTGATTGGTCAGTATATTGAAGGAAATGTTAACTAAATTATTTTCAGTGTTTTCATTTCCATGATTTGTAAGGTTTCAAACTATTGCCGAAAAGTGATTCAATCACTCCAAAAAGAAAAAAAAAGAAAATCTACCAACAGGTAAAGAGTGCAGGCAATTAAGCCTGCCATAGCTTTCTGTAGGTATCTCTAAGTCTTCACACTTTGGGACATAGCTTAGTTGAACCCATTAACAGGTATTCCTTAACATACAATGTACAGACAACACACAAGCTCCCAACTACCTTTATTTGTTTTGGTGACTGCCATAACCATGATTGGCACTCCGATAACTGATGACAGAATCCATATGCAGACATTTATAGCTTTGGCCTTAGATGGGGTTCTAAAGTCCAATGCTCGCACAGGATGGCACACGGCTACATAACGATCCACACTCATCATGGTCAGGGTGAAAATACTGGTAAACATGTTGTAGTAGTCTATAGACAATACGATTTTGCAGAGGATTTCTCCAAATGGCCAGGTCTCCATGAGATACTTGGCACTTTGAAAAGGTAAAGTGCTGGTTGCCAGTGCATCGGCCAAGGCAAGATTGAAGATGTAAATGTTGGTTGCTGTCTTCATCTTGGTGTATCTATGAATAACAGAAAATACCATCATTTTAAAGGTTAATTTTCTTCAAAGAACTTTATATGCAGCTAATACAACTTCAGCACATAAAAGTAAGACATGGCTACCCATTTTTTTTTTTTCGATAGTTGTCAAATACGTACTGTAGGTAGAGAAGAAAAACACATTTTTTTTTCAAAGGGACACCTTTTAGCGATTAACATTTTTGAAACATACAGTACCATTGACTGGAGTGATTTACAGCTGCTGTCTGAGTTTCCTATGTGCTGCCAACACGAGGTATTTTCACCCTTGCTGCAACACTTAGCAGTTATAAAAAAAAGTAACAGAATCCAATATTTATTACTGTATATGCAGGCTGACTACATTTTAGTAATAAATAGGGAGGGCTCAGTTGGGCTTTAATAATAAGGCTATTCTATGTTTTTTCAGAATTTTTGTTATAGATAGAAATGAAAAAGCACCTCAGATGTCAGGATCCCTAGTGTAAATCTAACCCTTAGGGTGACCCTAATACATAACGTAAATAAACTCTTGTTTCAATTTGATTGTATATGTGAAAACTGCTATAGTAATGCTCATTGCATTGATTTTTGGTTTGGTAAACAAGCATTAAATCCTATTTTCTATGAATTTGGTTTTATTGCCCCATAAATCTTCAAGGTAGCATCTCTGAGCTTCTAGTCTGGGATGGAGCAGTATATATATCATGCTGGTCACTTGTACTGCTTCCCTTTGACTACATTTCCAAAGAGGCCTTGCACTAGCATTATACAATGTGTACGCTTAATTCTGGTACCTCCTCCTATGACCCTCTTTCAGTGCTGTACAGGAGCTCCTTTTCATCAACAAATCTATAGGCAGTGCTGTCTTACTGAAGTAAAACTGAAGTGTGTACTTGCATGGCAAGGGGGTGACAACTCAATCCTTGCATGGAAACCCAACAAAACAATGTTGTCCCCTCTAAACAGAAACTTCCTCTAACAAAATATGGATAAAAGTTTTGATAGAAGGAAAAATATTTTTAAACAGTAAAAGTAAATAAATTGAATGTAAATTAACATTATATTATTCTTTGTAATGATCGCTTAGTCATACTTTTAACCAACTCCCATCCAAACCCTCACACTTATCCCAACATTTGAAATGAACCCTTGTCACTTAACCTACCCCTAACCTTAGTTCTTTGCCAGTACCTGACAAGTAACCCTTAAAAATTAATCTTTAACCACTTTATTACAGGGCATTTTTAACCACTTCAATACCGGGCATTTTTACCCCCTTCCTGCCAAGGCCAATTTTCAGCTTTCATTGCTAAAGTGATATTGACCCCAACAGATGCAATATTACATTTTACTTTAGAAGCTGTGAAAGAATTAACTTTCAGTGACAAATGAAATAACAACTGGATTAGTCATAAAGATTTTTAGAGTACAGCCTGTCATAAACCTGGTCAAATTTAAGATAACCAGGACTTACTGTTGGATATGATCTTCCATATTCCTTTAACCACTTCTATACCGGCCACTTTTACCCCCTTCCTGCCCAGGCCAATTTTCAGCTTTCAGCGCTCTCACACAATTGCACAGTCATGCAACGCTGTACCCAAACTAACTTTTTAGAATTTTTTTTCACACAACTAGAGCTTTCTTTTGGGGGCATTTAATCACCACTGGGGTTTTTTTTTTTAATTTTTGCTAAATTAACGAAGAAAGACAGAAAATTTTGAAAGAAACACATTTTTCTTTGTTTCTGTTATAAAATTTTGCATTTAAATAATTGTTCTTCATAAATTTCGGCCAAGATGTATTCTGCTACATTTCTTTGGTAAAAATAATCCAAATCAGTATTTATTATTAGACTGTAGGAAAGTTGTAGAGTTCACAAACTATGGGATATATCTGAAAATCTCCCTGTTTGCAAAGTAGACAGTCCGAGGTATTTAGTAAGAGGCATGGCAAGTTTTTTGAAGTTGTAATTTTTTGTCATAATTTTTTGGAAATAAAAGAAATTACGAAAAAAATTCACAATATTTTTTTTACATACTGTCACCAGTGCAGTACAGCTTCATCATTTAGCTGGTACACTGACTGGTGACAGTATGAAAAATTAAAAAAAAAATTTAATTACTTTTTTTATGATTTTTTTTCATTACACATTGTGACCAGAGTAGATTAATGTTACCATAGTAACACTGTACTACTGTAAGAAAGTGATCAGAATTTTTTTTTCTAACACATGATTGCCTATAGCAAAGAATTTCATTGCTATAAGCATTTCACTGAATACATTCAGGTTTTTTTGTTGTGATTAGCTGTGGTTAGTCACAGCTAATCACATAACACAGATGAGTTGTGACTGGCCCAGTGTGTACCAAGTGATTACTATGACTAATCACAGCTACTGACACAATTGTATACAATGGATGGCATGAAAGGAAGCCATCCATTGTTTACAATTGTCATGTGACCTACTGTGATTGGTCACAGCAGTCACATGGTATTGGCAACAGGCCGGTACACATATCTGTCATCGGCTGTGTCTGAGGAACACAGCTGGTGACAGATTTCGCCACAGCCCTATAAGTGCTCCTGTTGTGTCTCTCTTTTTTGTGAGCTATTTTTCCCAAGGTGGATTGCAATAATCCTGTTAGCTTTGTCCATGGTTTTTCCTGAGCCATCCCTGTAATGCAATGAGAGGCCAGTGGTGGTGCCGGAGTCATCCCTGAAAGCTGTCAGAGGCCAGTGGTGTTTTCCCTGTCTTCATACCATGGTTTTCCTGATGGAAGATATCCATACCTGTGGAGGAGCTGGATATTTCTTTATGCACATTTAATATGCACTTCTGGTGTGTGCATTCATGTAGCAGTTTTCAAGAACGGAGTTATTTTCACCGGTTCATCACGGAGAATTTTGGGACGTTTTAATACTCATCCGTATTGTCTCATCAATTTATTTATATTGGACTGTTCACTTATGTCACTTTATATTTATATTGATTGCAAATACCACTTACTAGCTGACATTTTGCGGGACACTTTAGAAATATTATTCACTTGTAGTGCAAATTGAGCGCCTTCACTTTGAGTATGTCACTTTTGTCACTTTATTCAGTAGCATTTTTATTTTTATAATATTATATAGCGCTGCATTATATGTTTTACATAACACAGATGAGTTGTGAGTGGCCCAGTCTGTACCAAGTGATTACTATGACTAATCACAGCTAGTGGCACAATTGTATACAATGGATGGCATGAAAGGAAGCCATCCATTGTTTACAATTGTCATGTGACCTGCTGTGATTGGTCACAACAGTCACATGGTACTGGCAACAGGAGGATACACAGATCTATCATTGGCTGTGTCTGGGGGACACAGCCGGTGACAGATCTTGCCACAGCACAGCCCTGCGGGCATGTGCGAGGCGCGGTCCAGGAGGACATCATATGATGCCCACCCACATCAACGAAAGTCCCGCTCGGCCTTCATTTTGCTATTGGCCGGGTGGGAACTGGTTAACTCTTAACCATAATCTGAACTTTTTTTCTTATTTATGTGCTGGTCTTACAATGCTGAAAATTTTTAGCTAAACACATTGGGATAGATTTACTAAAACTGGAGCACTGAAAATCTGGAACCGCTGTGCATGGTAGCCAATCAGCTTCTAATCTCAGCTTGTCCAATTAAGCTTTGGCAATAAAACATGGAAACTGATTAGTTTCAATGCAGAATTGCACCTAATTTTGCACTGTCCAGTTTTAGTAAACAACTCCCATTGTGTTAGTTCCCAACTGTATTCCAACACATGCATTATCTTATGCTTTCAATACAGCCAGTTCTCTTCTTTTCCCACTCTTTCTACAAATAGATACAGGGTGCCCCTCCATCAGCAAAAAAAAAAGCTATGCTGGTTCATGCACTTACAATATGTGCAAAGAGCAATAGAAATCCTTAGATTTTATGCCTGCAGTCTCTCAAGCTAGCCAGAAACAGCGAGAATGATGGATGGTGTAATGTTCATACGTTTGATAAATAAAAGTTTGCTAACATTTGGGCTCATATTATCAGGACTAGCTTGTTGTCAGATTTAATCCAACTGCGACATCATCAAACCACGGATCAGGTATCATTCCACATTGTCGGATGGAACCACTAAATGCACATATGCAAATTAGGAAGTAATTCACCCTGTAAAGTGGAAGTACTTGTCACACACCACTGCAAGTAACCAAAAACATACGTTCGTATATGAATTTGACAGTTTGACATGAGTGAACGTATGTTCACATACCAGGTTTCCTAATAGTGTTTTTACTTTTCAGACATAAATTAAGGTATCTTATCAAAGCCAATTAACACAAATGTATTGGCCACATACAACTGCTGAGAGTAAATGAGGTTTATGCTTTTCATATATCACCTTTTACTTCACATCTGGCACATGTAAGTGCATGCCATCATCATCAGATAATGTTGTTTAGCATATGAGATGTTGGGCAAAAATGAAGGTTTTTTTGTCCAATCGTTGTTGTGGAAACATCACGCAAACTTGCTAATAAAATAGATAAAATTGGTTGTATTCATCCATTGCTTCTTAACCTATCCCATTCTCATCTATAGAATTAAGCAACCAATTTTGTGGTCCCACGCAAATGGCTTTTCTATCATCTCTTATTCCCATTGAAAGCTCTTATGATCAGGACTTTATAGTTTGGATATATCGTCATGTAGCGTTTTTTTGCATATCCTATTTTAAAGCTGATATGGGAGCTGTTTTATCTGCTTAACCATTTGACCTTCGGAAGATTTTACCGCTTTCATGACCAGGCAGTGGTGTATTTAGGTTTTGTGGTGCCCTAGGCAACACAAAAATCACCCCCACCCCAGCAGAGAGAGCCTAACATTGACCAACAACACCCCTGCCCCCCCCCCACTTGAGAGATCCTTCCACTAACACACATTTCTCCCCCCTTCCCCCCCCAGAGAGAAAGTCACTCACCTTCACAGCTGTGGACATCCCCGGGAATGAGAGTCGGGCTCTGCATACACCATCAAGCAGTCTGCAGTCTCTCTTGACTCCCACCTGGTCCACATGCTGCAAATGTCCTTTCTTCCAGGGGGCAGTGCTGCCCCCCCCTGGAAAATGCTGCCCTAGGCAAATGCCTTGTTTGCCTTGTGGTAAATACACCCCTGTGACCAGGGCATTGTTTACTATTCTGTGCTGTTCTTCTTTAACTGGCAATTGCTCAGTCATGCAGCATTGTACCTCGATTACATGTATATAATTTTCTTTTTTTTTAACCACTTGCCTACTGGGCACTTTTACCCCCTTCCTGCCCAGGCCAATTTTCAGTGCTGTCGCATTTTATATGACAATTGCGCGGTCATGCAACACTGTACCCAAACAACATTTTTATAATTTTTTTGAGACAGATAGAGCTTTCTTTTGGCGGTATTTAATCACCTCTGGGTTTTTTATTTTTTTGCTAAACAAACTAAAAAAGACTGAACATTTTGAAAAAAAAAAGTTTTTCTAAGTTTCTGTTATAATATTTTGTAAATAAGTAATTTTTCTACTTCACTTATGTGCACTAATGAGGCTGCACTGATGGGCACTGATGAGGAGGCACTGATGGGTGTCAATGCATCACTGGTGGGCATTGACAGACAACACTGATGGGCACTGAAAGACAGCACTCATATATGGCACTGATAGGCAGCACTGATGCGCACTGATAGGTGGCACTGACTGGCACTGATAGGTGGCACTCATTGGCACTGTTAGGCAGCACTGATGGTCATTGATAGGTGGCACTGACTGGTACTGATAGTCAGCACTGACTGCCACTGATAGTTGGCACTGAAAGGCAGCTCTGATGGGAACTGATATGTGGCATTGATGTGCACTGACAGGTGGCAGTTATGGACACTGACAGGTGGCACTGATGGGGCTACACTGATCACCAGGGCACTGATGATCAGTGCCCTGATGATCAGTGTATATGTCCCCTTTAAAGAATGCCACTTACCGGCTCTTCTCTCCCCACGCGCTGTCAGCGTGCGGAGAGGAATGCCGATAACAGGCATTTCCTATTTACAAGCGATCAGCTGTGATTGGATACAGCTGATTACATCACAGAGCCTATGTCATCGACTCTTTACTATGATCAGTGATCCGCTGTGTCCCTTGGACACAGCGCATCACTGATTGCCACGCTATGGGCCCCCAGGGGCACATATGCGCAGCTGGAGTGGGAGGTCATCATATGATGTCCTCCTAGAACGAGAGAACCGCCACCCTCCTGTCATTTCCTTATATGGCGGGTGGGAGGCGGATAAATAGAGCATTCTTTTGATGTACTGACTGGCTACTTAATTTCTTGAGGCCCTAAAATGCCAGGATAGTACAAATACCCCCAAAATGACCCATGTGACTGGGGTGGCGGTGATCAGTGATACTGATTGGTGACAGTATGTTAAATGACAAAAAAAGTGCAATTATTCAATTTCTTTTAACAATATTTTTTTTTATACACCATCATCAGAGCAGTTCAGTGTCACCATAATGACACTGTACTACTCTGAGAGTGATCAGGGATTTTTTTTTTACACTGTGATTGCTTGTTGCAGTGATGGCCATTGTAACAGAAATCATTTGAAATTGTCATGAATGGCTTTTTTTTTAATGACTCATTGTTTACTACTGTGATGATGTGATTGACAACAGCTAATAACATGGTATAGGATGCTGCGATTGGCCCGTGTACCATCTGATCACTGGTGACCAATCACAGATCACACACAGTATTAAACAACGATGTCAGGAATTGGATTACATTGCACAACAATCATGTGGTATCTGGGCCGAACACAGTGGTCCAATACCAAGCTCTGCAATCCAGCGGTCACAGATTGCGCCACTGTGTAGCCTAGGGGGGGTGTGCACAGTGCGCATGAGCAGGGCAACATATGGGTACGTTGCTGTGCCAGCTCAAGATGCTGTCCAGGAGTAAAATTACTGTTGCCCAGTTGGAAAGTGGTTAAAGATTAGTGTTTCTGTCATCGACTCCTGAGCAGGGGCGGAATGACAACTCATGGGGCCCCTGTGTCCTTGCCCAAACTCAAAAAAGCCTATGAAAAAGGTACCAGGGGCATCTCATGGGGCCCCCTACTGACCCGGGCCCTCAGGCATTGCCCGAATTTCCAAATGGTCAGTCTGCCCCTGCTCCTGAGATTTACACAGCAAAGCCCTGTTTGGTGGCGTAGGGGACCTAATTTTTCTCTTCTACAGTTGAGTAACACTGACAAATCTTGTCCCTCCCCCAGCCTGTTACTGACAGTAAAAAGAGAAGCAGCAGACTGATGAGATCATCTCTCACTCTGCACTCTCCATCAGCAAGTTCATTGTCACATGAACACTGCAGCACAAATGATTGGCTTCTTGTGCTGCTTCTCTGAGCTATGTTGAACATAGAGGGCAAGAGGCTGACACTGAGCCAAATTCAGATACTTGCGCTACTTGTAAAAAATACTGTATATATATATTTGATGATGTGAATACAGAACACAGCATTGCTGCTAGGAGGGCACAATAAAAAATAAAAAAATAAAAACAAATATAATAATAACAATAGTCAACATGAACCACAGAGACGGTATAATCCTATACCCACAGTTGATCCAGAGGAAGGCAAAAAAACCCCACCAAAGCATGATCCAATTTGCTCCTGCAGGGACAAAAATCGCTTGCTGATCCCCGAGAGGCAATCGGATATTCCCTGGATCAACTTTACCTATAAATGTTAATATTCAGTTATATTCTGTGTATCTAAGAAACAATCCAGGCCTTTTTTGAAGCAATCCATTGAGATGGCCAGAACCAACTCTTGAGGGAATCTATTCCACATTTTCACAGCTCTCACTGTGAAGAAACCTTTCCATGTTTGGAAATTAAATTTCTTTTCCTCCAGACGTAAAGAGTGCCCCCTTGTCCTCTGTGATGACCTCAGGGTGAATAGCTCTGCACCGAGTTTGCTATATGATCCACTGATGTATTTATACATGTTGATCATATCCCCCCTTAATCTCCTCTTCTCAAGAGAGAATAAATTCAGTTCCTCTAATCTTTCCTCATAGCTGATCTCCTCCATGCCTCTTATCAGTTTGGTTGCCCTTCTCTGTACTTTCTCCAGTTCCCCAATGTTCTTTTTGTGAATTGGTGCCCAAAACTGAACTGCATATTCAAGATGAGGTCTTACTAATGATTTGTACAGGGGTAAAATGATCTCTCTCTCTCTGGAGTCTATACCTCTTTTAATACAAGAGAGGATTTTGCTTGCTTTAGAAACTGTAGCTTGGCATTGCATGCCATTATTAAGCTTGTGATCTACCAGAACTCCCAGATCCTTCTCCACCATTGATTTCCCCAGTTGTACTCCCCCTAGTATGTATGATGCATGTATATTCTTAACCCCCAAGTGCATAACCTTACATTTATCAACATTAATCCTCATTAGCCACATAGTTGCCCAATTAAACAGTACATTGAGGTCGGCTGGTAAGTTGAAGACATCCTGTAAGGACATTATTCCACTGCACAACTTGGTGTCATCTGCAAAGACTGAAATGGTATTTTTAATTTCAGACCCTATATCGTTTATAAATGTATTAAAAAGTAAGGGTCTCAACACTGAACCTTGGGGTACACCACTGATGACCCCTGACCATTCAGAGTATGAATCATTAACCACTACTCTCTGAATACGATCTTTTAGCCAGTTTTCTATCCATTTACATATGGATTTTTCCAAGCCTGTAGACTTTACCTTATATATTAGCCGTGTGTGGGGAACTGTGTCAAACGCTTTTGCAAAATCCAAGTATACTACGTCCACCGCCACCCAAGTTTGACTACGTTGCATAGTCGTTCCTAAATAATAAGCTTTTCTTGTGCACTCATCCTATGTACAAAGATTCAAATGCTGCACAGCCAGATTCTTAGCTTGCTGCCTATTTACCAGTTTGTACTTTGTGTAGATGTACAAATTCAACTGCTTCTCATTCATAACCAAGTAAGACCCTCTATTACTATACAGATCTATTTTATTGAACATTACCGAAAATGATTCCCAATAGATCTGTATAATTTTCAAGCTCTAGGGAGTGCTCACTGGTTTTCAAACCTAACTTGGCTTGAGGATATGTAGGTGTGCAAAATAAATCTCCCTTTGACTTAGAATAATGGTTGGTTCTAGCTTGAGATGCAGGATGTAAGTGCCTAGGGCTGTAGACGCAGTCAGGCAATATTAACCTTTCATATAGGTTATTTAAATTTAATTTGCAATGAACATGAAGCCAATAAAATCTGAAAAGTAAGAATCAATATTATTTTTCAGCGGTCTGACCAGTAATGCTCTGTTAACAATATATACACTCGCTGGACACTTTATTAGGTACACCTGTTCAATTGCTTGGTAACACAAACTGCTAATCACATGGCAGCAACTCAATGCGTTCAGGCATCTAGACGTTGTGAAGACGACTTGCTGAAATTCAAACCGAGCATCAGAATGGGGAACAAAGGGGATTTAAGTGACTTTGAACGTGGCATGGTTGTTAGTGGCAGACGGGCTGGTCGGAGTATTTAAAAAACTACTAATCTACTGGGATTTTCAAGCACAACCATCTCTAGGGTTTACAGAGAATGTTCGGAAAAAGATAAAATATCCAGTGAGAGGCAGTTGTGTGGATGGAAATGCCTTGTTGATGTAAGAGGTCAAGGAGAATGGGCAGACTGGTTGCTGCGACATTCAGATGGTAGGATCAGAAGTTGGCATAAACAACATGAAAGCATGGATCCATCCTGCTTTGTATCAACGGTTCAGGCTGGTGGTGGTGTAATGGTGTGGGGGATATTTTCTTGGCACTAGCAAGGTGTACCTAATAAAGTGACCAGTGAGTGTACACATACAATCGGTATATCTGCCACGAGGCAAACAAGGAGTTTGCCTAGGGTGGCATTTTTCAGGGGGGACAGTGCTGCCCCCAGGCAGAAGGGACAAGGGACCAGGGCCTGGCAGGTCAGGAGAGCTTGTCAGACGTCAGGTGGGAGGCAGGGTTTTGGCAGGGAAGCAACCTCAGAAATTCTTGAGCAGGGGAAGGTAGGCTCGGCTTATGCCATCCTGAGTTCATGGCATCTTACCCTCTCTTTGCCTTCCTGGAGCCCTGATTCCCTGCTGCACCCACTGACTTTGTTAAGATCCAGCAAGAAGCCCAGGCGCAGACTGACCATCGCAGCTACGGCAGCTGGGCTGCTCTTTGAACCTGCTACGCTCACCCGGCCTCTCTGCAGCCAGCCAGCCGTATATTCAATTTACTGCATATGGCTGTCAGGGCCGGAGGGCGGAGCCTAGAGGTCAGCTGACTGTGAAGAGGAGGTGCAGGAGAGGAGACTCCATCGCTGCATGTTGGGTATCACTGCAGCTGCAGGCACCACGGAACCCAGATAAGTGCTCTTTACTTGTCAAGCTCTCCCATGCAGTCAGGAAGCCCGGTAAGGATGTGACCAGCGGCATCCAGCTCTAGACAGACAGCAAGAGGAACAGATGTTTTTCTCCCACTGTGTGATGTCAGAAACAGGAAGCAACAAGGATTTTGTCACTTCACGTTTTGGCTCTTTGTTGACCTGCCCATTAGCAGCCAATGAAGCAACTGATCAGACTGATCTGTGTCTGATCACATGCATTTGGGAGGCCAGAGGAGAGATTTGGGGTCTAATAGACCCCAGAACTCTCCATAAAGAGGAACAGTCATGGCCCATGCTATCACAAGGGATGTTGTTCATCCCTTGTAATATAAAGTTGATAAAAAAAAAGTTAAAGGTATAGTGTTAAAAAAAATTAAATAAAGAAATATTAATATAGCAAAAAAAATTAAAGCACCCCCTGTTCCCCCGTGCTCACACGCAACACGCACATACGTCCCTCACGCATATGTAAATGGAAATCGCACCACACATGTGAGGTACTGCCATGAATGTCAGAGTGAGAGCAAAAATTCTTGTACCAGACCTCCTGTGTAAGTCTAAACTGGTAACTTGTAAAGGCTTTTAAAATGTTGATTATGGAGATTTGTAGGTACCATATTTGGCACCAAATGGTATACCATGGGGTGGCATGGGACAAATTCAGGTGGGGGTGGTGGGGGGCTCTCGATTTTAGTCTTGTTGGGGAGGTGCCCCTCCAAATCATTGGATTCAGGTGTTCCAATCACTTCCATGGCCACAGGTGTATAAAATCAAGCACATAGGCATGCAGACTGCTTCTACAAACATTTGTGAAAGAATGGGTCACTCTCAGGAGCTCAATGAATTCACACATTGTACTGTGATAGGTTGCCAACTGTGCAATAAGTCCATCTGTGAAATTTCCTTGCTACTAAATATTCCGTGGTCAACTGTTAGTGGTATTATAACAAAGTGGAAGCAACTGGGAACAACAGCAACTCAGCCACAAAGTGGTAGGCCACATAAAATGACAGAGCGGAGTCAACACATGCTGAAGAGCACAGTGTGCAGACGTTGCCAACTGTCTGCAGAGTCAACAGCTAAACCTGCAAACTTTGTGTGGCCTTCAGATTATCACAACAACAGTATGTAGAGAGCTTCATGGAATGGGTTTCCATGGCTGAGCAGCTGCATCCAAACCTTACATCACCAAGTGCAATGCAAAGCTTTGAATGCAGTGGTGTAAAGCACATTGCCCATGGACTCAGTGGAGACAAATCAAGCAAATCAAGCTTCTCTGTCTGGCAATCTGATAGACATGTCTGGGTTTGGTGGTTGCCAGGAGAACAGTACTTGCCTGACTGAATTGTCCCAAGTGTAAAGTTTGATGGAGGGGGGAGATTATGGTGTGAGGTTGTTTTTCAAGGGTTGGGCTTGGCCCTTTAGTTCCAGTGAAGGGAACTCTTAAGGCGTCAGCATACCAAGACATTTTGGACAACTTCATGCTCCCAACTTTGTGGCGATGGACCCTTCTTGTTCCAACATGACTGCGCACCAGTGCACAAAGCAAGGTCCATTAAGACATGAATGAGCGAGTTTGGGTGGAGTAACTTGACTGGCCTGCACAGAGTCTTGACCTCAACCCGATAGAACCTTTGGGATGAATTAGAATTAGACTGCGGACCAGGTCTTCAAGCAGTGCCTGACCTCACAAATGCGCTTCTGGAAGAATAGTCAAACATAGACATACTCCTAAACAGCCTTCCCAGAAGAGTTGAAGCTGTTACAGCTAAAAGGGTGGGCCAACTCAATATTGAACTAAGACTGGGATGTCATTATAGTTCATGTGCGTGTAAAGGCAGTGATCCCAATACTTTTGGCAATATACTGTATATATATATATATATATATATATATATATATACTGTATATATATTTTTTTTCATATATATAGTTAAGATTCTCTTTTGCTAAATTAATGCTTTTAAATCTTCAGTGGAAAATAAGTGTTGCCTTCAACTCTTCAATGCCTGAATGTCAAACCTGTCAGAAGCCTGGTCCATTCAGCAAAAATGAACAAGCAGAGGTTATCTTCCGTGAAAGTTGAATGTCAAAACAATTGTTTTCTCCAGAATTCCACCTTCTGAGCCTTCCTATTGGTGAGTAAGGCATCGAATCATATTATAGGACCATAAGGGAGATTCAGGTGGTTGGAGAAGTCAAATCAATCATAAGCAGAATCCCATGCAGATATAAAATCCCTAAACTATTACTGTATTTAATAATGCACCAATAAATGCAGTTTTTAAAAATGCAATCAGACTAAGTACCCAAATCTGACCTGGTAATAGCATCTCGCAATCCACTATAGAGCAGAGCTCAGAATGGGAAAGGCGGAAGCAGCACAAAGTGCTAGACAATGTACCCATGTGTACCCAAGGGATGTGCTGATAGCAGAGAGTAGAGTGGCAGAGTTCTCATTAGTCTGCTGATTCTGCTTTCACTGTCCAGTGACAGGTTGGAGGCGGGACCAAGACCCATAAGTGCTACTAAACTGCAGCAGAGAAAAATCAGGTCTCATTCCCTGCCATACAGGGCTGTGCTGAGTAACTAAGCTGTGTACATTTCATAACTAGATGGACATAAATACATCCATTGGCAGGCAAGGCAACTCCATTATATGTATTTTTTCTGTGTATTTTGCCATTTGCCTCGAGTTAAACTTTACGTCTATATCTTTGGATCCTCTAATTGTTTTGACATACTGTTTTTACTGAAGATGAAGGCTTATGCATTTTTTTTCATCATATGAACTGAATTTTTTCTACACACAGATACTATTCAAATTCAAAGGAGTAAATAAGCTGGCCAAGGCCAATGTCCATACTCAAAACAGCAGCAGTGCAGCAGGTTTGGCTTCAATAAAGTGAATTTTGCTTTGTTTTCTATTCCTTCACATTTTCCTCTTGTAGTATGTATTGAATAATCCAACATGTTTACACTAAGAAAAGGAGATAACCAAAGACAGAGCCAACAAAGTCAGGGTTTTGATGGCCCGAATGGGTGCTGGTATTGTTTAGTTGACAATGGAAGTGTTTGTATGGAAAGTGATACACCCACACATTTGGTCCAAGAACATTTTTCCACCCTATGTCATGATATTAACGTACATAGCTGTTAGCCTTGTTAGTCTTGTTAGCCTTGCAAGTTTACTACTGGCCCACAATGGGTTAAATATCAGCACAGAATGTCTTAAAGTGTCACTAAAGTCACATTATAAAAAACTATCAATATATGCTGTATTACATGCTGTTCATACTCACTCAGTCACTATGAGATTAGTTTTGTATATTCTGCAAAAACCTGGTTGATCCTTTTTTTTCTCTATCTCCACCTTCTGTCAAAGTCCCCAATGCAGCTAAGGATTTTGCAGAGCAGTGTTGGCAAGTAGAGCACATGCTCAGTTTTCAGTGAGTTTCTATGCTGAGCATTTCCTCCCTATGTCACGGGTCACACTGCTGCGATTTGCGCACAATTTCGGTGCGTTTTCTGAAGGCTTTATTGCTACTTGTGAAGATTTTTAATGATTTCTTGCAAATTTCACAGTGTGATTTCCATTATATTCTATGTATGTGAAATCTCAACAAAACTGCAGAAAAATTAATGCAAGAACTACTTTAGAAATCGTGCTGCAGCAAATCGCACGTTAAGATACGGACATTTATATTCATTAGATGTGATTTCAGGTGTGATTCCAATTCACAAATTGCACCTGAAATTGCACTGGTATGACGGGGCACTATCACATCTGAGCAGCCCATATAACTATAGAGTCACACATGTGGGCGTATACACAGGCCAGTCCCTCCTTCCTTGTCCATGCCCACTAACCAGCTAAACACAATGGGGGCAGAATATTACATGTAGATTGATGAAGGCTTCACCTCCCTCTTATTCTAAAACAGAGGTTGGAGGGGTGTGAGACACAGCCTGTAATTGGCAGAAATCTGCACACACCATGTTTTTGTAAAACAAAATAAGATTTGATTCAAATATATATTTGTATGCCAATTTAAAACAGTTTATTGATATGAATTCTTTATTTTTACACTGTATTCCAAAGGCTGTTTTTTGTTTTTTTTTTGAACATGTGACCAGCAGCAGAGGACTAGAAGCTCCTCCTGCTTATGTTTCCCTGAAGACAGGCTGGGGAAGATCTGGGTCATGTGACAGCTGTATATCAATTAGGAAAAAGGTACTTAGATGTGTTTTTTTTTTAATAATTAGAATGCCATCATCAACATACAGAAAAAGAAGGGACAATGTAAATTGAACAGCGTATCACTTTAAATAACCTCCCTTTTGCAGACAGTCTGCATTCAATATTCCCATTTCCTCACCCTTCTTGCTTAGGAATCATTTTGATTCTTGTCTAATTCTTTTCACACATTTTTATTCTAACCAGTGCTTGCTTTCTTCTAAGCTAAGTGACATCTATTGCATCATTTCATGCGTGATACAAGTAGGGGCATGGTTCATCACCTGCACTAATTATTGTAACACCAGCCTTTGCAGAATTCAAAAACAAAATGACACAATTCAGAATCTATCACTTCCTCACTTCTAACCTCTAAGTATACTTTAATCCAGAACCTTTGTTGTGCTCCTGAAATTGTTTCTTCCTCTATTTTTTCCAGAACTTCTCTCATGCTGTACCCCATCTCTGGAACCCACATGTGCCATTAAAGGATATTTATAGTCACAGCACACACTCTTATGCAGGCCATAGATGGGTTGAAATTCGGCCGATTTTTCGGCCGAAAATAAAATCGGCCGATTTTCGGATCGTTAGTGGGCTAAATGTTCGGCCGTTTTTCGGTATTTTGGCAGATTTTTTTTATCGGTAAAGTTGGAAAAAAATTGTCCAATTTTGCCAATTGGCCGATTTTTACGTCAATGATGGGCAAATCGGCCGATCTTTTACCGATAAAAAAAATCTGCGCATGAGCAGTGACCTGCAAGAGGAAGACAAAAAGAAGAAACAAGAAGAAGAGGATGAAGAAGAAGAAGAGGATGAAGAAGAGGAAGAAAAAGAGGATGATGAAGAAGAAGAAAAGGATGAAGAAGAGGATGAAGAAGGAGAAGAAGAAGAAGAAGAAGAGGATGAAGAAGAGGATGAAGAAGAAGAGAAAGATGAAGAAGAGGATGAAGAAGAGGATGAAGAAGAGGATGAAGAAGAAGAGGAAGAAGAAGAGGATGAAGAGGAAGAAGAAGAAGAGGATGAAGAAGAAGAGGATGAAGAAGAAGAAGAGGATGAAGAAGAAGAGGAAGATGAAGAAGAGGAAGATGAAGAAGAGGATGAAGAAGAAGAAGAGGATGAAGAAGAAGAGGAATTCCAGTCCGGCAAAAAGTGTCCCTGCAGAGAGCTCCGCTATTTCTTTGACAGTTCCTTGACATTTATAGCAGTTGCAACAATGTATCTATTTGTTTCCGAATAAAAACATCTGTATCCTAAATGGATACAAATAGATACATTGTTGCAACCGCTATAACTGTCAAGGAACTGTCAAAGAAATAGCGGAGCTCTCTGCAGGGACACTTTTTGCCGGCTGTAGACGGGATGAAAATTGGCCGATTCTTTTACCGTTGCTGGTAACGTCGGCCGCTTGAACGACCGATTTTTCGGTTTTTTAAAGAAAAATCGTCCGGTTTTCTCTCCATCTATGGCCTGCATTATTTTATAAAATCAGCATTGTAGTAACAATGGCTATACACTATATTGCCAAAAGTATTGGGACATCCCTCCAAATCATTAAATTCAGGTGTTCCAATCATCTCCATGGCCACAGGTGTATAAAATCAAGCACCTAGGCATGCAGACTGCTTCTACAAACATTTGTGAAAGAATGGGTTGCTCTCAGGAGCTAAGTGAATTCAAGCGTGGTACCGTGATAGGTTGCCACCTGTGCAAAATGTCCATTCGTGAAATTTCTTTGCTACTAAATATTCCACATGCTGAAGCACACAGTGCGCAGAAGTCGCCAACTGTCTGTAGAATCAATAGCTAAAGACCTCCAAACTTTGTTTGGCCTTCAGATTAACACAACCACAGTGCATAGAGAACTTCATGGAATGGGTTTCCATGGCCAAGTAGCTGCATCCAAGCCTTACACCACCAAGTGCAATGCAAAGCGTCAGATGCAGTGGTGTAAAGCACGCCACCACTGGACTCTAAAGCAGTGGAGACGTGTTCTCTGGAGTGATGAATCACACTTCTTTGTCTGGCAATCCGATGGACGTGTCTGGGTTTAGTGGTTGCCAGGAGAGTGATACTGGCTTGACTGCATTGCGCCAAGTCAGGGGCGGACTGACCATTTGGAAATTTGTGCACTGCCCGAGGGCCCGGGGTAAGTAGGGGGCCCCATGAGATGCCCCTGGTACCTTTTTCATTGGCTTTTTTGAGTTTGGGCAATGACACAGGGGCCCCATGATTGCCCGGGGGCCCCATGAGTTGTCAGTCCACCCCTGCGCCGAGTTTAAAGTTTGGTGGAGGGGGGATTATGGTGTGGGGTTGTTTTTCAGGGGTTGGGCTTGGCCCCTTAGTTCCAGTCACGGGAACTCTTAAGGCGTCAGCATACCAAGACATTTTGGACAATTTCATGCTCCCAACTTTGTGGGAACAGTTTAGGGATGGCCCCTTCCTGTTCCAACATGACTGCGCACCATTGCACAAAGCAAGGTCTATAAAGACATGAATGAGCTGGTTTAGAGTGGTGGAACTTGATTGGCCTGAACAGAGTCCTGATCTCAACCCCATAGACCACCTTTGGGGTGAATTAGAGAATTAGTCTCGTTCGACATCAGTGCCTGACCTCACAAATGCACTTCTGGAAGAATGGCCAAACATTCCCATAGACACACTCCTAAACCTTGTGGACAGCCTTCCCAGAAGAGTTGAAGCTGTTATAGCTGCAAAGGGTGCAACTCAATATTGAACCCTATGGACTAAGACTAGGATGCCATTAAAGTTCATGTGCGTGTAAAGGCAGGCGTCCCAATACTTTTGGCTATATAGTGTATTTTACAATACAATACAATAATATTTTCCTTTCAAGTTGTAAGTCCTGCCTGTCCACTGGTCATCTCTTTATACAACTTCCTGGATTCCCTTCATGTTTTGCAGCTTCTCCTCCTCCTCCTCATTTTCTTTCTGTTTCTAAGGACTACATATCCCATGGTACTTTGCTGCCTGCAAGCAGTGATTCCTGTACTGACTCCGCCTCCTGAAACTCCTCCTCTCAGCACCTCTGTAGTTCAGAAGACAGGCTTTGTGAATTCTGTAACATAGCATTGCCTGCCCACAAAGCATAGTGAATATGTGTCACAGAATTCAAAAAAGTAAATGTGTGGAAAACGTTTAAAAAAAAAAAAAAAACATTTACACATCTATAGGCCAGTAAGACTGCTCATAATAGTAATGAGCCAACAGTAATCTTTGGGGGGGGGATATGCCTGTCCCCCCCTCCCTTTTAGAGGGGGGGGGGAGATATACCTGTCCGTATTGCCTAGGATTCTGATGTAACATCAGGCCATAAAAGACTGCTGATGATAGTGGCAGCAGTCTCTTTTTAAAGGGTAGCCAAACCCCAAAACAAAAAATGTACATATTGCAGCTTAGTCATCCTTAAAGCAAAACTTAACTGTATCTGCACCACAAACTGAAAACACTATTTAATTCATTTTTAAAATTCATAGCAATCTCACTCATCCATTCATGTATCCATGGTTTTTTTTTTTTTTTTTTTAAGAAATCACTTGAAAAAATAACCTGTTAGCATTTCTGATCGTGGCCATCTTGAGTAATAGCAGATGATTCATGTAGCGTTTACTTCCTGGAGTCCATCTGCCCTTAGTTCAGACATGCAGGCAGGAGGATGTGCTTAGCTAAGAAAGTGCCTCCTCCAGATGAAAGAAAAAAATGCCCATGAAGACTCCTGATATGTATGACATGATTTTGACCCAGGCCAGACACAAAGAAGTAAATGAAGCAATGTAAAAAAAAAAAAAAAGTTACAAGTAAAGATAATATACCTTTCTATCCAGGGGCGGACTGACAACTCATGGGGCCCCCGGGCAATAGGGGATCATGGGGCCCCTGTATCCTTGCCCAAACTCAAAAAAGCCTATGAAAAAGGTTCCAGGGGCATCCCATGGGGCCCCCTACTGACCCCGGGCCCTCGGGGGTGCCCGAATTTCCAGATGGTCAATCCACCCCTGTAATCCTATCTATTCACTAAGGTTAGCAGAATAAGGATTAAAATATTTAATGATGATTGAGAATGTTTATTTCCACTTTACATGTAGTGGTTGCATTTGTTTTCTTTTTTTTTTTTTATTTAGACTGTTTCCATGATTTTTACTTTTAGATCCAGCCATGTCCTGTCTAACCCTAGGATCACATAGCCGCGTTTGCATGGGCATGGCAGCCCATTCATTTGGGCTACCATGCCTGTGTTTCCTGCGGAAAAAAGGTTCATGCACCATTTTAGAAACGCAGTGGCCAGGAAATCGCATAGTGTTTTTTTTCCCTTTAATAACAAACATGTTATATTTGCAAAACCATTGCATAGAGCAGTCCTGATCCTCCTCTTCTGGGGTCCCCTGCCTATGGCCAGAAATCACCCAGTGTTTTTTCTCCCTTTAATAACAAACATGTTATACTTGAAAAACCATTGCATAGAGCAGTCCTGATCCTCCTCTTCTGGGGTCCCCTGCCTATGCTCTGGGCTCCACACCCCCTCCCCTCCCAAGTGCCCCTAAAGCAAGCCACGTGCTCTGGGGACGCTCATGCATACTCGCTCCCGAGTCCTGCTCGGTGTGTCTGTACATAGAAGAGGGCTTGGCTTAACCCCCTGCTCCTCGTCATTGGCTCTGATTGACAACATCAGGAACCAATGGCTCATGCTACTGTCTCTGAGCAAATGAGGAATGAAAGAGCCTAGAGAGCCTCGGCTCTTTTGCAAATCGCTGGGTCCGGTTTAGGCTCAGGTATTTAGGGGGGAGCTGCACACTGAAGGTTTCTTTACCTTCATGCATAGAATGCAGTAAGGTAATAAAAACTTCTGCCCTTACAACCACTTTAAGGACGGTAAGCTGCAATATATTACATTTATGCTTTTAGGTTTAGATACTATTTAAGCCTTCACCAACACTTCAAATCTTTAAATATTCCTCCAGATTCATTCTTTTCTGTAAGATGTATAGCATTAATTAATAAAATCTCTCCCACAACTAGATGTGTTTCTGACTTCTCCCACCACCTCATTGTTATGCACAGTATTATTACTGCTGTCAAATCCCTTTATTGTTTGGACCTTTTATAGGGGTTGATAAGACAGTAAGCTCTTATGGGCACATCTTTCATTCCCCATTATCTCTATTTTGGTGTATTTTACTGTTTTAGCCCTTGCATGCCTTATGTACAGTGCTCTTGAAGATAATGGTACCAGATAATTCAGTGATTATAATAATCATGATCATTTAGACCGGAATTCTGTTAATGCTTCTAATATGCTGTACGTGTAAATGACTCTCCTCATAAAGCTTGCATATATCCACTAAGACAATACTTTTGAATGGTAACTTGTACAGTAAGTGCTATAAAAACTGTGAACTCGTACCAGAGTGAGAAAATACAATTTAAAGATGCTTAAATTCCACATTTAACTCATATTATATCTCTGCTAATTCTTACACATGCTGAGTCTCGAAAATTAGAATTCATTCCAATGTAAACATTTCCTCAAAACTGTAATTTTACCTTAATCTGACTCAGCACATCTATGCTATAATGGAGCCATCAAATGGCTTTAACAGACCTAAGATGATCCGAGCATCTAGTCTGGGAGTTTTCTCACTTCATCTTCTGTACACTAGAACAAATCTTAGTAAAGTGGTTGGTGTGCAGTTTTTAGAGTCTGTGAAAGCATCCAGTAGATATTTCATCATTTTCTTTTCATCTTGGCTAAAAACCCAGACAGACTCTGACTCTACCCTATATGTTCAGTCTTCTCTAGACATACAACCAATCTAGTAATGTAATTGATAAGTGTTGTACCATGTTAGCCATAGATTTTATCCGAAGAGTAAAAATATAGGCAATACCTGTCATTGGCTTAGAATATTTTAGGATATAAACTGTTGAAATCTGCCTGATGCAGAGGACTGGATGTTTTTAGAAGATTTCACCCAAAATATATTCAATTAGCAAATGAAAGGTATCGTCTGGGTTTGGGGTTTCCAACCTGGGTTATGTGTAGACCCAGGGGTACATTTCCAGTTTCCAACCTGGGTTATGTGTAGACCCAGGGGTACATTTCCGGTTTCCAACCTGGGTTATGTTTAGACCCAGGGGTACATTTCCGGTTTTCAACCTGGGTTATGTGTAGACCCAGGGGTACATTTCCGGTTTCCAACCTGGGTTATGTGTAGACCCAGGGGTACATTTCCGGTTTTCAACCTGGGTTATGTGTAGACCCAGGGGTACATTTCTAGACATTTGGGGGTATGCAAAAACATTTCAGTAATGGCAGCACCCAGAAATTCTGTGTCATTAGTTGCTAGGATGTAGGCAGCTGGGTCGCACAGCATCATGTGCTTTCATGGTGCAGGGGAGGAAGAGGAGGAGACACATACACATTGAGGACTGAGTGAAAGCTGCAGGTCACACACACTGGAGAGGGAAAGTAGGTCTGTAATAATGCTCCACTTGCATATAGTTACATATTTAGTTTGGTTGAAAAAAGACACAAGTCCATCTAATTTAACCAACAGAAGAAAAAAAAAACACACACTCACACAAATAGAACATCTTCACAAACACAATACCCACAGTTGATCCAGAGGAAGACAACCCCCCCCCCCCAATAAAGCATGATCCTATCTGCTCCAGCACGGGGAAGCATTTCCTGCCTTCGTTCCTGATCCCCCAAGAGGCAATCAGATATTTCCCTGGATGAAGTCGTCAGTGAACTTCAGCACCTTAAATATATTTTGATGTCTCTGGCCCATACCTCAATTCTACTGCCATTGTTGGACTCACTGATTTTCAAAAATCAGTCCTGATAGTATATCTGTAGAAATATTTATGGCAGTGTCAGTTATTATTATACAGTATTTATATAGCGCCAGAAAGGTTTGCTCAGTGCTGTACATTATAAAGGGGGACAGAACATGAGACAATACACTAACAAAACAAAACACAAGGGGTTTGAGGGCCCTGCTCTTTCGAGTTTACAATCTAGGAGGGAGGGGAAAGTTGTACAGGAGGAAGTGGCTGTGGGGGATGGAGTGGTAGAAGGAGTGGAGGAGATTGGCTGTTAGGTGAGGGTGGGGTAGGCTTCCCTGAAGAGATGGGTTTTTAGGGTGCGCCTAAAGGTGAGGAGGGTAGGTGACAGTCTAAGGGATTGGGGTAGTGAGTTCCAGAGGATGGGGGAAGTCCTGGAGAAGTCCTGCAGTCGGGCGTGGGAGGTGGAGACCAGGGAGCTAGAGAGTAGGAGGTCTTGTGAGGAGCGAAGATTACGGGTTGGGTGGTATTTGGGTATCAGGTCGGTGAGGTAGTTTGGGGCAGCATTATGTATGGGTTTGTATGTCAGTGTTAGTAGTTTGAATTTAATGTGTTGGGCGATCGGGAGCCAGTGGAGGGAATGACAGAGGGAGTTGGCAGATGCGGAGCGGTTGGTAAGGTGGATGAGTGGGGCCGCTGAGTTCAGGATAGACTGAAACGGGGATAGATAGTCTGTGGTGAGGTAAGCCGGTGAGAAGGGAGTTGCAGTAGTCAAGTCATGAAATAATGAGGGAGTGAAGGAGTTGTTTAGTAGTGTCTGGGGTTAGGAACAAACGTATTTTGGAGATGTTGCGGAGGTGGAGCCTGCATGAGTTTGTCAACGGTTTGGTACTCATTTTATATCTGTGAACAGGTTTATAAGAGTGTTAGTATGGTTCTTACTAATATATATATTTTTTGGGGGGCAACTTATGGAAATGAATGGCCAAGGGGTACAGAAATGAAAAAGGTTTGGGAACCACTGGCATAAGTCATTACTAACAATGTGTTAAACATACCAGTGATTTCTATCTACTTTAGTTTCTTTCTTCATCTCATAAAATCAAGTCACCTTTTTATGTACAAAGATCCTTTGAACATTATTAATATGTTACATAAAAGGCAAGATGTCTTTGTTTTTCTAGAAATATTGAAGCTGATATTTAGTTCCAAAATGCATTGCTTTAGTAACTGTTGCATATTATTTGTATGCTCATAGGCAAGCTGCACATTCTGTTGGGTGCAAAACCGGCTTGCAGTTATTTCAAAAGCCAATACAGAACCCCCAACTAAAACGTGTATTAGATGAATGACGAAACCTACAGTAAATTCAGGGAATAATATACTTTTGCTCATGCATTTGCTCCTGATAATTTACTTAAACAACCAGTCCACTTAAAACTCAGAGGGGTTCCACTCTCATGTTCAACCGTTTTTCTTAGGAAATATTACAGGGATATCTTGCTGTGGTAGTATACAAGACATATAAAAAATATGTGGCTGACTCAGCTCACAAGGCTATGCATAAAATTTAAAAATCACTTTTGGGTGTATAGTTACCTATCACAAGCCTGTTGCACTAGCTGTTAGTAACTTGAATACAGAGCAATGAATATCACACAGCTGTTGTCCAAAAAGGAATTTGTCATTATGTTGAATACCTGTCTGCTGGAACCAGCCACTGTCTGACTTACAAGCTCCATACTTGTTCCTAGACAATGTTCCTAGACAATGACACCCTGCATCAAAAGTATCTGCACCTTGATGATGAAATTACAACTTTAACTAAGTAAAGTCTAGAGAAAAGAATTGCTTAATAATTTTGCTTTGCTGACTATTAAAATTCTTAGGCATAGTATAACTAACTACTCAAAATAATTTCTCTAATAAACAAACAAGACAGTATCCGTAAAGGTTATGGTGAGAAGGAACTAAAGAAATTAAAAAGCACTCCAACCGTAGAACAGAATATATTCACAGGTCTCATTTCCTCACATTTCACAAAATTAAAAAAAATGTCATCTTCATTTCAGGGCAGTGGGTGGAACCATGCAATAGTTCTTTTAAGCCCCAGTGGTCAAATAATAGTTTTTTATGATCTACTTCATGTTTTACATGGCATTATAGGACCATTTATACCGGTCAGCAGCGCAGCAAACAGAAACATCACCTAATGTCAAACATAAGTACCAAAGCAATGATTCCCAGTAATCATCCTACTAAAAATCAATAGGGTGTTAGGTAGACTTGTTGCTACATGAGGCCAGATAAAAGGCTGAGATACAATAAGCATTCTGGTTGTGTCTGGTTTAATCTTTTCATTTGTCGGAAAAAGAATGCCAGTGACCACTGGTGACTTTTATGTTGATAAATACTAACTGTGGCCAGATATCTGGACAACTTTGCCATCTGCCATATTGCATATTGAGTCTTTCTGAAAACAGTAAGCATCGTCCCTTGTATGTGACTTGCTTTTAGATATATTTTTTTCAGCTTTATGTATGTAAATTTTTTAATCAATTAAAGCATATGGGTTTTAGAATGCATTTAATTACATGTTTTTCCTAAAGTGCTTATAGTCACTGCTTTATTATTGTTACAATGCCTAAATGCCTAATAAATTAGAAGTATATCACAACTCCCCAAGGAATACTAGATGAAGGATCACAGCAGTAGGCATGTATAGGATCACAAATCATTCTGCTTCAGGTTCAATGCCAGCTGTCATCCTTTACTAGAGAGCCAGTGCCAAAAAGAAAAAAATATGCTTAGACAGACTCTTGCTGAACCAACAACCTCATCTCAGACTATACATATAGATAATTAATATGATTGTTGCTCTAGACACTTTTTAGTTGAATACCAATGACTTTCAGAAAAAAAACAAGTTCACCAAGAACATTTCACTTCACTTGCATTACTGGCAACATTCACAGTCATAGTGCCCATTTAGTAATACAATCTTTAAACTGTAAATATTGATAAACTGTGTTCTCTATGGGAGACCAACAAATAAGGCCCTTTGATACTAAAAAAAGTAACAGCAATATGTTTAAATCATATTCAAGTTAAGTGCCCATATCAGCTTATAAAATATGAATAACTGAGAACAATATTATTACTTCTTACATAGAAAACTGTTGGATGGCACAAGAGATGAAGGTTTAGGGAGCAATTAAATTATACAACCAGTTTTATGCAAAATGCATCAACAAGATAGATTATAGTTATGGAAAGTTATAGGTGATAGTCATATGGAGAGAGAGGAGGAATAGGAATTATTATAACAGTTATATAGGGAAATAGGGGAATCAATAGGGAGAAGTTTTATCAGGAAGACCAGGGAAGTTTATGAAGCTTTTATTTATAAAATAGTAGGGATTTATAAGGTTTAAATGTATAGCAATAGTTACAGCATAAACACAAGATATGCAAGCTATAGGCATAAGAAGAAAAAAAAAATTAATGTTGGGGGCAGCTCTTTATAAATTTTATAGTAGATATAGGCTATTTGGAAATAGGGGGGGGGAGTAGGTTGTTACATGCATTGCACAGGGAGATGAGACTAGACTGAATGAATTAGAAAGGAATAGCATTCCCTTGCCCTCTTGTTTCTAAAATGCCAGTCTAATTGAGATGTCTGTCTTCAGGTCATTCATGCTCTTATTACCAGTGGATCCTGGACGTGTACTGCACATAGAGGTCAGTTGTGGCACACACACAGAACAAAAATGCAGTATGCTTAAGCAGAAAAATGTACAATAAGTGCACCTGCTCTGAAACTGGTTAACGTATACAGCACAGAACCCATCTTAATGAACACATTTCCAATAAATGAATGTATTTATATTTACAGTCCATACTGATGAACAGTATGGTATATCATGATTGTACATAGAACACATATATACATACACAGCTTTATCTATCTATTTATTTATCTCTCTATCTATCTATCTATCTATCTAGGCTCAGAGGTGATATGCAGAAATGAACAACTATCTCCTGATTTTCCACATTGCATACACCCACTCCTCATAACTCTGCATTACAAATATTCTCAGCAACATATGATGTACTCTGGCGGGTACAAAACTGATACTTAAGTGAAGAAACGGTTAAAGTGCCAAACATCCCGGCAGGTCCAGCCCGTACCTCACAATCCCATACATGACCAGGATGTTGCCGAGGAGCCCCACCACGCACACCACTGAGTAAAGGGCGGTAATCGCCACGGCCATAATTATTGAAGCATGGTTTCTGGAGACCCCTTGGCTTGGGACACTGAAGCTGCTGTTGGATGTGGGAGAGAAGGAGAGGTTCTGTGTGGCATTGTAGAAGAGGATGTCTGAGTACAGTCTGGAAGTGGATAGCTCAAGCTCCATATTCAAGCAGTGGGATAATGCTTGTTCTTGCACGGCTGCTAAGTACAAGTGGTACCCGAGTCTGGGTTGCCGTGGAGACAGCAGGAAAGATGTTGAGAGCAGGATGCTCGATCCTCAGCAACTGAAAGGAAAGGATGGAAGTGGAAGAAAGAAAAATACTCCTTCTCTCATGAATGCAGATCCTCCTCTACCACCCTTTGCTTTATTATTTCCCTCTCCAACAGTTACTCCTCCTACTCATACATTCTCTCCATCCCCAAAGACGTTCTCTGTTTCCTCTAATCATATTTTGTTCCTTACAGCAATACACTCACCTTCTATGCACCTCTTGTGGCTTCTATGAATAATTCTTACATACCTCCAGTAAAGCTTTTCCTCTCACTTTTAAATATATTTATCTCTCTCTGCTTCAGTATATCAGCCTAAAAGACAAACTCCCCACCCCCACCATCAGTTTCCTTTTTATCTATGTCATCCATACTTCTACTGCAATATCTGACTTTCTATATTCTTACTTGCAAAAGACTGTTAATTAAACCTAGGTCTCACCTTATTCTTATCTCTTGTCTTCTTCACAAGTTTGTCTTTTTTTTTAGCTTTTATACTTTGTCATTGTGTTAAACACTTTAGCCTTTTGTGTCACATTCTCGACATGTCAAGGTCAATCAACCCAATACCATTACTAATTAAGTGTGATATGATTAGCAAAGAATCTGTTTTATGCTGTCATAATGACAAGAATCATATTTGCCTTGAAATAAACAAATACAATTCATATAAACAGTGACAAAGCTAATTAAAGTCAGAAGCTGACACCTCAGGCAAAGCTTTCACATCAGTAAACAAGATATGATATGCAAGTCAAAATATGTGGATATTGAAAGTATATTCAAGGCTGTTTCTATAGGTGCCGTTGGAGCGTATAAAGCATATCTAAACCCAAGAATAAAAATCTAATATATTGCAGTTAACCACTTTTTAGATATCGTGGCTGCATTCATTTTCTTTTTTCTCCTTTTAACTTTCTCCAGTGATCCTACAAGCAATGCACGTCCGGTCCTAGAGTGACAATGCTTACATATCAAATTGTATTTAGAAAGCAACATTGACACCCTAGGACAGAAAGGGGTTAACTTACTAATGGAGAGTGCACAATCTGGTGCAACTGTGCATGGTAGCCAATCAGCTTCTAACTTCAGCTTGTTCAATCAAGCTTTGACAATAAAACCTGGAAGCTGATTTCTTTCTATACACAATGGCATCAGATTTTGCACTCTCCAGTTTTAGTAAATCAACCCCAAAGGGGTTAATTATGAAAACGAGAGAGTGCAAAACCTGATGCAGAGTTGAACCAGATTTTGCACACTCCAGTTTTAGTAAATCAACCCCAAAATGTGTCAAAACAGCTTCTCTGGTTTCATCTACATTACATAGATGTCCATTGTTGACAGAGGGAAACTGGGCATGGATTTTTTGAGTCAAAAACAGACTTTTCTACAACCAAAGGTATGCTTGAATGATTTGAGAAATAGATGCTTTGGCATATTTTTAGTCACAATGCTAAAATAGAGTGTCAGTACATGTGCCCTTATTAACAATTGCAGATTTCAATATGCTGCCTGTGGAATAGATAGCTTCTGTGTCAAAAGCAGCAAGTATTTGCTCAAACAATTTTCTATTTTTAAAGAATAGATAAATCCAACATTTCATATTCCTGATATGTGCCTGCTGTGCCATGTCCTTGTATGAAAAAGTATGCTGTTCTTTTTGTATTGCTTCCTTTGTGTGAAAAAAGGTGTTCCTGCCAGTCCCTCTGTTTTCTTATGAAAAACTGACCACAGTAGGCAGGAGAGAACACTGTAGTCAGTTCTTTAGCTATGCTGGTAACTAAGCCTGCTCTCCTCCAATGATCAGACTTGTCCTGACCAGGGGCGGACTGACAACTCATGGGGCCCCCGGGCAATAGGGGATCATGGGGCCCCTGTGTCCTTGCCCAAACTCAAAAAAGCCAAAAAGCCTATGAAAAAGGTACCAGGGGCATCTCATGGGGCCCCCTACTGACCCAAGGCCCTCGGGCCGTGCCCAAGTTTCCAAATGGTCAATCCGCCCCTGGTCCTGACACATTTCTCCTGCACAGCCTATCACCGAGAAGTTTAGTGTACTGCAGTTTCTCCTCCAACAGCTCTTATGCAGCCGAGAACATGTTTTTTATATCTATTGACAAATGTTTTGCCTTGCATTTCTATTTCAAACCAAATAGGTTGTTTTAAGTTGAGGGTTTACAATCACTTTAAGGGTCCTTTCACACAGGCTTACTCCATTCCAACCTGTGAACAGATCCCACTGAACCTTTTGAGACATTTAGTACGTCTGTTCACTTCTTTGCTCCATTGATAAAGCAATGCTTTCTAGACCAATGCTGAATCTATCAGTGGCCTGATGTAAATAGATTTGCATCTGTTTACATCAGAATACTTCTGATCCATGACGTTTTTGGGTCCAAAAAAATGTAAAAGGATGTAGTTGCAGGTCCAGTTTCTTTTTCTGGACCTGAATAGACTTTGAGGCAAATGGATGTTAGTGAAAATACGTTTCATTTATATCCTGGCCACCCATAGACTTACATGGAGCTTCTGATCAGGCCCGCTTGAAAAATTGACAGGAGGACCTGATCGGAAGGCCTGTGTGAAAGTACCCTAATGGGTCCATTTTTTAAAATAAACTCTGTATATAGATAATCGCCTTCTGGGTCTAAAACAACAACATATTTACTTTACACTTTTTTTTCACAAAAATTTAGCTTTTTGCAGCTTCACAGAATATGAATATGGATAACAAGCTTCTGGCTCAAAAACTGGAATGTATTTTCTCAAAATAAATCTCAATTTTTTCACCAAAAAAGGCCATTTTAATACACTGACAGTAGATTTAGATATCTAGCACCAACATCTAAAACAGCAACATGTTTGCGCAACAAAGGCTCAATTTTCAACCACAAAATGTACCTTCTAAATGCATAGGAATATAGATACTCAACTCCTGAGTCTAAAACAGCATGTCTTTTCTCAAAACAAATCTATGTTTTCACAAAAAGGGGCCAAATTAAAACAAAACTACACTGCATCTGAGCACCACAAACCAAAAATGCTATTTTGATTCATTTTTAATATTCAAAGCAAACTCACACTTCCATCCATATCTCCATGCTTTATTTTGAAATAACTTTGAAAAACACCCCCTAGCATTTCTGGCTCTGGCCATCTTGAGTAAGGGGAGATGATTCATGTAGAGTTTACTTCCTGGAATCAATCTGTTCTTAGCTCAGGCATGTAGACAGGAGGAAAACTCCTCCTCCCTACCTGAAGACTCCTGGGATGTATGACATAATTTGCCTAGGCCATGAAACCAGGAAGTAACTAAAGAAAAAAATTGTAAAACAAATACAGATAACATGTAATCAATGTTGATTGAGAGAGCGAAGTTCTGCTTTAAGGAGACCCTGCCACCAGATGATTTGTTTCAATAAAAATCTTCCCAAAAAATACAGTACTTACCTGTAAAAGACTAATTTGATGTAGACATCAAAAGCCTTGAGACTGCTGTTGGTACCCCCCCCCCCCCCCACCTTGAATGTGATGTCAGCAGCTCCAGCAGACTCAGTGCTCTCACTCAAGTGACACTCTTCAATATTTCCCTTTGCTCCTCCCTGGCAACTACTGTACATGAAAGACTATGTAGGGAGGTGAGATCCGGAACTCCTGGGTCTGCACTGACAGTAATAAGGCACTCCCAGCAGAGAAAAGGCTCATCATGTACAAGGTGCGAGAGGGGAACTGTGCTAGGGAAGTGGCTCTCCTGAAGCAGTCCAATTTTTAGCTGACTCACATTTGGGTAAGATTGACAAATTCCTCTCCACTCCACGCTGCTCCTCCCTACTGTCATCCAAACACAGGGTGCTGGATATCCACACTCATAAATAAAAAGACTGGTGTACACCGGTAGCATCATTGGAATCCATAATTACTGTATGAAACAACCACAAGCTCTAGAATGACAGTACAAGACCTAGGACCGCCCCCCCGATGCGTTTCACCCAACAGGACATAGTCGTTTTGACAAGATCATTAGTCATGGTCAGTGTAAAGTCCTTGTATTGGTAGATAAGTTTAAATTGAAGCACACACCACTGTTACGAGATATAACTTTATTCCATTAAAGGTCAGGGGTATAATTTGAGATGTACACAACGTGTTTTGGGGGTCCAAGTGCTTCCTTCATCAGGGCTTGACTGGCAAAAAAAATGAGCAGGCCAGAAGAGAACTGGACCTAAAATGCTATTTATTCCAGTGTGCATTAAAAGCAAAGGCCTAATCAGTAGCTTGTTTGGCGGCTGATTAACTTTATTGCCAGTCAAGCCATGATGAATGGGGCACTGGGACCCCTAAAACACATTGGCTACTTCTCAAAGTATATCCCCAACCTTTAATGGAATAAAGTTGTATCTGGACCTGTTAACAGTGGTGTGGCACTTCAATTTCAACTTTTCTTAGAATACACAACAAGCCAGGGAGACTGTGGAGATCCTCTGGGATGTAGAAGCCGCCTGTCCAGGAACCAGATCATTTACACCAACATAATATCCTAAGATAACAATACTAGTGGAGTGTACCTGCAGGTCCAGTGCTGTCTTTCCACTTTCCTCAACTCTTCTTGTGTTGGTGGCCTTTCTCCTACTTACCACAAATATAAAGGGCTGTTACACTGACCTAGGGGTGGACTGACCATTCGAGCACTCGGGCACTGGCTGAGGGCCCGGGGTCAGTAGGGGGCCCCATGGTACCTTTCATAGGCTTTTTGGGTGTGGTTTGAGTGTGGATAAGGACACAGGGGAGCCATGATCCCCTATTGCCCGGGGCCCCATGAGTTGTCAGTCCGCCCCTGCACTGACCACAAATGTAATATGGGCATTTACAACATACAGGGCTTTTTTTGGGTGGGGAGGGTAGCTGAATTTGCTGAACAAACTTTACTAAATCCGGAGGCAGAATATTAGGGGTTAGGGGTGGCCGATTGGTGGCTGAATATGGGGCTTTAAATAGGGGTGAGCTGGTGGTGTCTAAATTTGAGGTGCTCCATATTAGAGGAGCTTTTAGTGATTGAATATAAGGGGGCTGCAGATTAGGGGGATTTAGAGGGACTACACATAAAAAAGCTGGTACTAGAAGTTGGTCCTAGATAATTATGAGAGGGGCTGCACATGAGCTGGCTGGAAATGAACTGCTATGCTAAATATTTTTTGTTGCTTTAATTATATGGAATTTGATCTTACCATAAATAGCTTTTACAGCATACTGTAATGTGCTTTTGCTGGTTGATATAATGTGCCATAATGTGCCATTCAAGACTAATATATTCTTACTGGGTTATATAATGTGCTGTTGTACTGTGATATCATTTTCTCTTGTTGGCTGACGTCATTGCAATTATGATGGGATATAATCTAACAGATATTTACATCATTTTCTGTAATGACATAATACTGTGCTGTTGATTACATATATGGCATGACATGTTAAGCTCAATTATTTTACCTCCAGTCTTTATTTTATCTCTTGTTAATTTGATTCTAAAAACATTAAATTCACTAACATACATATCTCTTACATTTGTGTTTTTTTTTGTATGACGTTTTTAGAGTGGGACTGGTTAGACTATACGTCACATTATTTTAGCTGTCTGTGTTGCCAGTAGGGAAGTTCACCCCTCTACAGGTGAAACTCAAAAAATGTGAATATTGTGCAAAAGTTCATTTATTTCAGTAGTGCAACTTAAAAGGTGAAACTAATGTATGAGATAGACTCATTACATGCAAAGCAAGATAGTTCAAACCGTGATTTGTCATAATTGTGATGATTATGGCTTACAGCTCATGAAAACCCCAAATCTGCAATCTCAGAAAATTAGAATATTATGAAAAAGTGCAATATTCTCGGCTCAAAGTGTCCCACTCTAATCAGCTAATTAACCCATAACACCTGCAAAGGGTTCCTGAGCCTTTAAATCTACTCTCAGTCTGGTTCTGTAGAAATCACAATCATGGGAAAGACTACTGACCTGACAGTTGTGCAGAAAATCATCATTGACACCATCCATAAGGAGGGGAAGCCTCAAAAGGTAATTGCAAAAGAAGTTGGATGTTCCCAAAGTGCTGTATCAAAGCACATTAATAGAAGGTTATGTGGAAGGGAAAAGAGTGGAAGAAAAAGGTGCACAAGCAACAGGGATGACCGCAGCCTGGAGAGGATTGTCAAGAAAAGGCCATTCAAAAGTGTTTGGGACTGAGGCTGGAGTCAGTGCATCAAGAGCCACCACACACAGACGGGTCCTGGACATGGGCTTCAAATGTCGTATTCCTCTTGTCAAACTGCTCCTGAACAACAAACGTCAGAAGCGTCTTACCTGGGCTAAAGAAAAACAGACCTGGTCTGTTACTCAGTGGTCCAAAGTCCTCTTTTCTGATGAGAGCAACTTTTGCATCTCATTTGGAAACCAAGGACCCAAAGTATGGAGGAAGAATGGAGAGGCACACACTGCAAGATGCTTGAAGTCCAGTATGAAGTTTCCACAGTCTGTGTTGGTTTGGTCCACTGTGCTTCATTAAGTCCAGGGTCAACGCAGACGTCTACCTGGAGATTTTGGAGCACTTCATGCTTCCTTCCGCAGAGGAGCTTTATGGGGATGCTGACTTCATTTTCCAGCAGGACTTGGTGTCACAATCATGCCCACAGGGAGAGGTGCGGTTCTCCATTTTGCCCCAAACTTATACATTTTGGTATTTCTCTTTAACTCCTATGCAAACACCTGAGGGGGGGAGGTGTGCACACAAGAGCAGACGTTATCTCCTCATTCCTCCTCCCTCAGGAATGCAAGTAGCATATGATGCTGAGCCCTGCCTAACAATTCCTCTGCCAAATAAGGTAGTGAAGATACTAGTTGATTTTGTGTAGAAAAAGAAGCTGTTAGTTTTTGTGTGTAGTCAGAGAATTGAGGACCGTCCTTGATAAAACATCTATCGAACAGAAAGCAAAGAAGAATCTCGTGGCAACAACAAAACCCAGTGCGAGACCAGAAATCCCTTTTTTAGCTCATCAGACATGAAACTGCTTATCCCCAGGCATTTATTTGGCAAGTACTTATTTACTAAACTTCTTTCTGTTATCTGGTGGCTGTGCTGTTGTGCTCTGTATATATATATATATATATATATATATATATATATATATATATATATATATTGGTTACATCTTCTTTCTGTAAATATTTTTACTGCACCCTTTTGACCTTTTGGTAATAAATCTTACTTTCTGAAAGTGTTGAACTGTTTCTATAGCTCTTGAATGTAACTTACGAGTCCCTGCCGCTGAAGAACACTACTATGAGTATTTAACCCTCTGTATAATCGGTCTGTAGCCGAAATCATGGCTTGAACTATCTTGCTTTGCATGTAATGAGTCTATCTCATATATTAGTTTCACCTTTTAAGTTGCATAACTGAAATAAATGAACTTTTGCACAATATTCTAATTTTTCGAGTTTCACCTGTATTTGTATTGCAGACCATTGACAGTGACAGGGTACACAACATTTTAAAGCTGTCCCCAGAAAAAGAATTAAGGTACAGTAAATCTTTCAATGAGGACAACAGACTAAGAGATCTCCTCTTACTTCCTATTGCATCTCTATGACAGGAAGTTAAGGGAAATTTGCCCAATGGTACACAGAGAGTAAAAATAAACTGGCAGAGGTTTTAACCCTACCCTATGCAAATTATGACAAAGTTTTAGTTATTTAAATACTTTAACATAGAACAAAAGTCTAAAAGTTATGCCTCAGTTAGAGCAGCGGTTGTATGCGACTAAAATGTGTGGTTGAGCCCTGTTTTTGCAACCCAGTAAGTGCTCCCCCCCCATTAAGCTGCTATAGCCAGTGAAACAGGGATGTTTTCATGGCAGTGTTGTTCTGACATGGATCGATCAGTGGGCTACAGGTCTGCCGAAGGCTACACTTGCAAGTCAATGGGGAAGAGCCACAAATGCAATTATCATCATAAATAGCATTAAAACACCTGTCAGTAGCCTTTGGAGCACAATCCTAATGGAGATCAGGCTTCAGAGGCAAGGGAGATTTACACGTATGTCTAAATATAACCTTATTCTTAAAATCTGCTGTGTAATAAATAGTTAAAGGTTATGTTAGGCTCATTTTTTTTTCCTACATACAGAAGGACTGGTGGTACCCCTTATCCATGGCCCTGGAACACACTATGGAATACAGGTGAAGTGTGTATCTGCACAGTGTCCTGTAACCCCCCCCCCCCCCCACTGTCAGGAAGATGAGATGCATGGTCACAAGACAGAACTTTTTAACCTTTTAAAAAAGGTAAGAATTACATTTCTTAAGCTAAGCAAAAGAGGTTATGGTACCTACATAGTTTTAACTGTATCAGAAATTGTAGTATGTGTAGCATCCTCCTAGGTAGCTAGGGGGAGCTATAGTTCTAATCCTCAGTTAACAGGGCTGTGTAGCAGCCCAAGTGCAATAGTAAGGGGGGTCTAATTTTGGTCAGGGCTGTGAGGCTGTGCAGACCAGCTCTCTGGAAATTCCCCTTGCTCTAGAGTTTTGGAGAAAATTCTAGAAGCAGTGGGAGTGAGAAGTGGCTGGTCTGCACTCTCAAGAGATCCTGGGCAATCCTCAACAGGAGGCTTGGCACAGGGTCAGGAAAGCCCTTAAGAGTGACAGAGCCTGCTCAGCAGCAGGAGACTTTGGGTGGAAGATGGAGAAGTGAGAGGCTGGAGAGCAGGGGCCTGAGAGGGAACCCAGATGGGAAAGGGCTCACCTACAGGCAGGGAAGCTTGGAAGCAGGACCTCACCTGCCCCCAGAGCGAGGACCACCTATGCAGAAAGGAAGGAGCGGCCCAGCCGAAGGCCTGAGAGCAGCCACAGACCCATCCCCTCATAGGAGAAGGACTGAGTGAGTAGACCTGAACCCCTTGGGCCAGTAAGGGGAAGGAGCATTCTGTCTTCTCCCAAAGTGACAGACACTGGATTCCCTACCCAGGGATTCCTCTAGAACAGCTGGATAAGGGGTATCTAGGGTCTGGGGTGGTACAACAGGGGATGCTGACTAGTTCTCCAGAAGAGAATTGTTTGCTGTAAAGAGACTTGTATATAGTTCCAGAAAGTTTGTCCAGTTTCCATACACTTTGGCATCCAATTACACCCTTTACCCCATCCAAATTCTTATTCCCCTAATGAAATCCAAAAAACAATTTCAAGGACTGGTTATTGTCTCCTGGATGTAAGTCTAAATAGAAAAGCATGTTGCCTGGCTGTGCAGGACTATAGGGGGACCCAAAACTTATCAACTCCTAAGGGAATAGGGCTACATATGTTCACGCCTACTTTAAAGTGGTTCTAAAGGCTCAAGGTTTTTTACCTTTATGCATTCTATGCATGAAGGTAGAAAAACTTTCTTTGTGCAGCACCCCCCCCCCCCCCTCCAGCCCCCATAATACTCACCTAAGCCCCCTCTCGATCTAGCGAAGTGCACTGGAGTCTCGGCTATCCCGGGACTCCCTTTTCTCAACCACAGCCAATGAGAAAAGAGAGGGGGTGGGGCTGAGCCACGGCTTCATATGTGAATGGACACACGGAGCAGCAGGTGCCCCCATAGCAAGCCGCTTACTGTGGAGGTACCTGACAGGAGGGAGGGGACAGGAGAGCCTGCAGGGGACCTGATAAGAATCCAAGTTGCTCTGTGCAAAACCATTACATAGAGCAGGTAAGTATAACATGGTTGTTATTTTTTCTTAAAAAAAAATAAGCCTTTAACCACTTCCCGACCAGCCGTTGCATTTAAATGGGTGGACGGTGGCACTGCAGGGTCGGGTGGCCGTTTATAAACGGCCTCCCCGCACCCTGCTTGTGCGCCCTCCCTGGGAGCGCGCAGCACCACAATCTGGTGCCCGCTGTGTCCTCCGGACACAGTGAAACACCGATCGTCAGACGGGACCTCTGTACGAGGTCCCGATCATGTGATCACTGATTGGCCAATCAGTGATCACATGCAAAGTAGTAAGCAAGATGTCTCTTGTGACATCATTGCTTACTACATGTGAAATCTGTGAATGATCACAGAGGTCACATGGTACAAGGCTATTCACAACAGCCTTGTACCATGTGACAAGCTGTGACCAATCACAGCTCACTCAGTACTTCTCAATGAGTGCAAGAATGCAGACAGAGAGAAAGAGAAATGATTGCTTTTACATCCTATATGGGTGTATCACCCCCCACAAGTAGTACAGTGTCACCATGGTGCCACTGTACTGCTAGAGTGACAGTATGTAAAAAAAATAAAATAAAATAAAAAATAATAATATAAAAAAATAAAATAAAAATGTAAAAAAAAATGTTTAAAAATTAGAATTTTTGGTTATAAACTAATTTGGATTTCTTTTTTTACTAAAAAGATAATGGAATAAATTTTGGCCAAGATTTATGATGAAATATTATTTATTTGCAAAATTTTATAAAAAAAACACTTTTTTTCAACATTTTTGGACTTTTTCATTTACATAGCAAAAAAAATAAAAATCCCAGCAGTGAATGAATACCACCAAAATAAAGCTTTATCTGTCTCAAAAAAATGGTAAAAAATTCATTTGGGTACAATGTTGCATGACCGTGCAATTGTCATTCAAAGTGTGATAGCGCTGAAAGCTGAAAATTGCCCTGGTCAAGAAGGGGGTAAAAGTGTCCGGTCTGGAAGTGGTTAAAAGCACTAACTCTCATGAGCTGTATGCTGCCTCCAGATTCACTGTTCTCTGTCTAGTACTTACAGTTTCATTGACGCCAGATAGTATAGCTTTAACTATACTTCCAATAATATAAGGGAGTTGTGACTCTCATACACTGAATCTGTACTGTATTCAATTTTCCCCTTCTTTCCTTTTGACCATTCACAGAACACCTTGTATTCTGTGAAGCATTCAATAAATTTCAGCTACAATAATTGATTGTCAGCTCTTATCACTATGGCAAATAACAGTCATCACAACTTAGCTTGGAATGTATGTGTCTGTCATGTATACTTTAAGTAGGATCAATGTGGGTTGTCTGAGTGACGCTTACAGGCTTTATTAAGGTATATAATATTATTATTACTATACCTCATGATGGGGGTATATGGAAAATCAATGATATATATGTATATTCTGTACATATATATATATATATATATATATAGTTTAGAGGCACTCATGGGTCTTGCAGAGGAGGAAGATAAAAAACAGCAGTGTTTTTATTGTCAAGGTTTCCGATGAAGCTCAGTCCATCTTTCTCAAAGGTCTTGAGAAGACCCATGAGTGCCTCTAAATTAGTTTTGGATCTATATGTATTTCTTTGTAGGTGAGCACCTGGATATTTATCTCAAACATAGAGTGACGCATAAATGAGTACACCCCAACAGATTTGTAAAAAAACATTTACTTTCCTTTCAGAATCAACATTTTCTATGAGACTATACTACAAAATACTCCCACAAATGTGGGCCATTGATTGCAAATTAGATTTGTTAATTTGCACACACCAAAAATCCTTTTTCCTAACAAATTCATTCAAGACCACGTTGCAAAAATGAATACACCTCAATGAAAGTCTTAGGAATAAAGCAAAATTTTAGACAACAAAATCCTAATGAACAAAAAATCATCTACAGGTGAGTCTAATTATTCATTAAACAGGTGTCCAGCAGACAGTTTATTATAAAAGGGCGTTACTTAACAAAGAAAACCCCTCCCTATTTCGTGCTGTTAGCAATGGCACCACATGGAAGAGAAATGTCACAAGGCCTGAGAAAGAAAATAATTTCTTTACACAAGAAAGGTGAAGGCTACAAGAAGATCAGCAAAGCTTTACTTATCAGTCAGAATACTGTAGCAAAAGTGATACAAAAATGTAACAAAAGGAAACTGCAACCATCTCACAGAGACTGTCTATGGAACTTAACACCTCTGCAGGAGCGTTTTCTGATTATAAGGGTTGAAGAAAATCACCATGCAAGTTCACTGCAGTTAGCTAAAGAAGTAGAAAGCCAAACTGGGGTGATTCATTCCCATGACACAATACAATGTGCACTGCAGAGAAATGGAATGCATGGGTGTCATCCACAAAAGAAAGCTCTCCTAAAGCCCATGCACAAAAAAGCCCGCCTAGAATTTGTCAGGGCCCATGCTGAAAAAGAAGACTACTGGGACTCTGGAGTGATGAGACCAAGATAAATGTTTTTGGAACTAATGGCTTAAAAACTATAAGGTGTTGCAAAATGAGGAGTACAAAGCAAAATGCATGGTGCCTACAGTGAAACATGGTGGCAGTGTTTTTCTGTGGGGCTGCGTGAGTATTGCTGGTGTCAGGGAACTGCATTTCATTGATGGCATCATGAATTCACAGATGTACTGCTCTATTTTGAAAGAGAAGATGCTACATCACTCCGTACCCTTGGTCGTCGTGCACTTTTCCAAGTTGACAATAATCCAAAACACACATCTAAGGCCACTTCTGCATTTCTGAAGAACAGGGTGAAAGTGATTCAGTGGTCAAGAATGTCTCCTGATCTGAACCAAATTAAACACATATGGGGAATTCTGAAGAGACAAACAGGGCATCACTCTCCATCCATCGCTCTAAAAGAGGTTGTTCTTGAAGAGAGGAAAAAGATAGATGTTGCAATATGTCGCCAATTTGTTCATTCCATGCCTAGAAGACTTGGTGCTGTCCTTACAAATCATGGAGGTCATACAAAATACTAGATGTAGTAGGTTTTGTTGTGGGGTGTATTCATATTTGCATCAACTAATTTAAGTAAAACCGAAGATTTTGTAATATAAGTTATATTATTTAACTTTCTTTCATGCAATGTGCTAAACAAATGTTCTATAAAACTCAGTCAAATTTTGGAAATTGTTCTTGTGTTCATTGAGACATTGATTAAAATCCTACTTTTCAAAAAGGGGTGTACTCATCACTATATATATATATATATATATATATATATGCACACACGCACAGTATATTGCCCAAAAGTATTGGGATGAGCCTTTACACGCTCATGAACTTTAATGGCATCTCAGTCATAGTTTGTAAAGTTCAATATTGAGTTGGCCGATCCTTTGCAGCTATAACAGCTTTAACTCTTCTGGGAAGGCTGTCCACAAGATTTAGGAGTGTGTCTATGGGAATGTTTGGCCGTTCTTACAGAAGTGCATTTGTGAGGTCAGGCACGGATGTCAGATGAGAAGGCCTGGCTTGCAGTCTCCACTCTAATTCATCCCAAAGGTGTTCTATTGGGTTGAGGTCAGGACTCTGTGCAGACCAGTCAAGTTCCTCCACCCTAAACTCGCTCATTCATGTCTTTATAAACCTTGCTTTGTGCTCTGGTGATGTAAGGTTTGGATGCAGCTGTTCGGCCATGGAAACCCATTCCCTGAAGCTCTCTACATG
The DNA here is from genome assembly GCF_062004578.1 of Staurois parvus. Lineage (NCBI taxonomy): Eukaryota > Metazoa > Chordata > Amphibia > Anura > Ranidae > Staurois > Staurois parvus. The sequence continues at coordinate 5,582,512 of NW_028318190.1, read as the reverse complement.
CTGTTGTGCTAATCTGAAGGCAACACAAAGTTTGGAGGTCTTTAGCTATTGACTCTGCAGACAGTTAGTGACTTCTGCACACTGTGCGCTTCGCCATATGCTGACCCTGTTCTGTCATTTTACGTGGTATACAATTTCGTGGCTGAGGTGCTGTTCCCAGTTGCTTCCACTTTGTTTTAATACCACTAACAGTTGACCGTGGAATATTTAGTAGCAAGGAAATTTCATGGATGAACTTATTGCAGAGGTGACAACCTATCATGGTACCATGCTTGAATTCACTGAGCTCCTGAGAGCGACCCATTCTTTCACAAATGTTTGTAGAAGTAGTCTGCATGCCTAGGTGCTTGATTTTATACACCCGTGGCCATGGAGGTGATTGGAACACCTGTGTCCCAAGACTTTTGGCAATATAGTGTATATATATATTTGAATTATCCCTTCATAGATATAATTCCTATATATTGATTCTACTGATACATGCCACACTTACCATTGTGGAACCTACATACAGATTTGGGGGTGCTCCAAACATTCATGCACAGACATTTTGCAGACTTTGTCTGCCATTAACTTGCATATTCACACAGGTGCCAAGTTTCGTAAATGCAGAGATTTTGATAATCTTGCTGGGCAGAATAAGTACAGGACCACCGGACATAGAAGCAAAGCATCAACACATAGACTCTAAAATAAATCTTTTATTGATGTAAAAAGCTATCCAGCGCATTTCAGGAGTTAAGATTAAAGTGTTTGTAAACCCTCACATATGCTCAGTGAAGTGAGTGGCCTCAGGTTATACACAGAGATATAGCAAATCCTCCTACATACGTTGTACCTGTTTATCTGCAGTCTTCTCTTCTCTACATCTGTTCAAAGTGATAAATTTACAAAGCTTGTAAAGCTGTAAAAAAAAGGGGGGCGGAGAGCTGAAGTTACACTGCAGAATGCAGTGAGTAGAGCTGTCAATGCTGATTGGAGGGAAGGGACACATCCCCCTTCACACAGCTCACAGGAACAGAGCTGAGGCAATCTGATTGAGATCCCTCACTGACACCATTTTTCTCTTGGTGTCAGGAGAATTTGTCAGAAGTGATTCATGCAAATAACAGAGGAACGAAGCAGAAGACAGAAATGACACGTAGTGCTCTTATTTAAGACTAGTACACACTATAGAGAGATATGCTTTGTTTATATATTTTATGTCTGAGGTTTACAACCACTTTAACCACTTGCCCTCCTGAGATTTTACCCCCCTTCCTGACCAGGCCATTTTTTGCATCATTTTAACTGACAATTGTGCAGTCTTACAACGCTGCACCCGAATCAAATTTATGTATTTTATTTTGACGAATTGAACTTTCTTTATGTGGTATTTGATCGACTGTGAAGGGCATTCTGACACTGGGGGGAACTGACTTGATGTCACTGACATCCCCAATGACACCAATACAGTGATCAGTGTTAAAAAAAAAGCACTGACATTGTACTAATGGCACTGGGCAGGAAAGGGTTAACATGAGAGGTGATCAAAGGGTAAGCACACTGCTTTGCATGGCTGTGCTGTGCACAGTCATGCAAAGCAGTGTGCACGAGCTGACAGGGAGGAGAACTGTTTGGTTTACAAACAGTTCTCCTCCTCGTCGGAGATGCTCGGCAATCACCAGTCGCCGGCGAGTAATCACCGGATGGGGGTCCCTGAGGTCCCTGAGGAAGTCACCTGTCTAGCGTGACGCAAGGCGTCGGTACGCTAGGAGGATTCTGGGAGCGCGGTGACATCATTTCCGGCGTGGCGGCCATATCTGAAACCCCTATATCAAATACCCATGCAAGACATTTATAGCATGAGGTATAGGAGCCATGCAAAAGAAGAATTAACATGTGAGTGGGCATTTTTGTGTAAGTGTACTCAATAAATTGCGGTTTTACACTATGAAAGCTTTCTGTTTGTATATGAACCGGAGAGGAAGCTGCTGACAGAGTGTATATTTCTGGGGAGGATCCTGTGATACATCTGAGTGGTGTTTTATCCTAAGGCGAGCTGACCCTGTGGGGTCAATGTAAGGAGGTGAGGGGCCACTGTAGCCATTTTTGGATATACACAGTGTGAACACTTTTCATCACATGCATGAAGATTTCGTTTTGGACACTATACAGTATATATATGGACTTGTTTATATTGAGTGGTGATTTATATTAGAGTGATTTTTTGACAGATTAATTGGTGTGATTACTTTGACACTTTGATTATTCCCGTGGGGAATACACGTGTTGCACTTTATTTAACCCTTATTTGCACATTTGCACTTATTTATTGCATATATACACTTTATTTATTTATTTATATATTTAAGGTTTAGCGCTGCACTGTTTATTTATTGTTATTGTACTCACTTTGGTAGGAGGTTAAGTGTCAGCAGCTATGGGGATAGGGCTCCATTTTTAGCGCAGAAGGTCTGTTCTTCATTAGTCTTGTGACAAGTTCTTTAGTAAAAGAAGAAAAATAAAAGAATGTCCCCCGAAGTAGATCCAATGTCAATCACGATGCCCCCTCTGCCCCAAAGCACCCCCCATGTTAAGGGCATGTGGCCTGGTATGGTTCAGGAGGGGGGCGCTCGCTCACCCCCCCCCCCCCCTTTCCTGACATGCCAGGCTGTATGCTCGGATAAAGTTCTGTTGTGGATTTTGGGGGGACCCCCACACCGATTTTTAAATGAATTTTGGTATACCAGACCCAAAGGCCTTTGAATGGATAGAGGAGGGACCCCACAATGTTGTTTTATTATTTTTTAATTGCTGTCAATTCTTTCTTTTACATTCAGCTGTCAGTGGGGAACCCCGCTGACAGCTGAAACATTAACGCATGGTTTTCACTACTAAAGTACTGCATGACTTGATAAAATAACTCATGCTGTGTTTTAGTAGCGTTTTTGGTGATTTCAAACTTTTTTTTACATGCTATGCGGTATCGTACCACATACTTGGATGCGGTAAGATACCGCTTAATTAATTGTGCCCAGTGAGCCTCTTACTGGGCCCCCTACTGACCCCGGGCCCTCAGGCAATGCCTGAATGCCCAAATGGTCAGTCTGCCCCAGCTTCACATCTACTGTAATTTCAAGTGTGTCATGTGCGCATCCTTTGCCGCGCTCTGTGGTTCCTCCTGCCATCTCCTACTCCAGTGCTGCACAGTCTTTCACTGGTCAATAAAAATAAGGACATCCAAGACACCTTTCAACAAACCGGTTGTTCTTCTTATTTCATTGTAGTCTGCAGTGAGTTGATCATCAAGTTAGGATTTTTCCAACCAAAGTAATTTACATGCTAGGAATAAAACAATACTTACGTCTGATGTCTTTGCTGTTTCTGCAAATGTTTTTGTGCGCATCTTTCCCTACGCTCCTTCTTAATATAACAACCATTATTAAAGCAAGCTATCTACTATTTTAGCCTGACCTAACAGCTGTGGAGCACATTGCATCATTACTTCTCAGCAGGCAGTATTCTATATTCTCCACCTGCATTAGACTATTCTGAACTTATATGTGTATGTATTACAGAAAAGCCTAGGCATTCCTTCTCTAACCAACTGACACAGGACATTGAATGTAAAAGCTGCCTATAGATATTATATCAATAACAATAATTCAGTTAGGATTATTTGGTAAGGGGAAAGGCCATCTGGAAAGTGAGGTAAACCATGAAAACTTATCACAAATCACTTTTTTTTGGATAGTCCAAAGCACTTAGAATATGTGCCCTGGATCTCCTGCCTGGTGCCTTGGGTCTAGACTTGCTAGGACTAGGAGACAAAAGGCAGTTGACCTCTGTAGTGTCTTTCACATGTATGAAACCACAGAACATCAATGATGAAATAAGAATTTTTTGGCTAATTATATGTCTATATTCTGTAGGCAGAGAACATGTATTATAGATTTGGAAATAGGGTTTCAGAAAAAAAAGTATCCTGTATGCAGAAGCTTACGTTTGTCTGTGAGTCTCTTATTTTCTGCCATAATAATTAAAAAGTAAATAAGCCCAAAAATAAAAAAATATTAATTTGCATATTGCTAATTCTTTTTTTATTGAATAAGGAGTTCTGTCTGCTTGTGATACTTTGGCATTAGATTCATGAAGCACCCCGAAATCACAACCAGATAATTGATCTCCATTGTAGAAGCGTTACAGTTTGGTCAAAAACCAAATACCAAAGGACCAAAGACCAAATACCCCTAACCTGTTGAATGGACAATAAAGCACATCATTCTCCTACTGTTATCCTGTGTGCATTCAGTATAACCTGATTTATTCATTTTGATGACCCTTTTTCTCCCACCAAGTGCTGCTGTGCAGGGGATTACAAAAGACTGTCAAGTGATATGACAACCTTCAAAGCAATCCAATTATATAATGCAGAAGACATTTTTAATTTAAAATTAAGTAAGGAACTATTAGAGTCACTGCCAGAAATACATGATACATAACAGCTAAGAAATATACCTCTATTGCCCTGTTTATGATTTATTATAACAAAACCCATATGAACCAAAAAGCCTATATTACCCTATCAGTATGTTTTTATTTGTAGGAGGAAACCAGAGCACTTGGAGAATAGTTGGCAAGCAGTCTTGCTTACTTTGGAAACAATGTAGAGTGGCATTAGGGATGTTTTCTGTGTTCTAGCACCAAGCATTGTCCCAGCAATAACAGCGGTACTGTCAGATGACCTCCAGCCAACAGTAAAAAAATAGTTTCAGCCCAACATCATCAAATAGAGAGGAAGGACAGGAATGAGTGCTAAAGTAAAACCACTGAAGATGGTTTACATGATAACTAATCCAACAACAAAATGTAATATTCTGCAGCATACCAGTCCTTAGATGTGGTTGCTGCATTAGTTTTCTTTTTCTAGGTTAAAGAACCTTATCAGCAAATGCAGAACATACCAGTTGATCTTGCCAGAAATGCAGTGTCCTAGTCACTTACTGGGAGCTGAAATAGAAGCAATACAGTCTTATCTTTCTTCAGTATTGGGCTAACCCCCCCTATACAATGAAAATGAAAAAAGGCAGACATGTCTAACCTGGGCAGTGTTTTGCTTTGTTTCTATTAAGGTTCTTGGCGGTAAATGCAAGGAAACAATAAAACATCTGTAGTGTATTAATGTGCTTTTACTAAACAAAATGCAACACATACAAATTATTTACAATTATAGGAAAACAATACGAGACTGACAGATGTCAGGATTGGATCGCACCTCAATAAATCTTCATTGATTACTATTTTATATGCGATGACAGGACAGGCCTGATGTCAATTATGACGAAATGTGTTGGGTGGGGTCCGTGTCAGTGACATCATTTCGTTCTTGGATCCAGGAAGTATGTTGTATGTTCCCAGGACGGATATTTATGTGAAGCTTTTTTACCCTATGGGATTTTGTAAGTGCACTACTTTTTAATAGGGGTTTGTTTTTAACTTTAACACTGTGTGGATGTGTTTTGGTGTTTCCACAAAAAGTTGTGTTCAAAATAATAGCAGTGTGTTGAAAAAAGTGAATAAAGCTCAAAATCCTTCTAATAGCTTTTATTTCCATACACACAAATGCATTGGGAACACTACACATTCTATTCCAAATCAAAACATGAAGAAAAATATATCAAATTTGTGTTGTTCCTCTAAAAAAATTGAAGAAAAGTGAATATTAGACTGTTCAAAAAAATAGCAGTGTTTATATTCTTCTTTACAAACTCAAACATTCACTATATAAACTGAAAAATGTTTGAAGATTTTGCTTTCCTTTGAATCACTTAATGAATATTTAGTTGTATAAGCACTGTTTCTGAGAACTGCTGTACATCTGTGTTGCATGGAGTCAACCAACTTCTGGCACCTGTGAACAGGTATTCCAGCCCAGGATGATTGGACTACATTCCACAGTTCTCTATTCCTTGGTTTTGCCTCAGAAACTGCATTTTTGATGTCACCCCACAAGTTTTCTATTGGATTAAGATCCGGGGATTGGGCTGGCCCCTCCATAATGTCAATCTTGTTGGTCTGGAACCAAGATGTTGCACGTTTACTGGTGTGTTTGGGGTCATTGTCTTGTTGGAACACCCATTTCAAGGGCATTTCCTCTTCAGCATAAGGCAGCATGATCTCTTCAAGTATTCTGATGTATTCAAACTGATCCATGATCCCTGGTATGCGATAAATAGGCCCAACACCGTAGTATGAGAAACATCCCCATATCATGATGCTTGCGCAACCATGCTTCACTGTCTTCACAGTGTACTGTGGCTTGAATTCAGTGTTTGGGGGTCGTCTGACAAACTGTCTCCGGCCACTAGACCCAAAAAGAACAATCTTACTTTCATCAGTCCACAAAATGTTGAGCCATTTTTCTTTAGGCCAGTCAATGTGCTCTTTGGCAAATTGTAACCTCTTCAGCACGTCTTTTTTTCAACAGTGGGACTTTGCGGGGGCTTCTTGCAGATAGCTTGGCTTCACATAGGCGTCTTCTAATTGTAACAGTACTCACAGGTAACTTTAGACCTTCTTTGATCTTCCTGGAGCTGATTGTTGGCTGAGTCCTTGCCATTTTGGCTATTCTTCTATCCATTCGAATGGTAGTTTTTCACTTTCTTCCACGTCTTTCAGGTTTTGGTTGCCATTTTAAAGTATTTGCGATCATTTTAGCTGAGCAGCCTATCATTTTATGCACTTCTTTATATGTTTTCCCCTCTCCAATCAACTTTTTAATCAAGGTACGCTGTTCTTCTGAACAATGTCTGGAACGACCCATTTTCCTCAGAATTTCAGAGAGAATTACACTGTAACCAGCATGTACAACATTTGCTGCCTTCCTTCCTTAACCTCCCTGGCGGTATGATTATTTCAGATTTTTGGTGCTGAAAGCGGTACCATTTTTTTGCATGGAAACATGTATTTTTTTTATTGTAGGCTGTAATTTTTAGGAAAAACTCACTGAAATCTGTCCGAACAAGAGTCTAGTAAACATCCCGGGTAGGATAAAATTTGAAACACAAAATCATAAATTATAATTTAATAAATAATCATAAAAATAATATAAAAATAATAAAAAATTTAATTCAATAATATAATCAAACCAAAAACACTGAAATGTGAAATAGAGCGCCAAGTTCGCACATTGCTGAGCTCAGTCGCAAAATCGTTTTCAGTTTCTGATGACGAATTTCCCCCACGAATCATTATCACTCAATTCTGTAAGTGGTTCTGATTTACTATCGCTGTTCTCTAGCTGATCTAAACCGCTTTTGACCTAAAGGGACACTTTTTGGACGCCATGGACATTTCTCAGTTTCCAGGCAGAAAGAACAGTAAAAATGCAGGCAGGGCGCAGGACAAAGCACTAGGGACAATATGTATGTGAAATAGGTTGAAACAGCAATGTTTTACTGTGTAAAATGAAAAAAAAAAAAAATGACATTTTTTAAAATTTTTAAATTTCCCGCCGCCGGCGGCGGCAGCGCCCGTACGTCCCGACGTCACAGGGACAGGACACAGAAGCCGGATGCCGGCATCGGCCGGACGAGATGGCCGGGGACGCTGCAGGGGACACATCGTGGGAGCGCAGGGTAAGGTAAGTGAAGAACACATGCCGGAGCAGTGCCGCATGGTATTCCCGAGTGTAGCTCGGGGTTACCGCTTTTGGTACTGAAATGTTACCCCGAGCTACACTCGGGAATACCGCCAAGGAGGTTAAATAAGGGCAATAATTGCCACCTGTTTTTCAAAGAATGAATGACCTCACTAATAGAACTCTACACTGCTATTATTTTGAACATGCCCCTTTCAATTAGTGATTCAATTACACAGAATCAGCAGCATGCATGTCATGACTGTTGGGTCTGTTGGATTTCTATTACTCTACTACACCTGCTAGTAAATTATTTGCCATGTAGAAATATCATTTCTACCAAAAACAGTGAATGATCATGTTAGTGATGTCTGACTGCTATTATATTAAACACAACTGTATGTTATGGCCATCTGTGACCGATGTATGATTGCTATTGGTGTCTGTATGATGTTCTGCTAAAGAAGGAAAAAACCAGTGGATGTCCAGCTTGGTGGTTAGTGGCATTGGAATTATACCTGCGTGCTTGACTCCATACTTGTGGTATGTGGGTCCTTTTGCTCTGGTAAACGTGCATGGTGTGTCATGGTGGTGGATCACTGTGTGTCACTTTCAACTGGTTGGAATCATCAAATCAAGGTAACGCCATTCAACATTGAACTTTCAAAAAACATCACGTGGATGTGGATATAACCTGGACTTTACTTATCCTTCACATGTAGCACAGCACTATGTATTATTATACAGCACATGCTACCTACTACCTAGTGAATAAGCGTGAATAATGGTCTGTATATGAGCCTGAGAAAATTGTATATATATATATATATATATATATATATATACACACACACACACACACATACACATATACATACACACTATATTGCCAAAAGTATTGGGACACCCCTCCAAGTCATGTCCGATGCAGTGGTGTAAAGCACACTGCCACTGGACTCTAGCGCAATGGAGTCATGTTCCCTGGAGTGACTAATCACTCTTCTCTGTCTGGCAATCCAATGGATGTATCTGGGTTTGCCAGTTGCCAGGAGAACGGTACTTGCCTGACTGCATTGTACCAATGTAAAGTTTGGTGGAGGGGGGATTATGGTGTGGGGTTGTTATTCAGGGGTTGGGCTTGGCCCCTTAGTTCCAGTGAAAGGAACTCTTAAGGTATCAGCATACCAAGACATTTTGGACAATTTTATGCTCCCAACATTGTGGGAACAGTTTGGGGATGGCCCTTTCCTGTTCCAACATGACTGTGCACCAGTACACTAAGCAAGGTCCATAAAGACATGAATGAGCGAGTTTGGGGTGGAGGAACTTGACTGGTCTGCACAGAGTCCTGGCCTCAATCTGATAGAACACCTTTGGGGTGAATTAGAGTGGAGACTGCAAGCCAGGCCTTCTCGTCTGACATCAGTGCCTGACCTCACAAATGCACTTTTGGAAGAATGGTCAAACATTCCCATAGACACACTCCTAAACCTTGTGGACAGCCTTCCCAGAAGAGTTGAAGCTGTTATAGCTGCAAAGGGTGGGCCAACTCAATATTGAACTGGGATGCCATTAAAGTTCATGTGTTTGTAAAGGCAGACTTCCCAATACTTTTGGCAATATAGTGTATATGATTAAAGTGTAGATAAAAACCTCTATTTAACAGTGTCGAGGGGGTGTGACGTTGGACGTACAAAGCAGGAATCGGAAGTAACACGGCGGCCATCTTGGAGTGGGGAATCGTGAGGATATCCACCCAGGAGCTGCGTGGCAATCCTCAGGCAGGGGAGTTTTTCTTTGAATGCGCGATTGTCATTGTATACATGTAAGCAGATATATTAAAGTATATTTTAACGATATTTTGCGGATTTACACTATCATTGTCCCTTATATCCTGGACGGATCTGAGTGACCAGGGAACTGGCTGATGATACCAGAAGGGGATGAGATTGGAGAGTGGAGACAAGGAGACTAGATTGTATCCTACAATGATTTTGAGATTTTGTTTTCTGGTAAGGGTATATAATCTATAAGCATGAGAATTCAGACACCATTGTAGTGAACACACTGAGTGTAACACATCACTGTTGTGACACAAATTGCTGTGGTTGTTTTTTCTCACGTTTTGCACTTATATAAAACACGTGTGGAGCTTTTTTGATTTTTTTGAGGATCTGAGTGGGAGCTGACTTGTGAGGATCTTCAAACAATACAAAGAGTGACTTTGAGTGGGACATTTTATTAATTTTTCACTTTTTCTTGTAATTCTTGGAATACAATTGGACACTGTTAAATAGAGTATATATGTGGTAATTCACTGATGATTTGGATTAATTATTGTTGATTGCATCACTGAGTGAGTAGGGTATGTATCACTAGAGGTGGGAGGATTCTTTTTAGAAAAATACTTTAGATAAAAACCTGCTGTCCTTTATTTACTTCCTTATGGACTGTTAAATATACCATTAAAAGCAGTTTGTTATATCTGTTCGGGAAGTGCATAAAAACATCCAGTCAGAAATCATGTGGGTTGATAACGGCCTGTGCTTTCTGCCTCCGCGGACTGTGAACAGTTAGCACTGTTCTCAGCTGTCTTTGTGGGCTACAAAACACATCTCCTTATGTTATGAAGAATAGAGGGAGGTGTTATGTAGCCCTAACAAACTTTTTGTCCTCGGGTGACAATGCTGCTTCTCCTAGATACAGTATGGTGTCAGTCACCCTAGGACAGGAAGTGTGTTCCTGGCAAGATCACTAGGTTAAAACAAATTTAAAAAGGGTCAAAAAAGAAAGCTAATTCAGCCACCACATCTGAGGAGAGGTAAGCAGCAATACATTCATTTTTAGTTTTGTTTTTAGGTTTAGATACAATTTAAAGTGTTACTAAACCCACAACAGTAAAATCAGTCTGTATATGCAGTAAAGCATGCTTGTTATGCTCACTGTAGAACCTAAGGAGGTAATCCTCTGCATTGTATAAAAAGGCTGTTTGATCCTGTCTTTTCTGATCCTCCCCTTCTTCCAGTGTCCCCCTCTTATCTACTGATAAGACATATTGTGTGGAGTCACTCTGCACATGCTCAGTTTGGTGTGTATTGCTAGAGAGGTTTTTTTTTTCTTGGGAGAGTGCATGTGATCAGCACAGGGCCAATCAGCACTGCCCAGACAGGACAGAGGTCAGGGGTTCTGCATCCTCCTAGAGCAAAATGAAAACTCCTCCTAAAAGCTTTAACCAGTGCTTTGCTGAACACTGATAAACGTCACAAGACTGTTTGAACTGCTGATGAAAAAAAGGTATTCAGCAGTTTATATTTGCTAAAATAATTGCATTTCCATGTTCTGTGTACTGTGGGAGACCAGATATAGGGAATGCAGGGTCCTGGGTTTAGTAACACTTAAGTAAAACTCCAATCCTATGTCAATTTATTTTCCTTATTATTATACAGTATTTATATAGCACCAAAAGGTTTGCTCAGCGCTGTACATTATAGTGGGGGACCTTAGTTCCTTTTGATGTTATATATAAATGAAAGATCTACTTTTCAGATATATTAATTGATAACTGAAAGATGATCAATATTATATGTGTATTCTTGACAAAGGTTTACTTGCTGACAGTCAGTGAGTTGCTTTCCAAAAGCCTGTAGCTACTACCGTGCAAGCAATGTTTTTGCAATAGAACTTTCAGTACCCATTATTTTGTAAAGTTAAATTAAAAAAAAAACTAAAAAAAAAACTACTTGAGTTTGTTGGCTGCAGTCCATACTGTGAATCAAAGGACTTCTTCAGTTTCTATAGACACCAGCAACACTGAATTCTGGGTAAATAATAACAGCTTGCCCCTCAGTAAATTCCAAGGACACTTGTGTTTCTAAAGATTTGTCCATTGTATTTTCCTACAATATACGCTACCCAAGGTTTTTCAGCTTCTGCTTTAATTAGAAAGAATTGTTGACTGTGAAAACCTGAAATAATTTGTAGGCATATTCAGAAGTCAGGTCATGTTACGCTTGCAATGCCCTAATTCTTCAGTGTTCATACTTTTAGACACTGTTAGTGAAGAACACACCTTTTTAATATGAATTTTCATGCTTTTACAGTTACATGCACTCACCAACGTAGGCAGTCAGAAACAATTAGCTGCAACACGCTGAAAAACTTAGCATGCTGTTTATAGATACAAATTGCAGGAGATTTTCAGTGTCATGCTACGGTCATGCTTTTACCTGTATTCTTAGTTAAAGTGCTTTAAAAAAAAAAACATTCTTGACCATATATACTATCCCTAAGTGATCTTTTATGGATTAAATTAGGGGTGTCCATAGTGTTCAGCAGCTTGGTTGTGAAAGCTAGGATTGCAGAAGAAATGTCTAAGCCATAAAAATGTACTGTTGGTACAAGAATAACTGTTCTTCTAGCCAGACCATGGCACTTGGGCATTGTGCAGAGGTATCTAGGTTATATAGCATTTTTCCCCTTCTAAACACTAATTTATAAGGGTAAATTGAGATAGTTATCTAGTGTTGGGCTGTTTCTAACATGCTGTCGGTATTGGGGTACAATATTATCACCATTGATATATTACTAAATATAATACCATGCTTCAGGGATGGAAAATTCAGCACTGCTATTCATATTTCCTTTTCTTCTGATATGCTTCTTTTGCAACATGCACACTGTTGGAGATTTTGTTGTCTTTGGTTGAACTACCCCAAAACCTAAGGTTGATACCCTTGATTTATACCAAAGCGATTGCTTGCAATCCATTGTGAATACGTATGAATACATATAAATAATGTTTACAGCATGGTGTTCCTTTTCTCTTTACATATATGAATTATTAAACATTTTTCTGCACAGTTTGATCTGCTGTCAGCAAAGCTACTCTGCAATTACCATGTACCAAATGCGCTTTGATCAATTGCTGATTATTATGCTTTGTATGAACAGCATATGGGTGACTATGTACTGCAGGAAGACTTCTATTTGTTTTTGAACTCACTTGAATCCAAAGCAATCTTCTGTATGGCTCGGAGGATGCTGGATAGTTGTATACACTAGGGATGCACTTGACCTTCCAGTCACGGACCTGAAATCTTGCAGTTTGGGGAAAATGGCAAACTAATGGGCTTGTTCACCACCATAGCAACCTTCACCAATCATCAAATTCTGGCCTCAAAACGGTGGTCAGGGGGCTTGGAAGGACCACTCATGGGGCTTTTTAATGTAACAGCCCCCTCCTTGTAAAAGCCTGAGTTCCCAAAAGCATTTTTTCAGTATGTATTGTAATAAATATGTAGGCGATAGGCCCCTTTCAGATGGGATGGATTCCTTTCTGATCAGCACAGGATCAGTTCACAGATCCCCTGCTGATCGAAGATCTTTTTAAATATAATAAAATATATATTACACTCACAAAAAAGTGCTAATATTGTACCAATTCTCCACCATGTGACATCAATCAATATCCGTAGGAATTATGGATATTGATTGATGTCACAACGTGAAGAATTGGCACAATATTAGCACTTGTTTGTGAGTGTAATATATACGTTATTTTATTATACAGGCGTACCTCGGTTTACTAATTTACGAATTACGTTCTGCGGGACTTTTTGTACTGCAAAAAATTTGTAAACCAAAACGCAGTTTCTCATAGGAATGCATTGAAAACCAATTAATCCATTCCGGAGGTCAGAAAAAAGTAAAAAAAAAGTATTTTATCTGTTCGAAACTCTTTATAAAGTGCACTTTAAAGGCTTAAATACTGCACAGGGACATGATTAAAAATTAATTCATAAATGCATTGAAAACCAACTAATCCGTTCCGGAGGTCAGAAAAAAGTAAAAAAAAAAGTCTTATCTGTGCAAAACTCTTTAGAAAGTGCACTTTAAAGGCATAGTATTGTACATGATTAAAAAAAAATTTGTAAATGCATTGAAAAAAAATTAATCCATTCGTATTGCGAAAAAAAATTGTAAACCGAGGCATTATTTTCAATGGATTTTCATTCGTAAACCGGAAATTACGTTAACCGGGGCCTTCGTAAATCGAGTTACTCCTGTATTTAAAAAGATAATGATAAAGATAATTTTTTGCATGAGGAGCTGACACTTTTTATGAAAGCAGTAGAGATGAGCGAAGTATTCAAAAATTCGATTCGGCTGATTCGGCGAATTCGCGGAATAAATTCGATTCGAGTCGAATATATTCGCTGCGAATTTAACTTATAAAAAGGGTGTTTCTAGGCTTCAGAGAGCCTTTATATTAGTGCAGAACACTGTACCTTTAATTTAAATGCCCTTGGAGTCTGCTGGGGAAGAGAAATAATACTGTCAGTCAGTATGACATGCAGATGAGTGCCGTCGATCTTAGAATCACCGCACACTTCACTCATTTGGGCAGTCACGGGGCCAAAACCAGAGTGTGGAGCCACAGTGTGGCGGTGGAGGCAGCAGCAATGGGAGGCCATACAGCACCCTATGACAAAATGGAACCCACCAGCAGTGTGAGGAGACCTGAAAGTGGCACATGGCAGAGTGTGGCGATGGAGACAGCAGCAATGGGAGGCCGTACAGGGACCCATGAGACACTCTGGACCTGGCAGCAGCATGCGGAGGCGGTACGGGGGCCCATGGCAGATTACGGGCCTGGCAGCAGCAATGGGAGGCCCGTAATCTGCCAGCACCCTATGACAAAATGGAACCCACCAGCAGTGTGAGGAGACCTGAAAGTGGCACATGGCAGAGTGTGGCGATGGAGACAGCAGCAATGGGAGGCCGTACAGGGACCCATGAGACACTCTGGACCTGGCAGCAGCATGAGGAGGCGGTACGGGGGCCCATGGCAGATTACGGGCCTGGCAGCAGCAATCTGAGGCCCGTAATCTGCCAGCACCCTATGACAAAATGGAACCCACCAGCAGTGTGAGGAGACCTGAAAGTTGGCGCAGAAAGGCAGAGACCAACTGACTACATAGGTGGTTTTTATAGTACGTTATTTTGGCCTCCCTCTCAGCAGGTGTGAAAAAGGCCACCATTTTTGAACGGTAGCGAGGGTCCAACAAGGTGGACAGCCAAAAGTCATCCCTCTGTCTGATGGTTATTATTCGGCTGTCGCTACGCAAGCAACCGAGCATGCTATGGGCCATTTGTGCCAAGGAATGCGAGGGACTCCCTGCCTCCATCTCCACAGCATACTGCCACGGTGCGTCTGGGTCCTCTGTCTCCTCCTCCTCTCCTACCAGATGCTCCTGCTCCTCCACTCCTGTCCGCTGAGTGGAAAAACCACCCATTTCACTCAGTAATTCCTGAGCACCAATGTCCTCCTCTACCTCCTCCTATTCTTCCTGTCCTGCCCCCACAGGGGTCATGTGGCATTGAGATCTGTGCGCCACGTCTACCGCACCCTGACCAGCCATTGTTAACAGCATTTGTTCCAGGACGTGCAACAGAGGAATGACGTCGTTCATCCCATAGTCCTGCCGACTCACGAATAGCGTGGCCTCCTCAAAGGGCCTGAGCAAGCGGCAGGTGTCACGCATGAGCTGCCAATGGCTGACATCTAAGTTACACAGGGGAGTACCTTTATCCGCTTGTAACATCAGGAAATCGGTGATGGCCTTTCGCTGTTCGTAAAGGCGGTCTAACATATGTAGGGTTGAATTCCACCTTGTTGCAATGTCACAGCATGAGGAGTCGGTACGGGGGGCCATGGCAGATTACGGGCCTGGCAGCAGCAATGGGAGGCCCGTAATCTGCCAGCACCCTATGACAAAATGGAACCCACCAGCAGTGTGAGGAGACCTGAAAGTGGCACATGGCAGAGTGTGGCGATGGAGACAGCAGCAATGGAAGGCCGTACAGGGACCCATGAGACACTCTGGACCTGGCAGCAGCATGAGGAGGCGGTACGGGGGCCCATGGCAGATTACGGGCCTGGCAGCAGCAATGGGAGGCCCGTAATCTGCCAGCACCCTATGACAAAATGGAACCCACCAGCAGTGTGAGGAGACCTGAAAGTGGCACATGGCAGAGTGTGGCGATGGAGACAGCAGCAATGGGAGGCCGTACAGGGATCCATGAGACACTCTGGACCTGGCATCAGCATGAGGAGGCGGTACGGGGGCCCATGGCAGATTACGGGCCTGGCAGCAGCAATGGGAGGCCCGTAATCTGCCAGCACCCTATGACAAAATGGAACCCACCAGCAGTGTGAGGAGACCTGAAAGTGGCACATGGCAGAGTGTGGCGATGGAGACAGCAGCAATGGAAGGCCGTACAGGGACCCATGAGACACTCTGGACCTGGCAGCAGCATGAGGAGGCGGTACGGGGGCCCATGGCAGATTACGGGCCTGGCAGCAGCAATGGGAGGCCCGTAATCTGCCAGCACCCTATGACAAAATGGAACCCACCAGCAGTGTGAGGAGACCTGAAAGTGGCACATGGCAGAGTGTGGCGATGGAGACAGCAGCAATGGGAGGCTGTACAGGGATCCATGAGACACTCTGGACCTGGCATCAGCATGAGGAGGCGGTACGGGGGCCCATGGCAGATTACGGGCCTGGCAGCAGCAATGGGAGGCCCGTAATCTGCCAGCACCCTATGACAAAATGGAACCCACCAGCAGTGTGAGGAGACCTGAAAGTGGCACATGGCAGAGTGTGGCGATGGAGACAGCAGCAATGGGAGGCCGTACAGGGACCCATGAGACACTCTGGACCTGGCAGCAGCATGAGGAGGCGGTACAGGGGCCCATGACAGATTACGGGCCTGGCAGCAGCAATGGGAGGCCCGTAATCTGCCAGCACCCTATGACAAAATGGAACCCACCAGCAGTGTGAGGAGACCTGAAAGTGGCACATGGCAGAGTGTGGCGATGGAGACAGCAGCAATGGGAGGCCGTACAGGGACCCATGAGACACTCTGGACCTGGCAGCAGCATGAGGAGGCGGTACGGGGGCCCATGGCAGATTACGGGCCTGGCAGCAACAATGGGAGGCCCGTAATCTGCCAGCACCCTATGACAAAATGGAACCCACCAGCAGTGTGAGGAGACCTGAAAGTGGCACATGGCAGAGTGTGGCGATGGAGACAGCAGCAATGGGAGGCCGTACAAGGACCCATGACACACTCTGGACCTGGCAGCAGCATGAGGAGGCGGTACGGGGGCCCATGACACATTACGGGCCTGGCAGCAGCAATGGGAGGCCCGTAATCTGCCAGCACCCTATGACAAAATGGAACCCACCAGCAGTGTGAGGAGACCTGAAAGTGGCACATGGCAGAGTGTGGCGATGGAGACAGCAGCAATGGGAGGCCGTACAGGGACCCATGAGACACTCTGGACCTGGCAGCAGCATGAGGAGGCGGTACAGGGGCCCATGACAGATTACGGGCCTGGCAGCAGCATGAGGAGTTGGTACGGGGGCCCATGGCAGATTACGGGCCTGGCAGATGACGACGAGGCTGCCAAGTGCGATCAGCCTCATCATCATCAATTAGGGTCTCCGCCTCACTACTAGCCCCCTCGGCTGCGTGTGGGTCAGGAGACAGACCTGTCTCTAGACCGGCTACCGAGCCACTCTCCTCGCCACTACTTCTTCGCCTGGCTGCTGAAGAGGCGGATGTCTCCCCCCGTTCCTGACCGCCCTCTGTTAGCTCTTCCTCACTGTACAGTGGGGCTGAGCCCACAGCATGCGATACTTCGCTTGGTGAGGGAACACCAAAGGACAGGGGCAGGTAGAGGACACGTGATTTCAGTGGGCTTGCTCCCGGGCCATGCCAACTAACGGTTGTGTCTGACGTACCCACCGACCGTTGGCTGTAGGTGTCAGAGGTGACTTGGGAAGAGGAAGACGACCGAGCCAACCAATATATGACGGCAGGGTTGTCGGTGGAGACACGACTGCTGGATGACACCGGGAGCACTGGCCTCTGGCTGCGACTAGTGCTGCCTCGACCCCTTCCTCTGCTGCCACATCTGCTCGCACCTGAAACATTGCCTCCTCTGCCACTCCTCTGCGTGTTGTCTGACATACTCTTTAATTCAACGATTCTGTGTCCCTGAGTAACAATTCTGTGTCCCTGAGTAACAATTCTGTGTCCCTCAGTAACGATTCTGTGTCCCTCAGTAACAATTCTGTGTCCCTGAGTAACAATTCTGTGTCCCTGAGTAACAATTCTGTGTCCCTGAGTAACAATTCTGTGTCTGTCCCTGAGTAACAATTCTGTGTCCCTGAGTAACAATCCTGTGTCCCTGAGTAACAATTCTGTGTCCCTGAGTAACAATTCTGTGTCTGTCCCTGAGTAACAATTCTGTGTCCCTGAGTAACAATTCTGTGTCCCTCAGTAACAATTCTGTGTCCCTGAGTAACAATTCTGTGTCCCTGAGTAACAATTCTGTGTCTGTCCCTGAGTAACAATTCTGTGTCCCTGAGTAACAATTCTGTGTCTGTCCCTGAGTAACAATTCTGTGTCCCTGAGTAACAATTCTGTGTCTGTCCCTGAGTAACAATTCTGTGTCCCTGAGTAACAATTCTGTGTCCCAGAGTAACAATTCTGTGTCCCTGAGTAACAATTCTGTGTCTGTCCCTGAGTAACAATTCTGTGTCCCTGAGTAACAATTCTGTGTCCCTGAGTAACAATTCTGTGTCCCTGAGTAACAATTCTGTGTCTGTCCCTGAGTAACAATTCTGTGTCCCTGAGTAACAATTCTGTGTCCCTGAGTAACAATTCTGTGTCTGTCCCTGAGTAACAATTCTGTGTCCCTCAGTAACAATTCTGTGTCCCTAAGTAACAATTCTGTGTCCCTGAGTAACAATTCTGTGTCTGTCCCTGAGTAACAATTCTGTGTCCCTGAGTAACAATTCTGTGTCCCTCAGTAACAATTCTGTGTCTGTCCCTGAGTAACAATTCTGTGTCCCTCAGTAACAATTCTGTGTCCCTGAGTAACAATTCTGTGTCCCTGAGTAACAATTCGGTGTCTGTCCCTGAGTAACAATTCTGTGTCCCTGAGTAACAATTCTGTGTCCCTGAGTAACAATTCTGTGTCTGTCCCTGAGTAACAATTCTGTGTCCCTCAGTAACAATTCTGTGTCCCTGAGTAACAATTCTGTGTCCCTGAGTAACAATTCTGTGTCCCTCAGTAACGATTCTGTGTCCCTCAGTTACAATTCTGTGTCCCTGAGTAACAATTCTGTGTCCCTCAGTAACGATTCTGTGTCCCTCAGTAACAATTCTGTGTCCCTGAGTAACAATTCTGTTTCCCTGAGTAACAATTCTGTGTCTGTCCCTGAGTAACAATTCTGTTTCCCTGAGTAACAATTCTGTGTCCCTGAGTAACAATTCTGTGTCTGTCCCTGAGTAACAATTCTGTGTCCCTGAGTAACAATTCTGTGTCCCTCAGTAACAATTCTGTGTCCCTGAGTAACAATTCTGTGTCCCTGAAAAACAATTCTGTGTCCCTGAGTAACAATTTTGTGTCTGTCCCTGAGTAACAATTCTGTGTCCCTCAGTAACAATTCTGTGTCCCTGAGTAACAATTCTGTGTCCCTGAGTAGCAATTCTGTGTCTGTCCCTGAGTAACAATTCTGTGTCCCTGAGTAACAATTCTGTGTCCCTCAGTAACAATTCTGTGTCCCTGAGTAACAATTCTGTGTCCCTGAGTAACAATTCTGTGTCTGTCCCTGAATAACAATTCTGTGTCCCTCAGTAACAATTCTGTGTCCCTGAGTAACAATTCTGTGTCCCTGAGTAACAATTCTGTGTCCCTCAGTAACAATTCTGTGTCCCTCAGTAACAATTCTGTCTGTCCCTGAGTAACAATTCTGTGTCCCTGAGTAACAATTCTGTGTCTGTCCCTGAGTAACAATTCTGTGTCCCTGAGTAACAATTCTGTGTCTGTCCCTGAGTAACAATTCTGTGTCCCTGAGTAACAATTCTGTGTCCCTGAGTAACAATTCTGTGTCTGTCCCTGAGTAACAATTCTGTGTCCCTGAGTAACAATTCTGTGTCCCTCAGTAACAATTCTGTGTCCCTGAGTAACAATTCTGTGTCCCCGAGTAACAATTCTGTGTCTGTCCCTGAGTAACAATTCTGTGTCCCTGAGTAACAATTCTGTGTCCCTCAGTAACAATTCTGTGTCCCTGAGTAACAATTCTGTGTCCCTGAGTAACAATTCTGTGTCTGTCCCTGAGTAACAATTCTGTGTCCCTCAGTAACAATTCTGTGTCCCTGAGTAACAATTCTGTGTCCCTGAGTAACAATTCTGTGTCTGTCCCTGAGTAACAATTCTGTGTCCCTGAGTAACAATTCTGTGTCCCTCAGTAACAATTCTGTGTCCCTGAGTAACAATTCTGTGTCCCTGAGTAACAATTCTGTGTCCCTCAGTAACAATTCTGTGTCCCTGAGTAACAATTCTGTGTCCCTGAGTAACAATTCTGTGTCTGTCCCTGAGTAACAATTCTGTGTCCCTCAGTAACAATTCTGTGTCCCTCAGTAACAATTCTGTGTCCCTGAGTAACAATTCTGTGTCCCTCAGTAACAATTCTGTGTCCCTCAGTAACAATTCTGTGTCTGTCCCTGAGTAACAATTCTGTGTCCCTGAGTAACAATTCTGTGTCTGTCCCTGAGTAACAATTCTGTGTCCCTGAGTAACAATTCTGTGTCTGTCCCTGAGTAACAATTCTGTGTCCCTGAGTAACAATTCTGTGTCCCTGAGTAACAATTCTGTGTCTGTCCCTGAGTAACAATTCTGTGTCCCTGAGTAACAATTCTGTGTCCCTGAGTAACAATTCTGTGTCTGTCCCTGAGTAACAATTCTGTGTCCCTGAGTAACAATTCTGTGTCCCTGAGTAACAATTCTGTGTCCCTCAGTAACAATTCTGTGTCCCTGAGTAACAATTCTGTGTCTGTCCCTGAGTAACAATTCTGTGTCCCTCAGTAACAATTCTGTGTCCCTGAGTAACTATTCTGTGTCCCTGAGTAACAATTCTGTGTCCCTGAGTAACAATTCTGTGTCTGTCCCTGAGTAACAATTCTGTGTCCCTGAGTAACAATTCTGTGTCCCTGAGTAACAATTCTGTGTCTGTCCCTGAGTAACAATTCTGTGTCCCTCAGTAACAATTCTGTGTCCCTGAGTAACAATTCTGTGTCCCTGAGTAACAATTCTGTGTCTGTCCCTGAGTAACAATTCTGTGTCCCTGAGTAACAATTCTGTGTCCCTCAGTAACGATTCTGTGTCCCTCAGTTACAATTCTGTGTCCCTGAGTAACAATTCTGTGTCCCTCAGTAACGATTCTGTGTCCCTCAGTAACAATTCTGTGTCCCTGAGTAACAATTCTGTGTCTGTCCCTGAGTAACAATTCTGTTTCCCTGAGTAACAATTCTGTGTCCCTGAGTAACAATTCTGTGTCTGTCCCTGAGTAACAATTCTGTGTCCTTGAGTAACAATTCTGTGTCCCTCAGTAACAATTCTGTGTCCCTCAGTAACAATTCTGTGTCCCTGAGTAACAATTCTGTGTCCCTGAGTAACAATTCTGTGTCCCTGAGTAACAATTTTGTGTCTGTCCCTGAGTAACAATTCTGTGTCCCTCAGTAACAATTCTGTGTCCCTGAGTAACAATTCTGTGTCCCTGAGTAGCAATTCTGTGTCTGTCCCTGAGTAACAATTCTGTGTCCCTGAGTAACAATTCTGTGTCCCTAAGTAACAATTCTGTGTCCCTGAGTAACAATTCTGTGTCTGTCCCTGAGTAACAATTCTGTGTCCCTCAGTAACAATTCTGTGTCCCTGAGTATCAATTCTGTGTCCCTGAGTAACAATTCTGTGTCTGTCCCTGAGTAACAATTCTGTGTCCCTGAGTAACAATTCTGTGTCCCTGAGTAACAATTCTGTGTCTGTCCCTGAGTAACAATTCTGTGTCCCTCAGTAACAATTCTGTGTCCCTGAGTAACAATTCTGTGTCCCTGAGTAACAATTCTGTGTCTGTCCCTGAGTAACAATTCTGTGTCCCTTAGTAACAATTCGGTGTCCCTGAGTAACAATTCTGTGTCCCTGAGTAACAATTCTGTTTCTGTCCCTGAGTAACAATTCTGTGTCCCTGAGTAACAATTCTGTGTCTGTCCCTGAGTAAGAATTCTGTGTCCCTAAGTAACAATTCTGTGTCTGTCCCTGAGTAACAATTCTGTGTCTGTCCCTGAGTAACAATTCTGTGTCCCTCAGTAACAATTCTGTGTCCCTGAGTAACAATTCTGTGTCCCTCAGTAACAATTCTGTGTCACTGAGTA
Source organism: Staurois parvus (assembly GCF_062004578.1). Classification (NCBI taxonomy): domain Eukaryota; kingdom Metazoa; phylum Chordata; class Amphibia; order Anura; family Ranidae; genus Staurois; species Staurois parvus. The sequence continues at coordinate 5,560,603 of NW_028318190.1, read as the reverse complement.
ACAATTCTGTGTCCCTGAGTAACAATTCTGTGTCCCTCAGTAAGAATTCTGTGTCCCTCAATAACAATTCTGTGTCCCTCAGTAAGAATTCTGTGTCTGTCCCTGAGTAACAATTCTGTGTCCCTGAGTAACAATTCTGTGTCCCTCAGTAACAATTCTGTGTCCCTGAGTAACAATTCTGTGTCCCTGAGTAACAATTCTGTGTCTGTCCCTGAGTAACAATTCTGTGTCCCTCAGTAACAATTCTGTGTCCCTGAGTAACAATTCTGTGTCCCTCAGTAACAATTCTGTGTCCCTGAGTAACAATTCTGTGTCACTGAGTAACAATTCTGTGTCCCTCAGTAACAATTCTGTGTCCCTCAGTAAGAATTCTGTGTCGGTCCCTGAGTAACAATTCTGTGTCCCTGAGTAACAATTCTGTGTCCCTCAGTAACAATTCTGTGTCTGTCCCTGAGTAACAATTCTGTGTCCCTGAGTAACAATTCTGTGTCCCTCAGTAACAATTCTGTGTCCCTCAGTAACAATTCTGTGTCTGTCCCTGAGTAACAATTCTGTGTCCCTGAGTAACAATTCTGTGTCCCTGAGTAACGATTCTGTGTCCCTAAGTAACGATTCTGTGTCCCTAAGTAACGATTCTGTGGCCCTAAAGTCTCTCTGGCCCTAACTCTGTCCCTAATACAGACAGGTCTGTCTCTCTTGAATGACCGGAGGCTAATGGAGAATTGTAAGATGGCCGCAATTTATAGCTCCACCATTACACCGTGCTGGCTGGCTGGCTGGCTGCTGATTGGCTAATGCGATCACATGTCATGAATGAATGCATTATGGGTCAGCGCACCTTGTCTGCGCACCTTCCCAGAGTTCCCTGCTCCGTCGCCACACATGTCGCCGCCATTTTTGGGAAAATTCGATTCGTGCATCCGAAGTTGGCTAATTTTCGGATTCGGCGCAAATCGAATATTTCCCAATATTCAAAACGAATTCCACTTTGCCATGTTCGATTCGCTCATCTCTAGAAAGGAGGAAGCGGAGCACACATAAAAAAATGTTTGCACATGAATTGAACACTTAAAAATCAACGGTGAGAATCTTTGGAGGATTGAAGAATTTATAGTATGAATTTCCTATGTGGGTGTGAGAAGGGACCTTTTGATGTATGACAGATTTTGATGCTGGGTTCTAGTTCATAATTAAAAGCCTACCTTTATTTAATAAATTTGGTCCTTCCCTAAGCTCAGTGTTGCTCTTGTTTAAGCCTGCTGCCAGTAGGGGTCACTGATACATCTGGCATTAGCCCTTTCATAATCAAGTCAAAACAAATCTTAAAGTATAACTAAAGGCAAAACGTTTCTAGTTTTAGTTTTGGATGGACTGGAGAGGTATTAGAACACTTGTCAGTTTTTATTGCAGTATGTGCCCACATTAGGGAGATTCACCAAAAAAAATCTGACAGGTTACAACCCTCCCTTCCTATCCAAAATTTAAAAAAAAATGGCCTATAGTTCTACTAACTTTGGCATTGCAGTCAAGCACTGAAGTAGTTAATCTTTTTTTATTCTTCAACAATCCTTTTTCTACAGACATCTCCTCCAGTTTAGATAATTTTATCTTTTCCTCTTGCAGAAAAGTTTATTGTTTCTCCTCTTCATAGCATTGGGATAGGCTACAGTGTGAATGATCATTGTAATAGCCAATTAGAGGCTATCACAGCGATTGTGTGATCAGGAACCGGTTCCCCTGGGTCCCAATCATTAGTAGGAGACTCCCAGTGCTGGGAGCACACGATCGAGCGTGCTTCCAGTGGAAACAGAGGAACACATATATGCAATGTACAGTATTAAAGCAAACTACCTGGACACCTCATTTATGTGTTACGCGGTCATAAAGGGGTTAAATTGAGGGACCACAACAATACTAGCTTATGAATATGTTTATCGCCAATGGTGCATGCTGAGGGAGGACATAAATATTTGGGGCCAACCTAGTGAGGCTATCTTCCCCTCTAAGGTCTAAGGAGGTGTGCTTTTTTATTATTTAAATATCTATTGGTTTTTCAGATTAACAAGTTATACAAATATATAATTTATAAAAACATAATCACAATGTCAAAAACTTTAATCTTTTCATCTTATCCCCCCCCCAGACCCTCCCCTCTTACCTATTCACCACCCTCCCCCCCCCCCCCCCCACGAATTTCCTATGCCTTTCTAGGGATCCCAATCTCGACCAAGGAAGGAGCAAGTAAAAACCTTATTGTTCTATATTAATCCCCCATCAACTCCAAATTTAACTTTTACTTTTTAAATTCATCGCATTTATTCCATCTTATATTATTATTATTATTATTATTATACAGTATTTATAAAGCACCAATAGTTCACTCAGCGCTCTACATTACAAAGGGGGACAGAACATGTGACAGAACAATACCAATACAATGCAAAACATGAGGGGATTGAGGGCCCTGCTCTTTCGAGTTTACAATCTAGGAAATGGTGACTCTCAATCTTATCTTCATTCATATGGTAAAGTTCCGCCAATCTACATATTTGATCTACCCTGTCAACCCAATCTTATATTTTCGGCACCTCCTGTCTCCTCCAAAACCTGGGTATCAATCTCTTTGCTGCGTTCAAATAATACAATAAACCAGATTTTTTATATTTTTTTACTGAAAGCTTGGTACTGTGAAAAAGGCGTGTCTCTGGGTCTTTTATTACTTCTACCTCTGAAATTTTTTAAATCAAACTTACTATTTTCCCCCAATACTCTTGGATTTTAGGACATTCCCACCATATTTGATACATTGTGCCTCTACCTCCACATCCACGCCAACACAAAGGTGAATTATCCCCACTTAATCTATGTGCCACACTCGGTGTGATATACCATCTTGCCAAACAATTATAATTCATCTCAACCTCCTTCATATTTACATTCCCGTGAATTATTCTATACATTTTCCTCTGTTTTTCTGCATCTAGTGTTATTCATATATCCCTTTCCCATTTTTCTATAAATGGAGGCCTTGTATCAGTGTTTATTTCAGTGAGAATCTTATATATTTTAGATGTTCTGTGTTTCCCATCTACCCGTGCATTTAACAAATGCTCAAAAGGGTTCCAATCCTTTTTTATTCTTAAAGGCTTTGGAAGTTTCCCTATAAAGTGTTTCAATTGAAAGTAACGCCACTCATCCATTTTCGTGAAAACATCTTTTTTTCCAGTTCCTTAAGTGATTCTATTTCCTCCCCCACCATTATATCCCTTAATTGTGCGTCTTCCTTCTTTATCCACTTCCCTGTGATACCTTCTTTACCCGGGGGGAAAAACTCTGTGGACCCCACGGGCATTAATAATTAATTACATTCCCATCCAATCTGTTTATGTAAAACATCCCACACTCTTAAAACATTTAATGTGAACAAACTTGTGCTATCTACTAATCCTCGGTATTGTGGAGGTAACCATACGATTCTACTTAAAATGGTACAACTTAATGTATTTTCTATTTTAACCCAACTTTTCCCTTTTGCATTATGTGTCCAATCAACAATTCTCGCCATTATTACCAAGCTATAGTATCTTTTCAAGTCTGGCACTCCCAGTCCACCTTTCTCTCTATTTCTACTTAAAATTTCATAGCTTATCCTAGGTTTCTTATTCCTCCAAATAAATCTTGTTAACATTTTTTTATTTGTTCTAAAATATACTTCTGGTAATTTAATTGGTATCATTTGAAATTTATATAGAATTTTTGGAACGATCACCATTTTTATCAAATTTATACGTCCTATCCACGACAAGGTACCCCCTCCTAACTTCCTTAGTTCATCCATAATCTCATTTAACCTCCCTGGCGGTATTCCTGAGTGTAGCTTGGGGTAAAGTTTCAGTACCACAAGCGGTAACCTCGAGCTACACTCGGGAATATCTTGCAGCGTTGCTCCGGGATCTGTACTTCACTTACCTTGTCCTGCGCTCCTGCGATGTCCCTCCTGCAGTATCCCCGGCAATGTCCTCCGGCGGATGGCGGCATCTGTCATCTGGGTTCCGTCCCCTGCGAACATCAGGACGTACGGGCACGGAACGGCGGGAAATTTGAAAATGACAAAAAGTGACATTCACTAAATTCACTAAAATAACATAGTAAAACATTACTGTATCAAACCATTTCACATACATTTTGTCACTAGTGCTTTGTCCTGTGCCCTGCCTGCATTTTTACCGTTCTTTCTGCCTGGAAACTGAGAAATGTCCATAGCATCCAAAAAGCGTCACTTTAGGCCAAAAGCGGTTTTAGACCAGCTAGAGAACAGCAATAGTAAATTAGAAACACTTGCAGAATTGAGTGATAATGATTTGTGGGGAAATTCGTCATCAGACACTGAAAACGATTTTGCGACTTTGCTCAGTGATGTGCGAACTTGGTGCTATATTTCAAATTTCAGTGTTTTTGGTTTGATTATATTATTGAATTAAATTTATTATTATTATATTATTATTTTTTATGATTATTTATTAAATTATAATTTATGATTTCGTGTTTCAAATTGTAACATACCCGAGATGTTTACTAGACTCTTGCTCGGACAGATTTCAGTGAGTTATTCCTGAAAATTACAGGCTTACAATAAAAAAATACATATTTCCATGCAAAAAATTGTACCGCTTTGAGCACAGCAAAATGGACATACCGCTAGGGAGGTTAACAAAGGGATGTAATTTATTTTATACAAGTTCTTGGAGGATACAGTTAGTTTTATTCCTAAATATTTTAGTTCTTTTCCTCGCCAAACAAAGGGGATTTCCTCCTGTAATCTATTTTTCTCACTATTTGGAAGATTTATATTTAAAATCCCTGTTTTTGTTGGGTTAATTTTAAAATTTGATATCTCCCCGTACTCTTTCTGTGCTCTCATTAAATTTGGCAATGTTATCCTTGGGTTTCTCACATAGAACAGCATATCATCTGCATAAACCGCCACCTTATGCTCTGTGTCTCCTATCCAGATTCCTTTTATATCTATATTATTCCTTATTGTAGCTAATAGAAATTCTAATGACAAAACATACAGAAGTTGAGACAGGGGACAACCCTGTCTTGTTCCGTTTTGCATCCCAAAATACTCTGATAATTCCCCATTGAACATGATTGCTGCAGAGGGTTGACTATATAATTTCCTTATCCATTCTCTCATTCTCGGACCCATCCCCAATACTTCCAGTGTATCCAACGTATATCCCCAATCTACTCTATCGAAAGCCTTTTCAGCATCAATCAAGAGAACCACCACAGGGGTTTTTCCTTGCCTACTTTTTTGTATGAGAAACAATGATCTCATTCCGTTATCTCTACCCTCTCTCCCTGGGACAAATCCTACTTGATCTATGTGTATCCATTCCGGCATATGATCTTTTAACCTATTTGTCAGAACTTTTTCATATAGTTTAGTGTCTGTGTTTAATAAGGAAATCGGTCTATAACTTGAACATTGAGTATCATCCTTTCCTTCTTTATGTATTCGAACTACATGTGCTTGAAGGGATTCCTTCCTCATTTCCATTTTTCCACCCAATGCATTCATATATATCCTCAATTTAGGTACTAATAGTTCTTTATATTTTTTATAATACCTCACAGTATATCCATCTGTTCCTGGGCTTTTCCCCGCTATTGTACTTTTTAATGCTGTTTGTATTTCTTCCTGTGTTATTTCTAATTCGAGAGATTTTAATTGTTCCTCACTTATTTTCGGTACTCCCGCCTTTTTTAAGTATGTCCGTCTTTTTTCTGTTTTTCCTACCTCTTCTTTATTTCTAGAACTGTGGGCAATAATATTATATAGGTGATTATAATATTCTTTAAACACTTTAGCTATATATTTAGTTGAATACACTAATTCTCCTTTGGGATCCCTTATTTTCTCTATATAGTTCCTAGTTTTCTTTTTTTTCTGAGCTCTCATTAAATACTTTCCTGGCCTGTCTCCCCATCTATATCTCTCACTTATCATTTTATTAAATACTCTTCTCTTCTTCCAGGAAATTATTTAATTCTTCTCTTTTACTTGTTACCCTCTGCATAGTCTCTTTTATTACTCTATGTTTGTGTGTCTGTTCTAGCTCACAGAGTTCCCTAAGAAGCGTATTCATTTTTTCTCTTCCTTCCCTCTTCTTCTTTGCTCCTATCGCTAACAGAATTCCTCTAATATACATCTTATGGGCCTCCCACACCGTTGCCACAGACACTTCCTCCGAATCATTCTCTTCAAAAAATTGCTCTATTTCTTTTTTAATTTTCTCATCAGTCTCCTGATCCTGAAGAAGTGTCTCATTTAATCTCCAACCATTTCCCCCCTTTTGCTCCTACCCCCATAGTAGTTGCATTGTGACAGGAGAGTGGTCCGATATTGACATCACTTCTATTTTTACTTTGACCAAAGACTCAAGGAGTCGATGTTCCAGCAATATATAATCCAATCTTGAATACTTCTCATGTGCATGTGAGTAAAACGTATAATCTCTGTCCTTCATATGCTTAATTTGCCATATATCTACAAGTTGACATTGATATATCATTTTTTTTCAAGGATCTCAGAGATCTACTTTCCTCTTTCTGCACAAGAGATGTCATGTCTATCTGAGGATCCATACAAAGATTGAAATCTCCTGCCACGATTAAACTACCTTTTTTGAAATCCAATAATTTTTTCAAAGTATCTTTTAGGAATATCTCTGGTTTTTTATTCGGGCAATAAATATTTGCTAATGTGCAATCTATTTCCTGTAGTTTTCCCTTCAGAAACAAAAATCTGCCTTCAGGGTTTACCAAATTATCTTCCAATTTAAACCTTATATTTTTTGAAAAACCTATTGCCACTCCTTTAGCTCTTCTAATTGGGGAATCTGCATAAAACCACATTGGATAATATCTGGAATTCAATTTCACATTTGTTTCTGGCCCCAAATGTGTCTCCTGTAGAAAAACCACTGAGGGCAATCTATGCTGAATCTCTTTAAATATTCTAAATCTCTTCCCAGGGCAGTTCAAACCATTAACATTATAAGTCACACAGTGAATTTCTTCCATTCTTCCCTTTTCCTCCTATCCTTTTCCTCCATCCCCACTCTCCTCCTATCTTGTCCAAAACTTCTCCTTAGTTCCCTAAAACTTCTACAAACTATTGTATCTCCTACTATATTGCAGAGTCTTGACCTACCTACCCCCTCCCAATACCCTTCACCCCACCTCCCCCGCCATCCACCCTCCCACCCCTTTCCATTGCTTCCCCATATCTCTATCCCACCCATCGCCTCCCCCCCCCTCCCTTAGGCTACCTTTTGCCTACAAATAATTTGTGGTCTTGATACCACTTTTGCTTCCACTTTAAGGTGGTGCTCCGACCATGTACAATTCACCAGCCACCTATCTTCCTCCGTGCCCTGCCACTCTTTATATCCAATGAGTCTCCAGTGACCCATCTGAATGGAAGCATTATAGAATGAGGGTGAGGGCGAGAGAGAGAGAGCAGAAAAAAAAGGACCCTCCCTCTCTCCCTCCCTCTCCCCCTCCCTCTCTTCTTCTCTACTCTCTATTTCTCCTTCCAACTACCTGCCATTCCTATTTTTCCATAGCCCCTATCTCTCCTGCCTCTTCTTCCCACTCAGGTATCACTATTCTCTGTAATTCAAGTCTCTCACAGAAGTCTCTCATATCTTCAGGAAATCTCAATCTTGCTGTACGTTCATTTTTCCATCCAATTAAACATGCTGGGAAGCCCCATCTATATTGCACATTTTGCCTCTTCATCTGTTCTAATAATGGTCTTAAGGATCTTCTTCTTGTCAGTGTCTCAGCTGCTAAATCGGCAAAAATCTGGACTTTTATTTCTCCATATTTAATATCTGTTCTTCCTTTGATCTTCTTCCATATCTCTTCTTTATCCCCATAATTATGGAATTGCACAATTACATCTCTCGGTTTCTCTTTACCCCTTTCTTGTTGCAGCTTTCCTATTCTGTATACACCATCCAATTTAAGTCTCTGATGCAGATCTGTCCTTTATAATATTCAACATTTTACGTATTAAACCAGTTAGGTCTTCCCCGTGTGAAATCTCTGGCACTCCTCGTATCCTTAGATCACATCTCCTATCCCTATTTTCTTGATCTTCTATCTTATATAGCAGTTTTCTTTGTTCTTTTCTCATTTCTATCGTCTCTTTTTCTAGTTTCAAAATAATTTGGGCTTGTTTGTTTACTATTCCCTCCGTTTCTTCCACTCTAGATATCATTTGCCCCAGGTCTTTCTGTATTATCACCATCTCTTGTTTTATTGATTTTTCAAGACTTTTAAACATTTCTGCTATTTCTTTTTATTTGGCATTAGTAATTCCTTTTCTTGTTCTACCGCCTCCAATCTTTCTTTCCTTTGTTGACTGCTGTAAGCCATTCCCAGGGATAGTCTAGGACTGTCTTCCATACTTATTTCCAGCTCACTCCTTTCAATCATTCCTTGTTGTCTTTCTGGAGTCAGATTCCTCTGTGAAGGTATATACTTTTTAATCGTACCTGTTTGAGAACCCTTGGGCCTACCTCCTTTGGCCACTTTATTTTTCATGCCGTCAAAGACTTGATTCACTTATCCAGGCCCCGGGGGGTTATTTAATTTTACTGTCCTGTATTATCCCTTTAAATTCCCCCCTGTTAGGTTCTATCTCTTCTGGGGACCTTTACAATATGGCTTTGTCCTCTTTTTTAACTAGTCCCTCTGGGTGATCTCCCCCCTTAATTTCCCCTTATATGTCAGTTCATTTTGTGCAGTGCATTGCCTCTCTCACCCTCCTGCCATCTTCTCTCTTTATGTGAGGTAGCTTCAGGCTCTTCCTTCTGTGGGCTGCAGTTTCAAACAGCCTTTCCACTTATACTGCTCCTTTTCCTTAGGGGGAGATTCACCCTGTTGGTTCCAGTCCCTGATAGCACAGGCCCCATGTAATCAAGGAGAGAACTGGCGTCTCCCTTTGCCTGGGAATGCCGGCCGGCTTCTCCTCCCTCTTCCCTGCGGGAGGTCACATGGTCGCCTCCGTGCCCTCCAGTCTCCAGGCAACCCTCTGCTCCGGATGGACACCGCCGCTGTCAAGCTGCACCGGACACCAAGTGCTCGGTCCTCCTCTCCAGCCGGCCCACCTCGGTACCTCCACACTCAATGACTCTCCTCGAGCCCCCACTCCTCCACTGAGACCCCCCCTCTCATAGGTAGGACTCCACAGACTTCTTTGACAGCATCTCAGGGCACTTATTAAGGTGCAGGTGGCTGACTAGCGGAGAGCGCTCACATCACGCTCTCCACACCGCCATGGTCAGGCTCCTCACCCCTAAGGAGGTGTGCTGTCTGTAGTCTAACCTGTTAAGCCTATAGCTTGTATGGGGACTTACATATGCATTGTGCTGTGACCTAGATTTAGGCCTGAAGGGGTTCTTGGAAAGTGTCCTAGAGGGGAAAGCTGAATCAAGATGGAGAACCAAGAGGAGGATGCATAAAAAAATCTGCTATCCAGCTGGAGTGTACTATTTACGTGTTTCCAGTGTCAACTTGAAGGCGCTTTGCAATGTACAAGCTGGAAAAGAATCTGGAGTCTTTAGGTTTTGCCATAGGTATCTGTGGCCCTTAACCTACGCATATCCGATACCCCGAGGAAGTCACGAGACCACGTGATGTAACGCGTAGGTACGCCGATACGCAGCTTCCGGTGCGAGTGATGCACTTCCGGTGGAGGACGCCATCTTAGTACACCCAGTACACCCAGGAAGTACCACATGGATGCAGCTTACCCACATACAGCAGGAGGAAGGGACTGCATATACATGAGTGTACTTCTTTTGTTTTTAATAAAAGACTGCATTAAATACTACACTATGGAGGATCTCTTTTATTACTCACTGGTATTGTGAGTAATATACCCCACAGAGTACCTTTATAAAGGGCACAGGAAGAGGCATTGGAGGAGAAACAGGAGACCATAAGTGATCCTTGCTAAAGGAGAGTTACTAGCCGGTAATGTGAAGGATCCAGAGTGATCCTGAATGCTTATTTGGCCCTTTGAGGTCGCATTAAGGAGGTGAGGAGGCACTGCAGCTGGAGTGGATAAAGCGTGTGCTGGCACTTGCACAAATTTACCACTTTATACACATTGCATGTTTTTATAAACACTTATCATTTGTGATTCATGGACTAAAAAGTGTTTGGTTTAAAAGTTGTTTTGAGAAGGAATGAAGGACACTAACACGAGTCTATATTTATTTAATATTTTGTGTGTGTATCACTATTGCAGGGTGACCAAGGTGACCCTTTCACTAGTGTTGGTCACTTTTATTTGTGTTATCACTTTTTTCACAAGTCACAATATTTATTATATGATTTTGTTGGTTTGTGATGTATTAGCACTATATATGCTATATATATATTTCATTTTTTGTTTTTTGTTGTTAGCGCTGCACCATTTATTTTTACATTCATCTATTGATTGGTTATCACAATTCAGTGTTGGCTGCTAGTGATCAGGGCTTCTTTCCATATCAACGCAGGAGGTTTTCTAGTATATCTTTGTTCTGGGAATACATCACTCTGTGATGTTTATTTCCAGATGTAAAAATGGCAGTTGAGGTTCCTGTTCAAAATGGGGCCTACTGCAAATAATTTAGTACTGAAAATATAGGCAAAACATTATTTTATGGGCTTTTTTTTTCTCTAAATAAATGACACCGTAATGTTAATTACTAGATTTAAAAATGGCTATTAGGGCTCCTGTTCAAACTGTGGCTTAGAGCAAATAATTTAGAACTGCAAACATAGGCAAAACAATCTTCTGTGAGCATTTATTTGGGAATACATAAATGGCACTTTGGCTATTTGGTGCACTCTATTGTGACATTTTAATAAACTTTTAAAGAAAATGCAGCATGCTACTGTGTTATATTCACAACTACCTAAAAAAAGCTATTTTATTCCTAGTTATAATATTGAATCAAATTAGAGTCCTGCTGGTATAATAAAGCCAAGCAATAATATAAAATTAAAAAAAATGTATTACACATGCAATTTATGTGACACCAGCATGCGTAAGAATTGCTCTCCTGAATAGTGAAGGAATCAGTATTTAGCTTATGCACTGCCATTTTATGTACTGCATCCATTTTGCTCTCTTATACTGTGAAGATTAAGTTTTGTTTTTCTCTGTAATGTGGAACTTCCCCTTTTTCTAGAGACTTATCAAGAAAAACATCTGTGTCTCAAACCTGCGGTTAGGTGCATCCTGTCACACAAACTGTAGCTAGAGATAATGTAGAAACAGGAGATTTTGTGGAACTTTCATCACGTTTGAATTTCATGATGTACGTGTGGTACAACCTGATTGGCTCTTATATTTCTACGCATTGTTTGAGTTTTACATATAAGCCGTTGCGTAGACAATAAAGACAGCTCATTCTGAGATACTACCTCGTGTTGGTGTGTGCATTCTTGTGTCTCAGGAAGCTCTTGTGGCTCCGGAGCTCCGAGGGCAGTAACTGGTCTACCAGGGACAGACGGGGGTCGTAGGAAGGACCAATTTCCTTTCAAATAGTACTTCTTTTACTTGCTTTTTTCATTTTCAGGGATTTTGATGTATCTGAATCTCCAAATGGACACAAAATCGAATGGCAATGAATCTGAAAAAAAGTTATAACAAAATTTACATATTAATTTGCTTAATTCGGATGACAACATATGATGCGATAATAGTTCGGGGCCATGGGGAATGCAATTTTTAAATTTGAACAAAAATCCAGCATCCAAATTGGTGGTCACAAAGATTGATAAAGTGTGAGCACATTGACACTATTGTTGTTTGCTGTATTGAAAACACTACACTATATGATATTTAAATTTTTTTTAGAGCAATTTATCATGAAAGAAGAAGAATGAAAAATAAGTATTTTACAAGATTCATCCTCCTTTAATAAAACAAGGATTTTTGACTGGAGGGTAAGAGTAGGAATTACGGATTTAGATTGACGGCACATGGTGGAGATTTGGCACTACTATAGCACTTTCATGTGAGTGTAATATATATTTGATTTATTGTATTTAAAAAGATAATGCAGTTTATATTTTTTGCACGAAGAGTTAACACTCTATGAAAGGAGGAAGAGGAGTACACTGCTTTTGTCACACATGAATTGGACATTTAAAATATTAACGGTGAGAACCTTGGAAGAATGGAAGGACTTATAGTATGAATTTCTACGTACTTTTGATTTAATACGAATTTGGACACTGGGTTTTTGTTCATATTATACCTTCCTAGGGGGGGAAGTAATATCCTGGCAACCGGGAATTTTATTAATATTACATTTATTTCAATTTGTATTTGTAGATATTTGGAGATCAGTGATTGAGGTCTGTCCTGGGTGTGGATCTAGCATAAAATTCTCAAATTTGTTCAATAATTCAGATAACGAATGGATCTGAATCAGGGGTGGACTGACAACTCATGGGACCCTGGGCAATAGGGGATCATGGGGCCCCTGTGTCCTTGCCTAAACTCAAAAAAGCCTATGAAAAAGGTACCAGGGGCATCTCATGGGGCCCCCTACTGACCCTGGGCCCTCGGGCAGTGCCCGAGTTTCCAAATGGTCAGTCCGCCCCTGATCTGAATTTGTTTCCATTTGTTAATTTGGATGCACATGACGCCAGTCAATATTGTCTAATCAACTCATGTCATTTCTCTTGGTGGTTCAGACTTGCGTCCAAAAATATCATATCGGTCCGATTCCAATACATCTGATTCAATAATATATTGAATATATAGCAACCTTCTGAAAAAACTGTAGCATTTTTTGAATCCACTTGGACCAGTGAATATACAAAATGAATGCCAAAGATACTAAATGAATTACGAAAACGAATCAGTTCAACATAATGAACATGTTGAAATGAAATTCTTCAATGAACGAATGCATCTGAAATGAAACTTTGCATAGGAAAACATGGAACCCACTGTCCAGTGATCCTACCGCCTCTATGCAAACAGGGAACTCAGCAGAAAGTAGAGACCTCTTTATTAAAAGAAGAAAATAAAAGCTTAAAGTGATTTTAAAGGTTAATTTATTTATTTTTTTAAATAACAAACATTCTATACTTACCTGCTGTGTACAGAGGTTTTGCACAGAGCAGCCTGGGTCCTCCTCTTTTTGGGTCCCCCGCAGGCTCTCCTGGACCCTTCCCTCCTGTCGGGTGCCCCCACAGAAAGAAGGTTGCTATGGGGGCATCCGATGCTCCGGGTGTCCATTTAGACATGGAGTTGTGGCTTGGCCCCGCACCCTCTCTCCTCATTAGCTGACTGGCTGTGATTGACAGCAACGGCTCCAGCTTGCTGTCTCAACCAATGAGGAGGCAGAGACCTGGGACAGCCAAGGCTGTTGTTCACATCGCTGGATCACAATGAGGCTCAGGTAAGTATTGAGGGGACTGGGGGCACTGCTGCACACAGACATTTTTTTACCTTTATGCATAGAATGCATGAAGGTAAAAAAACCTTCAGCCTTTATAACCGCTTTAAAACTGTCATCCACTTTCAGATCTTATCTCCCAATCCATAGATGTTCTCCATACCAGCAAACACTGCTTAGTAATAGAAGGATTTCACATTACTAACTATGCCTTTCAGCTTTAAAACATTTTCTTTTCAAAAATCGTAAGCCATATTAAATAGAAAAAAACATAGTGTTAAACCATACCGACTTTATTAAAAACATAAAAAGAAATCCACTCCCATAGATCAGTGCTTCAAATCACACTGATTAGGATCGCTAAACTTTGTAATGCGCCATCAGAGAAAAAACGATGACATTGGCCATAGCACAGCTTGAGGAAAAACAAAGCCACTGTGCGTGAGGTAGCTCTGCCTTCTGATGTGTTTCGTCAAACAAGGACTTTGTCCCCTTCCCAGTTACATTATTTTCGCTCGAGTCCTGCTTTTATATAGAGTCAATACTGAACACAGAAGACGTTTCTACGTTGTTACAAATGATATTTTATTGACATTTTTGACACATGTTTAGAGAATATGTCACAATGTTTTAAAGTGTGTTTGTTTTATTCACATGCCATTATTGGTCACATATAAAGCCATGTGCTGGGCTACAGCAATATGGAGGAGATATTGCCTTTTAGGCTAGGTTAACACCTATGCATTTCCTGATGGCTCCATGGCAGCACAGCTGGGTGAGGCCCCGCCCACCCACTGCCTGATCAGGACATAACTCAATACATTTTTGACCCACCTCAGCCTAGGCGTTCACTTTTTCTTCCTCCTGCAATCAGGACAGGTGGGGTCTCCCCTCCTAGTTGGTCTAATTGCCGGCTGTCCGTCCAGAATCACTCTCAAGGTTGGACGCGGTCCCTGTACTACTTTGCTAATAGCAGTTTGACCAGGGATCCCTGCTGCTGGTCCTTGGGGCGGCATCAGGCCGTGGTAAAGTTCTGCCAGCTATGGGGTGTTACACCTGTGGGAGTTCCTTGGTGACTGCTGGCAGGGATAAAATCCTTCCATGGCGACTGCTGGGGATGATGGCGGTTGATAGAGTTGTGGACACTGCTAAGGGGAGCGGCGCTGGTCTGCCTGCTTCTTACCAGTGCCGCTTGGTCAGTGTGTGCAGGCCAGCGTGGAGCGCACGCTGCGGCCTGCTCTGAGCATGTGCGGGGTCGCTCGGCCAATCAGGAGAAGGGAGGCAGGGCTAGACTTAAGGGAGCCAAAATTTAAAGCTACCTCTGGCTGAAGCATCTGGCTCCTATGTGACTGTGTGCTCCTGCAGCCTGCCTGTGCCTGCTATTCCCTCTCTGTCCTCCAGGTATGCATTGCACCTGCAAAGCTGTGCTCCTGTGGTTCTATCTCCTCTATTGCTCTGCCTCAAGCTCTTGGTTTTATCACAGCAGTGATCAGGGGCGGACTTACAACTCATGGGGCCCCTGGGCAATAGGGGATCATGGGGCCCCCGTGTCCTTGCCCAAACTCAAAAAAGCCTATGAAAAAGGTACCAGGGGTATCTCATGGGGCCCCCTACTGACTCCGGGCCCTCGGGCAGTGCCCGAGTTTCCAAATGGTCAGTCCGCCCCTGGCAATGATAACATGCCTACCCCCTCTAAACACTAGCTTTCTCAGAGAAGGTAGTCGCCAGATGCGCATATACTTTTTGTTGTTTTTCAAGTCAATTACTAATTTTGTCTTTTTTCTCGGTGCTGCCCTAGCTCCTCGAGTCTTGGTCATGATCCTTCTAGATGATCAGAAAGAAGAAGCTCAGAAAGGAGTAGGAGATGGTCATCTGCAAGGGAGGACTGATATTCCGTGAGAAGGACAGAGGCCTCATTTTCCTTTTCAGCCTCTAGGGGTCAGTGCTTCCCATCACAATACAGCAGAGATTTGCATCATGAACAACCCGGACCAGGAGGATGCTGGACATGCCCTAGGAGAGCTATGCCAGGCAAGACGGCTTGTGAGACTTGCTTCAAAGAAGCAACCAAACACCAAGAACCCGATAAGGCAGAGATGGTATTGCTAATGAAGCAGGCATTTGAGGAGATGCTAAAGGCATTTGAATCGCAGTCGCAGCCTTCAGCCGCCCCAGTTCCATCCACCTCGCGCTCCTTGTCTCCGCAGATGCCGCTAGCTAGGCAGGTGATTCTAGAGGCCCAGGAACCTTCAGCCTCAGACGCTGTTTCCTCGGAGGAGGATGAGGGCCATTATGATGGTTTTGAATTTGCCTTGGTCCAGCCTTTCGTGAAAGAGATTAGGCAGGCTCTGCTTTAGGAAGACACTGGGGTAGAACCGCAGAAGAAGTAGGGAAAGTTTTTTACAAACATGAAAAAGGAGGGCGTGAATTTCCCATTAATGGAAGAAATTCAGGACATAATTATTGATGAGTGGAATCAAGCAGATAAGAGTATCACTTTTAAGAATCGGTTAGCAAAGCTATACCCCTTTAAGTCTGAGAGTATTAAGAGTTTGGAGGAGCCTCCGGTGGTGGACGTAGCACTTATGCGCCTTGCTAGACACGTAACCCTTCCACTAGATGATGCAGTAACATTCAAGGACCTGTTGGATAGAAGAGTGGGTGTGGATCCTAAAAAGATTTACACACTTGCTGGTGGGGTGTGTAGACATTCTATGGCTTTGGCGGCTAATTCGAAGGCCTTGGAGTCCTGGGTTCAGAAGTCAGAAGTGACAGTGGGAAGTGACCTGAGCAAAGCCGAGGTCTTGGCCTCCTTTGCCAATTTGAAGCTAACGGCTTCTTTTATGGCGGAGGCATCCATTGACCTAATTAAGATGTTGGCCAGGATCATGCTTAATGCAGTAACAGCCAGAAGAGCCCTATGGCTGAGGCCCTGGGTGGTGGACCCAGCCTCCAAACAAGGATGGTGTAAGATACCATTTGAAGGGAAGTCCCTTTTTGGAAATAAATTACACACTGCCATCGCAAAAGCCACAGGGGGGAAGTTGGGGTTCAGAGGGTGCTTTGCAGAAGAGGTGCAGCATACAGAAAAATTTGCTAAGGACCAGAGGTAGAGATGCTAAATCTTACAGGCCAGGGAGAGAATTTCGTCGTCAATGGTCTAACACAGCCGAGAACCGCAAGCCAAGGATACCAACTTTATCTCTAGGAAAGGAGTCCCAGAACTATTTTTGACTATCTGTCGGCTCACACTTGCCACGTGGGAGCCAGATTATTCCAAGTTCCATCAGGTGTGGGCACAAGAGGTAAAGGAGCCTTGGGAAATTTCCACTATCTGGTTCGGCCATGCAGTACCCCAGCAAGAACGTTTTTCTGGAATCTACTCGCCTCTATTTCTACTGCGGAGAAAGAGGGGAACATGGAGACAGGTGCAAGAATGCAGCCAGAGAGAAGGAGAAATGATTGCTTTTACAGCCTTTATGGGTGTAAAAGCGATCTGTGTAAACAGATACTGTACTGCTAGGGTGACAGTATGTAAAAAAAACATAAATAATATAAAAAAATAAAATAAAAATGTAAAAAAAAAATGTTTCAAAATTATAATTTTTGGTTATAAACTAATTTGGGTTATTTTTTTTTACTGAAAAGATAACGGAATAAATTTTGGCCAAGATTTATGATGAAAGATTATTTATTTGCAAAATTTTATAAGAAAAACACTTTTTTTCAAAATTTTTGGACTCTTTCATTTACATAGCAAAAAAAATAAAAAATTCCCAGTGGTGAATAAATACCACCAAAATAAAGCTTTATCTGTCTCAAACAAATGCTAAAAAATTCATATGGGTACAGTGTTGCATGACCACGCAATTGTCAAAGTGTGATAGCACGGAAAGCTGAAAATTGGCCTGGACAGGAAGGGGGTGAAAGTGTCCGGACATGAAGTGGTTAACACCTTCCCGCCCAGCCTATAGCAGATTGACGGCCGGGCGGAACACTCCTTGTTGTGACTGGGCGTCATATAACGTCCTGTCAAAACGAACCGCTCACACGACCGCGGGGCTGCGCGATCTGTCACCGGCTGTGTCCACAGCCGATGATATATCACTACACCAGCCCGTTGCCAGTGTCATATGACCGATGTGACCAATCACAGCAGATCACATGTCAATTGTATACAATGGATGGCTTCCTGTCATGCCATCCATTGAATACAATCATGTTGTTAGCTGTGACTGGTCAAGGCAGTCACATGATACAGACAGGGCCAATCACAGCCCATTTGTATCATATGATCAGCTTTGCTCAATCACAGCTAATCACAACAAACACAGTTTCATTCAGCAACAATGATTGCAAATATCAATGAAATACATTGGTATTAGCAATCATAATGTGTTAAAAAAAAATTAAATCCTGATCACTTGCTCAGAGTAGTTCAGTGTTACTATGGTAACACTGTATTGCTTTGGTCACCGTGTGCTGAAAAATAAAATAGTAAAAAAAAGAAAAAATGTTATTAAAAAAAAAAAAAATAAACATTTAAAAAAAAAATACAAATTCAATTATTATTATTTTCACCAAAGAAATATAGCAGAATACGTTTTGACTTAAATTTATGAAGAAATGTTATTTATTTGCTAAATTTTATAACAGAAACGAAGAAAAGTGCGTTATTTTTCAAAGGTTTCAGGTGTTTTTTGTTTTATTTAGCAAAAAATAAAAAACTCAGTGGTGATTAAATACCACCAAAAGAAAGCTCTATTTGTGTGAAAAAAATGATACAAATTTCATGTTGGTACAGTGTTGCATGACCGCGCAATTGTCATTCAAATTGCAACAGCGCCGAAAGCTGAAAATTGGCCTGGGCAGGAAGGGGGCAAAAGTGATGAATGATATATTGTAACACAGAGAAGCTGGAATTTAGAAAAAAGGTGAACTTATCCTTTAATTCATTATTAATTATTCATTTTGGATAGAGTAAGGAAGGGTTATAACCCCTGTCAGATTTTTTTTCTGCCTCTGTGTCCCAATGGAAAGATTTACCTTAACAGCAGAACTAGTGTCCCCATTGGAAGATCCCCTCCCCCATTATTCCCCCAAAATGTGGGAGTTTCTTTTACTTTGGCTTTCAAAGAAAACGTTAAACAGGACAAATAGAGAGGGTGAATCTCCTTAACAAGAGCACAGACAGCAATAAAAGTCTGGTAGGTGTTCTAATCCCTCTCCACTCTATCAAAACGAAAAAAATTGCATGTAGTGATACTTTAATGCAGGCCATAGACGGGTCGAACATCGGCCGATTTTTCAAATGATAAACGAAAAATCGGTCGTTCGTTAGGCCGACGTTACCACCAACGAATAAAAAAATCATCCGACTAAATCATAAAGTTCATCCCATAACTTCTGTCCCTTTCAGGTCACAGCTCATGCGCAGATTTTTTATTGTTAAAATGATCGTCCGATTTGGCCATCATTGCCGGGAAAATCGTCCAAACCGGCCGCAAATTTCCCAACATAACCGATAATCTGAAAATGCAGAATACACGAAAAACGGCCGATGAACTAATCCACTAAAGGTACGAACATTGGCCGATTTTTTTTTCGGCCGAAAAGTCGGCCGATTAACGACCCATCTATGGCCTGCATAAGTTTGCCTTTGCTACCTGGTTTGGTGCCTGATTTCTTTGATATACAGTAGTGCTACTAATGGATACTAACAGGGGCGGACTGACAACTCATGGGGCCCCGGGCAATAGGGGATCATGGGGCCTCTGTGTCCTTGCCCAAACTCAAAAAAGCCTATGAAAAAGGTACCAGGGGCATCTCATGGGGCCCCCTACTGACCCCGGGCCCTCGGGCAGTGCCCGAGTTTCCAAATGGTCAGTCCGCTCCTGAATACTAAGTATTACCTTCATTGTTTTCCTGTGATATTGTATTTTTGTATGCTAAACCTGATATGTTAGTAGGGCAGGGAAAAGGTCAAGGCAAACAACAGAGGACCCATTTTACTCAGTGACTCCTACGAGGGTGGCGCTACACATATTTAAAGCAGAATTTCACTCGAAAGTGGAAGCTCCACTTATATGCCCCCCCCCCCTCCGCTGCCACATTTGGCACCCTTTGGGGGGGAAGCGGGTACCTGGTTTTGACCCGCTCCCACTTTCAACACAGTTCGCTGCGGCAAACTGAGCTGGAAAGTTGCCCCCCCCTCCTTCCCCTCAGCCCTCTGAGACATTTCACAGGTCTCAGAGGACTGTGGCCCATTCACAAAATGCAGCGAGATTCGCGCATGTGCAGCAGGAACCCGGCTGTGAAGCCACTAGGCCGGTTACCCTTAGTCAAGATGGCGGGGCCAGCACCCAACAGCTGACTGAAGAATCGGCTCAGGGTAAGGACACCCCTGGATCCCTGGACAAGTAAGTGCCCTAACATTAAAAGGCAGTAGCTATAGTATTTGTAGCTGCGGACTTTTCATTTTTTTGCGGGTGGTGGGAGCAGGAACTGCTCTTTAAGTTATTTTTAGGTGCACTGTATCAATTTATCTTTATACTTTTTTTTTCTGACATGCTGTATGTAGAATTTGTTTTATATTAAACAAAGGGTAGTGTAAAACACTGTATATTTAGAACTATAACAGTTTGCTTTCCCTTATCCAGCTGAGAAAACTGTTAAACAAGCCCCCAAATTGTCTGTTGGTGAGCCCCAGAGTCTGTGTTGGGGTCCAGAGCAACTGTGCAGTAACAATTATCTTTCCAAAGAAACAGCATAGTAACAAATGTATTGTTTTTTTAAGATACTACACACTAGAGAAAACATGATGATTTACCCGGAAAAGCGATATTTTCTTTAGTTTGCTTATCCAACAGACACAACTGTACAGCAATTGTATATCTTTGTCCTCTGTATGTAGGTAGGTAACAGTCCTTCCTCTTACACTAGCTCCTGATGGAATGAAAAGATAGCTGAAGATGTGGTAGTGCAGACAGGGCTGGTGCTAGACTATTTTGTGCCCTAGGTAAGACCAGCTACTTGCGCCCCCTCCAAAAAAATAAATACTTGTAAAACCAGTAGAAAATATGAAATCAACAAAACATGAAACTGCTCAATTTCTTTTAATTTGCAAAATAAGTGCCGTAAGAGGACACTAGCACAGGGGCGGACTTACAACTCATGGGGCCCCCGGGCAATAGGGGATCATGGGGCCCCTGTGTCCTTGCCCAAACTCAAAAAAGCCTATGAAAAAGGTACCAGGGGCATCTTATGGGGCCCCCTACTGGCCCCGGGCCCTCGGGCAGTGCTGAGTTTCCAAATGGTCAGTCCGCTCCTGCACTAGCACCAGTATTAACCACTTGCCCTCCAGAGGATTTACCCCCCCCCCCTTCCTGACCAGGCCATGTTTTGCAATACAGCGCTGTGATACTTTAACTGAAAATTGCGCGGTCATGCAACGCTACACCCAGATGAAATTTTTGTTTTTTTTCCCACAAATGGAGCTTTCTTTCGGTGGTATTTGATCGTCTCTGCGCTCTGTGTTTTTTGTACTGTAAAAAAGACTGACAATTTTGAAAAAAAAAAACCTATATTTTTGACTTTTTGCCTTAAAACATATTCAGTAAAAACATTTTAAAAATCCAATTTCGTCATAAATTTAGGCCAAAATGCATTCTGCTACATGTCTTTGCTAAAAAAAATCCCAATACGTGCAATTTAATTGGTTTACATGAAAGTTATAACGTCTACATATGGCGGAATATATACCAGAATTTTATTATTTTTTTAATACTAGTAATGGCGGCGATCAGTGACTTATACCGGGACTGTGGGACTGTGGCGAGCATTCTGACACTGGGGGGGACTGGCTAACTGCCACTGACATCCCCAGTGACACTAATTCAGTGATCAGTGCTAATAAAAAGTACTGAAACTGTACTAATGACCCTGAGCAGGAAGGCGTTAACATCTGGGGCGATCAAAGGATTAACTGTGTGCTTGTTTTACTGTGTTGTTTGTGTGTGCTTTACTGTGTAAGCATGCTGCTATGTAGAGCAATACACAGCAGCGTGCTGGAGCTGACAGGGGTGAGATCTGTATTGATTACACACAGACCTCTCCTCTGTCACTGTTCCTCAATGATCGCAGGGTGCAGGCAGGGAATCTCCGGGACCTGCTGATCGACAGCTGAAGCCGCCAAAGGTGCACCCCCCTACAAATGAACAAAAACCCTAGTATCTATACGTGATTTTGCGCAGCCCTGCTGCCCTGTAACAGTAGATCTGCTATAGGGCGGTCAGGAACTGGTTATAGACAAAATCAGTGTCACTGTATCTGTGGCTGGCAGTGGCAGGGTGAGTTGCAGTGAGTGGAGAATGACAGATCCCAGGATGGAATTCCCCAGGCAATGGGGGGAGATAAAACGCTGTGACAGCAGGCAGCCCAACCCAGCCCACACACACACTCACACACACACACACAAAGATCAGCAAGCCCAGCGGGCACTAGAAGAGCAGGCTTTGGGTTTGTGATAATGTCATCACTGACTGACACAAAGCACATGTGATGGATGGCCGGCAGGGTCACACTCACATAGACACGATACATCAGAGTCAGACATTACCTTCCTCCACAGGTGCAGCCTCCACTGATGAATGGGAAGAGAAGGGCTGGAACTCCACTGTGATCAGCAGCCACCAGCCAGCTTGCAGTAAGGGACCGAGTCTGAGAGGAACACTGGAAGGAGAGGCAGCTCAGCTGCTGCACTGGCCTCAGACACCCGCCATCTTCCTCTGTCCCTTCTTCCTCCCCTCTGCTGCCGCTCCCCTCAGCTGGAGGATCATTTATGACGTGTCGGCATCCCACACAAGGAGAGTGCCGACCTGTGCTGCACCCAGGTGCCCCTAGGTGGCAGGGCGCCCTAGGCTGCCACCTAGTTTGCCTAGTGAAAGCACTAGAAATCTGATGAACAGTGAATGTAGCACAGGGAACTTGCTTGTGAGAACCATGCAAAACTTACAATCCAGCAGTTAGCTCTCCTCATTCCTCTCAGACAGATATAAAAACAGGTGGGACCTGCCCCAGTTTCTCTGCGCTGTCCTCCAGCCAAAGAACATTAAGGATCTGATCAGAAGAATCCAGAAAGTCTCTGTCAGCTATTCTTTCACCAATATCTTTCTTCTCAGTCTTTGTTGCAGAATATTCTTCTGATGTCAAACACTTTCCAGGCTGGCACATGTGTCTACCTTTTTAGTAGACTAGGGGTAAATTGCAGTAGCCATTTTGGGATGGTCTGAAATCTATTCCTAGCAAGCTATTAGGAACAGTCTGTGGTAAATGATCCTGCCACAAAATAGGTGATTATGTCAGCTTTGCAATTTAAAGTACATGTACATGTACACAGTAGGCGGCATAGCAAGTGTCTCTGAGGTGGCTACAAATATATATAAGCCTGACTTTTCATGTCCCAATGGTACAGCTAACTCATTGTATCCAGATTCATACATACGCTGCTATTCCTGAATTGAGCCTGTAATGCAGACTTGATTTGTCTCTGCAGCAACATTGGCACAATTCTGAATGAATGCATTATTCTTTAGTTTATTTAGAATGATGTCAAGCATGAACTTACACCCACAGTCACCGCAGAGTCCAATTATGCCCGTGTTCACTTATGTACACTTTGACTTTGGTATACAATGTACACAGCTGTGGCATCCACATAAGACAGTACAAAACAAACAGATCACTGCTGATCTATAGACATCAGGTGTATCTCTGGGCCATGGTAAAACCCCAAAATAATATAACATTCCGTACACTATGTTGAGCATAGTAAGAACAATTCCCACCAGTCTGAATTAGGTATAATGGACATCAAGAGACAGATAACAGTCTCATGAATCCTGTAGTGCCAACAATTCTATTGTGCACACCCAGGAGATTGTCACTTGGCTCAGTACATTTAATAAATTGGATACATGTGTTCTCAGAGCCATGGGCTTGGTGTTGGTAGCTTGTGGTGAAGGATACCCAGCACTGAAAACAAATGTGCAGTGTAGAAAGGAAAATATATTCCCTATACCAGTGGTGGGCAACCTTTTTTTTCAACTGAGCCAAATCTCGCCAAAACCACGATTGAAATTTATTTTGAGAGCCACATTTTTAAAACTGAAAATACATAGGATGGTACACTGTTTTTAGTTTCAATAAGTTTTTATAGTAATTCATTCCCCATATAGTAATTCATCCCCCATAGTAATTCATCCCCCATATAGTAATTAATCCCCCATAGTAATTCATCCCCCATAGTAATTCATCCCCCATATAGTAATTAATCCCCCATAGTAATTCATCCCCCATATAGTAATTCATCCCCCATATAGTAATTCATCCCCCATAGTAATTCATCCCCCATAGTAATTCATCCCCCATATAGTAATTCATCCCCCATATAGTAATTCATCCCCCATAGTAATTCATCCCCCCTATAGTAATTCACCCCCCATAGTAATTCATCCCCCATATAGTAATTCATCCCTCATATAGTAATTCATCCCCCATATAGTAATTCATCCCCCATAGTAATTCATCCCCCATATAGTAATTCATCCCCCCTATAGTAATTCATCCCCCATAGTAATTCATCCCCCCTATAGTAATTCATCCCCCATATTAATTCATCCCTCATATAATAGTAGTAAGTAAGTAGCAAGTAGTAAGCCAAGTCCCCCCTGTGTCAATTCACTTACCTTTGCTCCGCGCGTTCCTCTCGCTGTGTTCCCGCGCCGTTCCGGTCTTCAGGGTGGACTGTGAGAGGAGCCTAGCTCCTCTCACGTTCGTCACGCTGCCCTGCCTACACACATCCTGACAGCCAATCACTGGCTATCAGGATGTGAGTGGCAGCGAGACTGGCCAATCATTGCATTTGAGCACGCTGCCCTGGCTGTTTTTTTTTTGGATCACGCTGCAGAGTCCCTGCTGCCTGAGAGGAGGGAGGGGAGCGGGCGCCCGGCACACAAGAGCCGCATTAAAGCGTGTAAAGAGCCGCATGTGGCTTGCGAGCCGCGGCTTGCCGACCACTGCCCTATACTAATCCACTCCCCAACACCACATTCCCCTTCCTGCGTGGTTAGCTCTTAAAGCGGTTCTAAAGTCAGAAGGATATTTCACCGTAATGCATTCCATACATTAAAGTGATATTAAAGGCACTTTTTTGTTGTTTAAGAATAACAAATATGTCACACTTACCTGCTCTGTGCAGTAGTTTTGCACAAAATAGTTCTAATCCTCCTTTTCTCGGGTCCTTCACTGGTGCACTCCTGGCCCCTCCCTCCTGCCTAGTGCCCCCAGAGCAAGCAGCTTGCTATGGGGGCACCCAAGCAGGATCGCTTATGAGCCACTGCTCTGTGTGTCCATTCACACATAGAGCCATGGCTCAGTCCCACCCCCTCTTTCTCCTCATTGGCTCATTGGCTGTGATTGACAATAGGAGGAATAAATGGCTCCCGCTGATGTCTCAGCCAAAGATAATTGACACACAGAGCTGGCTGAGAAGCAAGCAGGCATGAGTGCCCCTATAGGAAATGGCTTGCTATTGGGGCACTTGGCAGGGGGGAGGCGCACTGGCAGGGACCAGAGAAAGGGAGGATTGGGGTTGCTCTGTGCAAAACCAAACCATGTTTGCTAATTAATTTTTTTTTTAAAACCCTAAATGTTTACACTTTAACCGCTTCCAGACCGCCCTATAGCAGAAATACTACTACAGGGTGGCACGGGTGTACAAAATCACGAATATATACGTGATTTTGCATTTCCAAGTGGGGGCTGCGGCTGTCAATCACCGGGTCCTGGCTGGTGATTACTCGCTGGCGCCCATTGATCGCTGAGCATCTCTGACACAGCCATGCACAGCAATGTGCTTACAGTGAAGATCACGGACATAGCACTATGTAAAACAACACGCAGTACACAGTTAACCCTTTGATCGCCCCTCATGTTAACCCCTTCCTGCCCAGTGCCATTAGTACAGTGTCAGTGCTTTTTTTTTTTTTTCACTGATCACTGTTCTGGTGTCACTGGGGATGTCAGTGACACCAAGTCAATTCCCCCCAGTGTCAGAATGCCCCGCTATAAGTTGCTGATTGTGGTCATTACTAGTAAAATAATTTGTAATGTTATAACTTTCACGTAAACCAATTTACACGTATTGGGATTTTTTTTTAGCAAAGATGTACCAGAATACATTTTGGCCTAAATTTATGATGAAATTAGATTTTTTTTATTTTTTTTACTGGACATGTTTAATAGCAAAATGTCAAAAATATAGTTTTCTTCTCAAAATTGTCAGTCTTTTTTTTTTTCATAGCGCAAAAAATTAAAAACACACAGAAGATCAAATACCACTGAAAGAAAGCTCAATTCATGGGAAAAATGTTTAATTTGGGTGCAGCGTTACATGACCGCGCAATTGTCAGTTAATTTAACGCAGCACCGTAACACAAATAATGGCCTGTTCAGGAAGATGGGTAAATCCTCAGGAGGGCAAGTGGTTAACTATTCCTGAAAGTATGAGACCTTAACACGTAAGACTACCTCTATTCGTAACTTAACCTACTCCATTAAACAAGTCCTTAACATTTAACTTGCCTCCCAACACTAAACTCTTAAAACGTATTTCCACTTCTGCAGTCAAAATCCCCGCTATACATTTGTTATGTGTTCCCATTCACACAGCATACCTTATTTTTTTTTTACATATCTTACCTTTAAGGCAGCTCATGTATTATGCATTTTTGTTTTGTTCAACCAGCAGGTTAAACAAAAGAAAATGCCTTGTTTCCCCTTCCACACATTCAGTGTGGAGTTCAACCAGCAGGTTGAACAAAAAAAAAATGTCTTGTTTCCCCTTCCACACATTCAGTGTGGATGGGAGGAATCCCTCCCATTGAGCTATTGTATTTTGAAATTGGGGAGCCTTCCCCAGTGTCAGAACAAAGTGATAGCCGGCAGCAATGATCATCCAGGACAAACCCAACAAGCTGGTTATAGACAAGATTGTTAGATTGACTTGTGTACAACTAGCTTGCCCATACATTAATCAAAATCCAGCCAGCCCTTGCTGAACAACACACATGTGTAGTGCTACCTTCCTGATGGCCGCTGTGCTGTGGGTAACCTTAAGCTCTTTCTATTTCTCTTTTTATTAGGGGAAATAACTTGGAGAGAGAAATAGGGATTTTGGGTTGCCCAGTTAGTTTGAATCAATGAAGGTAGGACAACTTCCTTCCACAAGTACAGATCTTGGATTGTTCTTTTCCATGAAAGCCTTTGTGAATTAGTAGCAACAGCCCTTTATGGGTGAGGAACTAGCAGCCCCTCCAAAATTCAAATTGACTTCTTGTAACTACATGCAGAGATATCTTCACTCCCCCTGCAGAGCTGCTCCCAGCTCAATAGCCTGCCAACACTACCAGCCCTCCTGGCTTTATCCGGGACAAGGATAAAGGATTGAGCCCAGCACTGTCCATTGAAAGCTTGCTACATGTGGTAGTCTTTCCCCTTGTGGATCCCAGGAAGTGCTGATGTAATCACACTGTCCTCTTTGCTCCTCACTGATCCAGGTCTCGATCCTATTCACGTTTCACTGCTGAATGTATCCTCCTGAGCCAGCCCAAATGCAGTCTGGAGGCTTGCCCCCCCCTAGACCTGGGTGACCCCACCCCCCAAGGACCAACAGTCTGCTCAGCAGTCCATCTTCCACCCGACTTCTCTGTTTGCCAGACTCTTCCAGTCCACCACTCTATTGGCCGGACTCCTATAAGCATGTAGATTAGGTCTCCAACCCTACCTGCTTACCGACTTCTGGAAGGTTCTATGTTCTTCCAGAGTCAGGACTAAGTGATAAAGCCACAGCCTGCTAAGTCATCCAGCTGACCTGCATAAACTGGACCTCAATCACAGACTCACACTATTACCATGAGTCATACACAATGATTTTGCCTGCAGTACACTACATTATTCTAGCAGCACACTACAGGATGCTACACATGAGACGAATTTTGATCCATGTATAGCCGGCTTTAGATGCCTCTTAGGAAAAGGTGTCATGGCTGACTGCAGGAATTTCTCACTGTGATCTGTTTCAATAGAAAGGAAGGGGACTGGTGGAATCTAATTTTCATGAGCATAGAAATGAGTAGCCCAGCTAAAGGTGCCTTCTGCTGATCTCCATTCATTACAAAATACATTTGTGATGTGGAGGCCAGCAGGAGGAACCACTGAGAGCTGCAAGAGAACCCAAGAGATTGGCAGGAAGTGTTGGTTTCCCTGTGGACTTTATATTAATTTTTTTAGGATCAGAACAGGGAGCATGGCAGCAAGAAAGGTAAGTATTTATAAGTAGTTATGTCTTGATTTTAAAACTTTAGTATATTGACAGGGTTGCGTTATCCCCTGCAATGAGCCTTTAATACTTTACTGCCTCCCAACACTTAACCCCTAAACTGAGACCCTAACATTTACCTCACTCTAACACCAACCCTAACGTGTAAGTTGACCTAACACTCACCTTTCATTTCCATTGAACTAAGCACTAACAACCATTCAGTTTGGAGGCTGGGAGCCTCTGCAGTAATATCAAACAACTCCATGCCAAAAATCATATAGCAGCCAGATCACAATGGCAGAAAAACCTGGCCCACGGAATAGCCCCCTGGATCATGCCCAGATGTTGGACACATAAATGTCTGATCTGAAGTACCCAGGTGGTTTGACAACATCATAACTGCCATGATGCAATAAAAAACAATAATGCGCTACCATAACTTACTTCGGAGAATTCAAGAATTGATTGCCTTCACAGAATAAAAGCCAATGCCATCTCATCTGTATCAACCATATCCCTTTATTTTGTAAAGCGCTGTGTGAAGTTATATAAATCCTGTATAATAAAAGATTAAAATATTACTTTGTAATATCAACCAATGCACTCCTCACCCAACATCCAGATTACATATGCGTAGGGCTTACAGATAAAACACCATAGCTGGGTCAAATTATCACAAACATATTCATTGGGCAAAGCCACATAGTAAAATATCATGTAGTAAAAAAGTGATATGTGTGTTTAATAATGCTATATTCAGCTATACATATTATCACTGCGACCCAGTGGGATAGATTTACTAAAACTGGTTCATTCAGAATCTGGAGCAGCTGTGCATGCTAGCCAATCAGCTTGTAACCTCAGGTTGTTCAATTAAGCTTTGGCAATAAAACCTGGAAGCTGATTGGTTTCTGTGCAGAAGTGCACCTATTCTACTCTCCATCTTTAGTAAATAACCTCCCACTGTGGGCTTTGAGTTTAAAAATTGGTGAATAGGAAACGTAAACTTGATGCCTATGGCCCCTTTCACACGAGCGTTCTGTATGTCCATTTTTCATCTGTCCGTTTACGGATGAAAAACGGACACCCATGTATTTCCATGGATGATCATTTGTTTACATCTGTTAATGTTCGCATCTGTTAACATCCATTTTTTGAACGGAAGAAAACTCTATTTTTCTTCCATTAAAATAAAACAGAATGGAGAAAAACGGATGTAAACTGACAAAACGGATGTAAACTTACGAAAAACTGATGTAAACGGACAAAAATGGATGTAAACAGATGTAAATTGACAAAAAATATGAAAACAGATGAAAAACGGATGTAAACTGCCGAAATACAGATGAAAAAACAGATGTAGATTGATGAAAAACTGACATAAACTGCTGAAAAACTGATGTGAACTGATCCATTTTTCTTGTAAAAAAAGTGACTGAACTGATGAAAACATTTTCACGTAAAGCCTTCAAGCCTTCTCTGCAGCACAGCCTTTGTTGGAGAGCTAGCCAGCATCTCCTTAATGTACCACCCCAGGCCCTAGATGAACTCCTCTTCTTCACCCAGCAATCTAGAGGTATCCCTGAATAGGGAATCTGGTGCCTGTTATTTTAAAAGTGGACAGTCTCAAATAGGCAGCAAATCTGGGTTCCCACCAGAGTGCCCCTTCCCCTATCCGCCCAGAGGGTGCAAGAGTACTCACTCAGATTCTCTCCTGTACAGCTGGTGGGTTGGTGGCTGCTACCAGGCATTTCCAGCTGGGCAGTTCCTTTCCTGCCCTACAGGTGGTCCTCGCTTTGGGGGCCAGTGAAAGTCTGAGCTTCTCCCTTTCCAGCTCCAGGCCTGCAGGTAGGCCCCCCACCCCATTGGGCCACCTTGCAGCCTCCTGCCTGCAGCCTCACATCTTTCTCCCTGCCTTCCACCTGAACTCTCCTGCAACTGAGCACGCTCCAAAACTTTTAAGGGTGTCCAGCCTCCTGCCAATCCTTCTGTTGGGGATTGGCTGGAACCCCTCAGGAGTACAAGCCAGTCACTCTTCAGATCCACCCACTGCCTCTAGGGCCTTCCTCCAAAGCCCTAGAGCAGGGGGAAATTTCAAAGGGGCTGGCCTGCAGAGTCTCTCAGCTCCTGACCGCAATTTGACCCTCTGGCTATTACACCCAGGCTGCTATTCAGCTTTCCTCACTGACAATCAGGACTCTAGCTCCCCCTAGCTAATCTAGGAGAGTGCTACTTAAGCCAATGGTTTACTAGATCAAGTTACAAGTAGCAAAAGGAATATTCATTTTAGAAAGGAATAAATAAAAACAATTTGATTGATTTACTAAAACTGGAGAGTGCAAAATCTGGTGCAGCTGTGCATGGTAGCCAATCAGCTTCTAACTTCAGGTTGTTCAATTAAGCTTTGACAATAAAACCTGGAAGCTGATTGGTTTCTATGCAGAAGTGCACCTAATTTTGTACTCTCCAGCTTTAGTAAATAACCCCCCACTGTGGGCTTTGAGTTTAAAAATTGGTGAATAGCCCCTAGTCACCCAGGATGCCCAGCTGACTCGGTATGATCTTTGGTGTGGAAATGTCATGTGTCTTGTATTGCTACTG
Source organism: Staurois parvus (assembly GCF_062004578.1). Taxonomy (NCBI): domain Eukaryota; kingdom Metazoa; phylum Chordata; class Amphibia; order Anura; family Ranidae; genus Staurois; species Staurois parvus. The sequence goes on along the minus strand of NW_028318190.1, from coordinate 5,530,132 downwards.
CTTGCCATAAGTTTGCCTGTTCTTATGAACCTTGGTTTATTTTACTTATGTACAATTTCAATAAACGCAACTGTTAAGAAAAAAAAAATGGTAAATAGGAAAAGTAAACTTGATGCCTATACCAGATTTAGCACTCTCCAGTTTTAGCAAATCAACCCCAGTATGTTAATTATACCACAAATGACATCTGAACTAATTTATGAAAGCACTGCATCTGATGCCTTGTTACTTGTCCTCAAATTCAAGTCATTGCAAGATCATGTAGGAATGTGTAGCTGAATAGCATCTGTTGCTTCTTATAGACTTCAAGCAATAGACAGCGTCAGTCTCCCTTATCACATATATTAGGCATAATCCTTCTTCGAGATTCATATGTTCTAGGGGTTGGAGGATGTTTAATGGTCTGTAGACCAACATAAGTCACTATGCCTAAAGAAAACAGAAAAGAAGATGACACTCCAATGCTTAATAAGGATGTACAGAGTTCAGCGATGATGCCTGAAAAGTAGAAAGCTTTAGAGGACAATCAAAATCTATTTGCCTGTGATCTACAATAATTTGAACTGACTTGTCGCCATGAACTTCTGCATTTTGCACATCATCATTGCTCTATGCGCTGCTTCAATAAATCAACCCCTGGGCATTGTGCACATGTAATAAGAATCTTATTCAATACAAATGGAGGTCGTTCTTCAGTTCATGGCTGATGACAGCTGCACTGGGAAATAACCATATAACCTTGTCTGTAGACACCTCTGCTAGCGTTCCAATGAACCAAGCTTACTTTCTGCATAAACAAACATGCTTGGCCAAAACGATCTGTAAGTTGTGCATCACATTCATTCAACTGAGAGGCACCTTTATTCGTGGGAAAAAGCTTCATCTTAATGTATGTGATGTTGCTTTCTCAACTATAACAGATGCCGTTACATGTATATTTAATGTTTTGTGCTTCAGGTAATGATTTACCATTTTCTTTGCCCTCTGCCATTCATCCTTCCCAAAGATAATCTGAAATGAACCTGGGCAGGGAATAGGAAGCCATGGTCTACAGGCTGAGTTAGATGTGCCGCAGGCCATTTCTTAACTTCCAGTCTGTGTTTTAAAAACCTCTAATGTCTCCCTTGCAACATCTCTTCCGCCTCTTATCTCTTATTTGTGTTTATTCACTTTTGTTTCCATCAGCCTTGATTTTTCTCCCCCCACCTTTTACCATTTCTTTTCTTTCCAAGACCACCTCCCCTTCCCCCTTTCACATCCCTACGCCTTGACAATCCTTGGTCTTTACTATCCCCCTTCCATACACGTCCCCCCCCCACTGTTTTATTCCAACCTCCCTCCTTCTCCTCTCTTTCCTTTTACTTTTCCGTAGCATGAAATCCTAATTATACTCAACAGGTTACATAACACATAACGACATATAGAAATATTACATTACAATGGCAATTTGAAAGCTATACTCCACTAACAATTGACATTCAGATCGTCGGCAGCACAAGATGCTAAAACAGATTAAAAAAAGATTAAACGAGACTGAGAGATTCTCTCTCTTAGGGGTGGCAGACTATACAAGCAGTATAATAGCCAAGGATGGATTTGTAATTACTATTTTACTTTCGCTACATACAGATGGGTGTTAAAATACCGTTTCGGTTTTTTCCAGTTTTCTTCTTGTGTACCTTGTAATATTTTAATACTTAGGTTAACATTTAATGTGCTTTAATGGTATTCATTTTAAAAGATCTAATTTTTGTTTAAAACAGTGCAATGCTATTCACGTGTAAAAATAAATGTCAATGGAAGCGCAATAGCTCCCGGTGGAGGATAGCATGCAAGATTGAAATAACTGTAATTTAACACCCAAACTCACATGACTCTTCTAGAAAGATGAGAGCTTCAAAGCCATAGCAACTGATTTGATTATTGGACCTTGTAAGGAAAAAGGCTCAGTTTAATAACTTGAATTTTATTCTCGCATTGACTGGATGCCAGGGAAGAGACTGGTAACAGGAGTGGTGAGAATAAAAAATAAATCTTGAGGTTGGAACCATGATAGGTGAAAGTCCAATCAATAAGGCTAGGTTCAGGTGGTGCCACTGCGGATCCGCACAAAAATCCGTGCAGCTGCACCACCCACAAGAATGCGAACCTATAGGCCGTTGCCATTAATTCTAATGGCACGCTGCCCGCACTGCGAACCGAGGTTCCTGTGCGGGCTGCGTTTTCAGAAGAAGTGCAGGGACTTCTTCCCTGCGTGTCCTGAAGCATGGGAGTCCATTCAAATGAATGGGCTCTCGTGCCTGTGCAAAACGCGGCCCACAGGAATGCTGATATGTTATCCAGGGGTAAAGGACTGGACAGGAGTATGAGGATATGGACATTTTTCATTTTTACAACCCCCATGTGTTCCAAATCCAATGGCATCCAAGTCCCATCCCATGCCCTCCCACTTCTTAAAGTGTAACTAAAGTCAAAACTTTAGTAGAAAGGGATTAGAACACCTGTTGGGTTTTTATTGCTGTCTGTGCCCCCGTTAGGGAGATTCCCCCGCTCTGCTTGTCCTATTTACCATTATAACTGAAAGTGAAAGGAAAGGAAACCCCAAATTTTGGGTTGTCGCCAGAAAACTAATAGAGGGGACATTTTCCAATGATGTGACCTGGGGGGGCAGGGAATTTCCAGAATTTGCAGGGACTTTCCTGTTTTTGGCTATGGGACAGGAAGTCAAGATAAATCTCCCCAGTGGGACACAGATGGCAAAAAATAAACCAACAGGGGCTAAAACCCTCTCTTACTCTATCCAAAATGAAAAAAAAGTTTTGCCTATAGTGGTACTTTTCTACTTTAAACTGATATTAACCGATTCCCAACTGCTCTACAGCAGATATACTGCTAGAGGGTGGCACGGGTGCGCAAAATCACGTATATATATGTGATGCAGGGGTGGACTGATAACTCATGGGGCCCCCTGGCAATTGGGGATCATGGGGCCCCTTTGTCCTTGCCCACACTCAAAACACACCCAAAAAAGCCTATAAAAAGGTACCAGGGGCATTTTATGGGGCTCCCTACTGACCCTGGGCCCTCGGGCAGTGCCCGAGTGCTCGAATGGTCAGTCCGCCCCTGATGTGATGTTGCATTTCCAGGTAGGGGGCACGTGCGTGCTCTACCCGCGCCGCTGTTCACGGCTGTGGTTGTCAATCACCGGGTGATTACTCGCCGATGCCCGATGATTGCCGAGCATCTCTGATGGTGAGGAGAGCTGTATATAAACAATACAGTTCTCCTCCCTGTCAGCTCGTGCACACTGCTGTGGATGGCTGTGCACAGCACACAGTTAACCCTTTAATCGCCCCTCATGTTAACCCCTTCCTGCCCAAAGCTCAGTGCTATTACTACAGTGTCAGGGCATTTTTTTAGCACTGATCACTGTATTGGTGTCACTGGGGATGTCAATGACACCAAGTCTGTTCCCCCCAGTGTAAGAATGCCCGCCGCACTCCCGCTATAAGTCGCTGATTGCTGCCATTACTAGTAAAAATGTAAAAAAAAAATTCCAGTATATATACCGCCATTTGTAAATGCTATAATTTTCACGTAAACCAATTAATTTACACATATTGGGAATTTGTTTTAGCAAGGACATGTAGCAGAATACATTTTGGCCTAAATTTATGACGAGATTTGATTTTTTAAATTTTTTATGTGAACATATTTAATAGCAAAAAGTCAAAATTATAGTTTTTTTCTCCAAATTGTCGGACTTTTTTTTTTAATAGCCCAAAAAATAAAAACACAGAGGCAATCAAATACCAACAAAACAAAGCTCAATTCGTGGGGAAAAAAGAACGTAAATTTAATTTGGGTGCAGTGCTGCATGATCGCGCAATTGTCAGTTAAAGTAATGCAAAAAAAGGCCTAGTCATGAAAGGGGGGTAAATCCTCAGAAGGGCAAGTGGTTAAAGGCAGTATTAACAAAAAAACAACAAACAAAATCATACTTACCTGCTGTGTGCAGTGGTTTTGCACAGGGCAGCCCCGATCCTTCTCTACTTGGGTCCCCTGCCAGTGCTCCTAGCCCCTCCCTGCCTCCTAGTGCCCCCACAGCAAGCAGCTTGCTACTGGGGTACCTAAGCAGGCTAGCTCCTAAGCCAGTGCCCTGATTTATCAGTGTAGATGTCTCCTTTGACAGATGCTGTTGTTTGCAGTACTTACTGTCGTATCGTGAGGAAAGTACTGCCGACAACCGACAAATGTATTTATATAGTGATCAGCTGTGATTGGATATAGCTGATCACATGGTAAAAGGCTGCTGTGATTGGCTTTTTACCGTGTCATGTGGTCAGCTGTGTCCAAAGGACAAAGGGGGGGCATTCTGGAAGGACATCATATGACTCCCTCCCAGAACTAGACGACAGCATTGTAGCTGTCATTCGGCTATAGTGCGGCCAAGAAGTAGTTAAAGGCAGGGGCGGACTGACCATTTGCAAACTCGGGCACTGCCCGAGGGCCCGGTGTCAGTAGGGGGCCCTGGTACCTTTTTCATAGGCTTTTTTGAGTTTGGGCAAGGACACAGGGGCCCCATGATCCCCTATTGCCCGGGGGCCCCATGAGTTGTCAGTCCGCCCCTGGTTACAGGGATGTATAGCATTTTTTTTACATGTTCCACTTTACTGATCGTGGTCAAGCTTAAAAATATTTTTTTTCAGGTAAATATGAAATATTGCAGGCAGAGTTTTAGGCTCCTTTTCACATATTTATCTATTCATAACCTGAAGAAAAATGAGATATTTGTATACAGGCTCCATAGATAAGTTGCAACTTACACACAGAATGAGATGATTCATTAATGGTGACTCATCCCAATGACTCATTCCTTAACTTGCCATACATGCTAAGATTTCTAACTCAATTCCCTCATCCAGTGTAGATGTTGGAATAAATGAATAGTGCCTGCAACTAATTGGATGCAGCCGCTGTTCAAACACGAATTTTAACACCTAGCTTCTTTGACAAAAAGTACTGAAAAAATGAACACTTCAACAGCAATCAGCCAATATTTGATCAATGCATGGATAGCATTAGTCTCCATGCACATTGGGTGTTTTAATAATGCTGGTAGCTGTGTAAAGTCATATTAAAAATGTGAGCTTTTAATAGTTTTTTAGTGTTTTTACATTAGCGTTTTTATGCGTTTGTTTTTTTTTGCATGTTTTAAAAATAATTATTTTTGCTCACAAAAAGTCCGAAAACACTGGTTTGCTGCATTAGAGCGTTTTTCCAGCTAAAAAAATTCTAGAAACCCACTAGTTCTGTTTTTTTTTTCCAGCTAAAAAATGTCCCAGCCAAATAAATGTTGATTACAGTCTATGTATGCATGGACACATACGATAACATGCTGGGGAGTTTACTGGCTGTAGAAAAAACGCCAAAAGCCAAAAACAGCAGCTGTAAAAATGTCCAGTATGCATGAGGACAGTGTACAGCTCAGTCAGATATGTCAGAAAAAGACAGGATAACAGACAGCCTTTGTTTTGATGTCTCTTTAGAGAACTCATAATCATTCAGGAATCATTTGCCGTAAAATAAATGTTTGTAAAAAAATATACTGTATATAGGAATAAAATACATAAAACAACAGTTTAAAACACATACACTATATTGCCAAAAGTATTGTGATGCCTGCCTTTACACGCACATGAACTTTATTGGCATCCCAGTCTTAGTCCGTAGAGTTCAATATTGAGTTGGCCCACCCTTTGCAGCTATAACAGCTTCAACTCTTCTGGGAAGGCTGTCCACAAGGTTTAGGAGTGTGTCTACGGGAATGTTTGACCATTCTTCCAGAAGCGCATTTTTGAGGTCAGACACTGATGTCGAATGAGAAGGCCTGGCTTACAGTCTCCGCTCTAATTCATCCCAAAAGTGTTCTATCGGGTTGAGGCCAGTCAAGTTCCTCCACCCCAAACTCGCTCATCCATGTCGTTATGGATCTTGCTTTGTGCACTGGTGCGCAGTCATATTGGAACAGGAAGGGGCCATCCCCAAACTTATCCCACAAAGCTGGGAGCATGAAATTGTCCAAAATGTCTTACGCCCTTACAGTTCCCTTCACTGGAACTAAGGGGCCAAACCCAATCCCTGAAAAACAAACCCACAACATAATCCCCCTCCACCAAACTTTACACTTGGCACAATGCAATCAGGCAAGTTTTGTTCTCCTGGCAGCCGCCAAACCCAGACACGTCCATCGGATTTCCAGACAGAGAAGTGTGATTCGTCACTCCAGAGAACACCTCTCCACTGCTCTAAAGTCCAGTGGCGGCGTGCTTTACACCATTGCATCTGCCGTTTTGCATTGCATTTGGTGATGTAAGGGTTGGATGCAGCCACTCGGCCATGGAAACCTATTCCATGAAGCTCTCTATGCACTGTTGTGCTAATCTGAAGGCCACATGAGGTTTGGAGGTCTTTAGCTATTGACTCTGCAGACAGTTGGCGACTTCTGCGCACTGTGCGCTTCAGCATGCGCTGACCCCGCTCTGTCATTTTATGTGGCCCACTACTTCACAGCTGAGTTACTGTTGTTTCCAGTGGCTTCCACTTTGTTATAATTCCACTAACAGTTGACCACGGAATATTTAGTAGTAAGGAAATTTCACGGATGGACTTATTGCACAGGTGGCAACCTATCACTGTACCATGCTTGAATTCACTGAGCTCCTGAGAGCGACCCATTCTTTCACAAATGTTTGTAGAAGCAGTCTGCATGCCTAGGTGTTTGATTTTATACACCTGTGGCTATGGAGGTGATTGGAACACCTGAATCCAATGATTTGGAGGGGTGTCCCAATACTTTTGGCAATATAGTGTACATTACCCTTGGTTGACATCTGTGCGGGTGATGCCACCCGCACAGTGACTAGTGACATAGTGCCAGAAAGCTCATCTGTTTGGTGCCTCTCTGTTCACCATTCACCATCCAGTCACATGTAGTGGAGTAGAGGAGGGGAGAAGACCTGTAAGTCTTATAGACAAGGGTTGATAGGCTTTTGTTTGCGGCAAAAGTGCTTCTCTCCCCATACAATTCTATAGAGATGCAAAAGCAGCTTGGAGAAATACTCCTGTCAATTAACTGAAGCTGATATAAAAAACAAGCTCAGCAACAGACACAGCCTAAAGCCCTTTACTGAAATGCAGCTGAAAAAAAATCAGATCTACTTCCCTGCTAGACTGAGATGTTTGTTGTGGCAGAGCTGTGCGAATGTTGTGACTGGATGGGCAGAAATGCAAGTCTTTTGGCAGGTAAAACAGCATTCCTATGTGTATTTCATCTGTGCAAACCATAGCAGAAAGTATCCATTTGCACACCATTTTTAGATGCAGGTGCAAAATGCTACCAGAGAACTCCAGTTTTAATAGGGCAGCCCTTTGTCCTTAGGTCTTGGATCCCTCCAGCTGTTCATCTGTGATACCAGAGCTCCCCTGAACTTTACTGTCAGCAATACTGTTTATCAGGACAATAGCAGGTAGCTAGAAAAAGGGGGAAAAACCTATGCTACACCCCAGACAATACAATGTGTAAATAAATGTGTGAAAAATATATATATTCTGAAACAATTAGTGAACTGCTGCTACTCTTTCCCTGAACACCAGAAAATACAAAACAAATAAAAAATGAGTGCGCTGTACACGAAATAATCATAAACACTAATCAATCAAATAAATACTGCTACATAAAAAATGTGCTCTTCCATCCCACAGGGGAATCTGAGAATGCAGCCAGAGCTGATCAGAGACCAGAATGGCTCCAATCATCTCTATAGTCTAAGAAACCAGAAGCTATGAGCATTTAATCATTTCCGTTCCACTGGATATTAACAGCGCCACTTTTAAATTGGGAAAGCATCTGATCACACCAATCCTGGTGTGATCAGATGCTTTAAGGGCAGAACAGAGATCTAGAGTCTAGTAGACCCCAGATTTCTCAGAAAAGAGTACCTGTCATTGGCTATTGAACTCTGGGATAGGCTGAGCCTGCACCAACACCCATGTCGCCATCTGCACAGCCTCAAACCCACCATCCAGAAAACCCTGTAGTCTCCAGGATACAGAGGAAGCCAGACAGGCTAGTAGCACCTGAGCACATAGTGCAGACCCCACCAAATGACCACAGCTCACTCAGTACAATGAGCTTAACATACTTCTACCTAGCAACAATCACAGCCACCCTGCCCACAGAGCAACAACCATATCCACCCATCAAAAACACAACCAATCCCAAGCTATGCCCAAGGATTCAAACGGGAGAAAGTTCATAGGGCGCATCTGTGTGATCAGACCTTCATGTGCTGATGATAGTCACTGTACAAATAATGGCTGGGAAGAGCACTGAGGCAGCACTTCTGAGAGTAGGACAGACTCTAACAAAAAGAGGAAGGTATGAAGGTGTTTCTGAGTGCAGCAATTACCAGCAATTTATTAACCACTTCAGCTTCAGTAAAACCCCTTTCTGACCAGGCCATTTTTTGCGATACTGCACTGCATTATTTTAATTGACAATTATGCGGTCATGCAATGCTGTACCCAAATTATATTTATGTCCTTTTTTCCCCACAAATAGAGCTTTCTTATGGTGATATTTGAGCATCTCTGCGGTTTTTACTTTTTGCATTATAAACAAAAAATAAACAACAATTTTGAAAAAAAACCCAATATTTTTTATTTTCTACTATAAAACATATCCAATAAAAAATGTAAAAATCTAATTTCTTCATAAATTTAAGCCAAAATGTATTCTGCTACATACTTTTGGTAAAAAAAATCCCAATAAGCGTATATTGTTTTGTTTGCACAAAAGTTATAGTGTCTACAAACTATGGGACATATACTGAAATTGTTTTATTTATTATACTAGTATTGGCGACGATCAGCAACTTATAGTGGGACTGCGATATTGCTGCAAACATTTTTACACTAAATGACACTTTGTGGAAACCAGTGATACTAATACAGTGATCAGTGCTAAAAATATACACTGATCACTGTTTGGGAAGGGTTTAACATCTAGGGTGATAAAAGGGTTAAGTGTGTGTCTAGCTATGTGCTTGGTGTTCACTAGGTGGTGCTGGTACAAGCGGAAGTGATGGATCGTGTTCCCAGCTCTGCTCTGACACACAATCGATCACTCACCCGCTGTCAGAACAGAGCTCTGCCTATGTAAACATAGGCAGAGCTCTGTTGTTGCTCTCTGCGATACCCATACGCCAGGACTCGCAGATTGGCTTCTGCTGTGGCAGTTCACTAAAGAAGAGATCAGCCAGCGGCATGCACGCCCTCGTGAGGCGGAAGTGCAAAATTACATATACCGCATTTGCCGGCGTATAAGACGACTTTTTAACCCATGAAAATCTTCTGAAAAGTCGGGGGTCGTCTTATACGGCGAGCCGGTGTCAGGGCGGCACTTTTTCTAGGGGCGGCGCGGTGGCAGAAGGGACACTAAGTACAGGGGCGGGCAGGGGGCTGCTGTACCTTACCTGGCTCCGGTCCCGGTCCCACGACAATCCGGTCCAGGAAGCGCGGCTGCTCCTTCTTTCAGTTCGGCCGCTCGATGGTCGCGCGGCCGCTCGGCTCCGCCTTCTCACCGGTGATTGGGCGCCAGCACTGGAAAGGCACACAGGAGACCAATCACCGGCGAGGAGGCAGAGCTGAGCGGCCCCGCGAAAATCGAGTGAGGGAGCGGCCAGTAAGTGTGCAGCAGCACCATGCTGTGACACTCTTGGCACTATTCCTCTCCCCCACTGACACTAATGATGGGGCACTGTTCCTCCCCCACTGACACCAACGATGAGGCACTGTTCCTCCCCCACTGACACCAACGATGGGGCACTATTCCTCCCCCACTGACACCAACGATGGGGCACTATTCCTCCTCCCCAATGACACCAATGATGGGGCACTATTCCTCCCCCACTGACACCAACGATGAGGCACTATTCCTCCTCCACACTGACACCAACGATGAGGCACTGTTCCTCCCCCACTGACACCAACGATGGGGCACTATTCCTCCTCCCCACTGACACCAACGATGGGGCACTATTCCCCCCCCCCACTGACACCAATGATGGGGCACTATTCTCCCCACTGATACCAATGATGGGGCACTTTTCCCGCCACTGATACCAACGATGGGGCGCTATTCCTTCCACTGATACCAATGATGGGGCGCTATTCCTCCCACTGATACCAATGATGGGGCGCTATTCCTCCCACTGTCACCAATGATGGAGCACTATTCCTCCCACTGACACTAATGATGGGACACTATTCCTCCCACTGACACCAATGATGGGGCACGATTCTTCCCACTGACACCAATGATGGGGCACTATTCCTCCCACTGACTAATAATGAGGCACTATTCCTCCCACTGACACTAATGATGGGACACTATTCCTCACACACTGACACTAATGATGGGGCACCATCATTGGTGTCAGTGGGAGGAATAGTGTCCCATCATTGTTATCAGTGGGAGGAATAGTGCCCCATCATTGGTGTCAGTAGATGAAATAGTGCCCCATCATTGGTGTCAGTGGGAGGAGTAGTGCCTCATCATTGGTGTCAGGGCGAGGAATCGTGCCCCATCATTGGTGTCAGTGGGAGGAATAGCACCCCATCATTGGAATACCATACTGAAATAGCATACCATATTGAAATCAAATCTGATGTTTTTTCATTTTTATTTGGTGTGTGTTGGAAGAGGGGTAGTCTTATACGGCGAGTATAGCTCAAATCCTATATTTTAGCAGGAAAAGTAGGGGGTCGTCTTATACGCCCAGTCGTCTTATACGCCGGAAAATACGGTATATACGTGACTTTGCACAGGAGGTCCACCCTGTAGCATTAAAACTGCTATAGGGCAGTCTTCAAGTGGTTTAAATGAAATGGTTAAAAACACTTAAAAGAATGTGTATAAAGAAAGGCACATCATGAATCATTCCTGGCAGGGCTCTTGTCACTGTCTGTTCTCTTGCTGTACCGACCAGCAGCTGCAGGGGGAGGTTTGAGCTCAGAGTCAAGATGGCCACCGCAGTTCTGGGATCGACGTGGAATGCACGCAGTGTACATGGAACGCACATGAATGGGTGGGGGAAAGGCTGTGACTATGAAAGTTAGATGGCACAAACAATATTAAAGAAATAGTGACAGTCCATCCCACCATATTGAATAGTACAATATAGCAACATCTATAGCAATATCCCGGGGCTAGGTCTTGAAGAAGGAGCCGTTTGTGCATGCTCAGAAATGCGTCACCTCCCCTTTCCTTGCGTCACTTCCAGTATGTGTGATCCATGTGCACGGTGTGCATTCTACGGCAATCTCCAAAGTGGGGTGGCCATCTTGACTCAGCACTCCAACCTTCTCCTGTAGCTGCTGGTCAGTACAGTGAGAGGGGAGACAGTGACAGGAACCTTGCCAGGAATGATTCATGATGAGCCTTTCTTTATACACATTCTTATAAGTGCTTTTAAACATATCTTTTAATAAATTGCTGGTAATTGCTGCACTTAGAAGCGCCTTCTTGCCTTCCTCTTGAGCTATGCCCAAGTCTATCATTATATGGGCTGTATACGCCTGGACATACTCCTTCAGCAAGACCTGGATGCTGGGTTAGAGATTTCTTCCTTTCCAAAGCACTTTGAAATCTCCAGTCTATGGGAATTCAAAAACCCAGAGAAAGCTGTACAAAAATGATGCATGCAGAAGAGTTGAGGCAAACACATGCAGTAGTTGTTGATATTTGCAGTGTTTGAAGGTCAAAAAGAATATTGCTCCATGTGCCAGAATGTGCGTCTTGCATCCAGAATCAACAACATTTTTGATATTCAGAGATTCAGATGTATCCCAATTTCCGAATGACAACAATAACGAATTTCAACAAATCCGAAATAAAGTTTACTGAAACAACAAAATTCCTTTGTTTCATTCAGATGTTTGAAGCACCCAAATGGAATGAATGATCTGGAATGATTTGATAATAGCTGGTTGTTAATGAGCGTCCTTAACAACCATGCCTCATCTGCTATCAGCAGGATTCCTACTGTCAGCAGAATGTAAACTAAAGTAATGCTGATTACATTTTTTGTTGGTAAAAACAATGTGGAGGTCCTCCCCTCCCAATCCATACTAGGCCCCTCACGTCTGGTATGTATTTTAGGGGAACCCCATGTGAAAAAAAAACAAAAATGGCATGGGGTCCCCCCCCAAAATCCATACCAGACCCTTATCTGAGCATGCAGCCCAGAAGGAAAGGGGGGGGAGTGCAAGCGCCCCCTGAACCACACCAGGTCACATGCCCTCAGCATGGGTAGGGTGCTTTGGGGGCAGTGAAGTACCCTCTCACAGGTCCTTGTCCCCATGTTGATGGGGACAAGGTCCTCTTCCCCACAACCCTGGGTGGTGGTTGTGGGTGTCTGTCTCTTTTAACAAGGGGGCCCCAGATCCCGGTTCCCCCCTACTCATTCACCAAAAAAAGTGTAAAAAATAAAAAAAACTGTTTTTGACAAGTTCTTTATTTAAAACAAACAAACAAAAAGTTCCTTGAAGTAAATCCAGCATCAATCATAATAGGAATCCTGCTGACAGTATGGTTGTTAGTCCTCATGCACACTGGACCTTTTTACAGCTGCTCTTTTTGGCTTTTGACATTTTTTTCTACAGCCAGTAAACCCCCCAGCATGTTATCCTAAGTGTCCATCCACACATAGACTGTAATCAACGTTTTTTGGCAGGGGCATTTTTTGGCTGGAAAAAAATAACAGGACTAGTGGGTTTCTAGAGGAGTTTTTTAACTGTAAAAACATTAAGCTGAAAAACATGGCAAAACACGGTAAATCATAGCAAACCAGCATTTGTTTGACCCAAAAAACACTAAAAACCGCAAACGCTGCTAAACGCTGCTAAACGCTACTGCATAAACACTTAAAAAATGCTGAAAAACGTTTACACAGCTAACATTACCAGCGTTATTAAAATGCCCAGTGTGCATGGAGCCTTAGTGTTACTAAACCCGCAACAGTAAAATCAGTCTGTATATGTAGTAAAACATGCTTATTATATTCATTGTGGAACCTAAGGGGTTAATCCTCCACATTGTGTAAAAAGACTGCTTGATCCTGTCTTCTCTGCTCCCCCCCTTCTTCCCTAGGAGGATCTCTGCACGTGCTATTGGACTCAGTTTGGTGTGTATTGCTAGAGAGGTTTTTTTGGGGGGAGGGTGCATGTGATCAGCACAGGGCCAATCAGCACTGTCCAGACAGAGGGTAAGGGGTCATGCAGCCTCATAGGACGGTCAGAGGAGAATGAAAACTGCTCCTACAAGCTTTAACTAGTGCACGGCCGGACACTGATGGAAGTCACAAGACTGCTATATACTGCTGATGAGGAAAGGTATATAGGCTCCATGCATCTTAGCATTATTTTAAGCACATAAAATGCTGGAAAAAATGCTGGAGAAAAAACGCTGGTGAATAGTGCTTTTAGTAGCATTTTAGTAGCGTTAAGAAACATTTAGATGCGTTAGCTTTTTTTTAGCGTTTTTACAGTACGTATAAAAAAAGCATTTTTAGTATTGTTTAGCAGCATTTAGGAGCATTTAAGAGCATTTAGTGTTTTTTTCTGCTGGAAAAATGCTCCAAAAAACACTATAAAAATTTTTGTTTCTGCTCCTAGATGCAGAAGCTTCAAAAACCGCTAATAGCCGAAAGTAGTGTGCATGGACACATAGGATAACAGTATTTAGCTTCTAGGAGCAGGAGAAAAATGCTAATAACAGCTTATAAAAACGCTAGGGTGCATCCATGCTCCAGCCTTAGCAGTTTATATTTACTATAATAATTGCATTTCCATGTTCTGCGTACTGTGGAAGACCAGATATAGTGAATGCAGGGTTCAGCATTTAGTAACAGTTTAACACCCTGGTCTTGGAATGTGATTTGTATGATATGCGACTTGCAAATCACATGCCAAGTCGCACCCTACTGTCTGCAATTAGAGCAGTCATATCCGACTTGGTTGGAGCCGCACTGATTTCTAAAGTAGTACATGTAATACTTTTGATGCGATTTGCATAGACATCTGTGTCAGATGTCAGTTTACTTGCATGTCTTGCAAATAGCACCTACTTCGCTGTAAGTTGCAAAATTTCAAAGTCGAGCTTGATGTGACCAACGTGTAAGGATGCGGTGGTCGTCCACTCCCTAAGGACCAGCTATTCTGCATATACAAAAAAAATGCCAAAGATATGAAACAAATTTTGAAATTCTGAAAATTAAATGGTCCAACATAATATTGACTAAATATTATATTAGACAAATTCCTTTTTGGAATTTCAGAATTAGTTTCATATATTCAGCATTCGCTTTGTATATTTGGAATATAATTTAAAAATACCCAGACCCTTATCCAATCATGTCAAAATCTGTGTTTGTTGGCTCTGAGGAAGAGGTTGTGTCCTCGAAACGCGTTAGTAAGTTGGTCATCCAGAGTTCCATCGTATGGACTCAGATGTTGTTTGGATCATACATCTTGTTCAGTTTGACATGCCTGTGTTATTATGTCCATTGTGAGTATGATACCTATTTTCTTTCTTCAATAAATTATTTTAAACGATAATGCACTAGGTCGGCGTGCCCTTTTTCTGTTTCTCCATTTGTATCCTATAAAATCTGTGTTTGTGTTTTGTTTAATTTTGACACTTTTTTGGTGAATGATTAGGGGTACCATGTATCCCATATTCATTCACATAAGGGGGGGGTAGACGGGATCTGGGGGGTCCCCTTGTTAAAGGAGGCTTCCAGATCCAGATAATCCCCGGCCTGCAGACACCAACAACCACCACCCAGAGTTGTGGGGAAGAGTCCCTTGTCCCCATCAATGTGGGGAGTTTTGCATACTGCAATGTTGTAATATGTTATAGTACAACTATGGCAGTATTGTATAATGTTTTGTTGCCATTTTTTAAGCTCTTATTGACTAGTTACATTTCAGTGGTTCCGTGATATACTCTTGTTTGGTAATATAACAGTTGTTGTAACTTAATATCTCTTAGATTGTAAGCTCTAACGAGCAGGGCCCTCTGATTCTTTTTGTACCAAATTGTATTGTAACTGTAATGTCTGCCTTCATTTTGGAAAGCACTGCGTAAACTGTTGGCGCTATATAAATCCTGTATAATAATAGTCATCATCATTTGCTATAATGGCCATATATGATGTGTAATAGTGTAATATATTGTGCTGTCGTGGCTTGATATGCTGTGTTATAGTATCATACAATGTACTATGGTGGCTGTCCTGTCCTCGCTACACATTTCCCTGTGTAACTCAACATGCAGCTAAACCCTTCTATTCTGCAATAAGCCAGACTGAATGTAATCTTGAAGCTTTATTAAAGCGGAGCTCCACCCAAAAGGGGAAGTTCCGCTTTAAGGACTGCTCCCCCGTTCCCCATTAAGGATTGGCACCTTTGGGGGTTGGGGGGGAGCGGGTACCTGAATTTGACAGGTACCCGCTCCCACTTCCAGTCTGATTGCCTAGGTGATCAGAAACAGAAGGTGTCCTCCCTCCCTGTAGTCTTTTGGGACACGTGACAGGTCCCAGAAGATTACAGGACCATTCATGAAGATTACAGGACCATTCATGAAGCGCAGAGCTAATTGCGCATGCGCAGTGGGTACCTACCCGGCTGTGAAGCCGCAAGCTGCACAGCCAGGTGCCCACACTGAAGATGCCGGCCTCCTGGAATACAGGACGGCCGGTGAAACAGGCTGCGGGGGACACACCACGGGACCGAGGGACAGTTATGTGGCTGTTTTTTAAAAGTCAGCAGCTACAGTTTTTGTAGCTGCTGACTTTTATTTTTTGACAGGGTGAGTGGAACTCCTCTTTAAGAAGACAGGGTGGGTGAAACTATTAAAAAAAACAGATAAGAAGTACATATAATCAGTATGTGAAATATACAAAAACAATCAAATGATTAGGCTGCACATGGCAATAAGTCCATGCTTACCAGTGATGCTGCCTGTCAGGGATGCAAGTTCAGTCCACATGTGCTGCAGAGAGTTATGTCTGGTTCCTTTCCCTCAGTTCTTAAAATGGAGTCTGAGCTCTCAGGATGCACATGTTTCAATTTCTTGGAATGAAGTCTTTTTTTATTAAGGCCAAATAGTAAATGTATTCCGGTGGCCAAATTTAATATTGCAGGGAGCAATGATGAATTTCCTTGCTGAAGGCAGAAGTGGCATTAAATAATGTGTAGTCCTATCACCATCAAAACATGCCCCTAAAAACAGAATATTTCCATGCCCTGTTTACAAAAACTTACACTCACTAGACACAATGAAGCATTGCATGTACCACTGTGAGGTGTCCAGATTGACCCTGATGATGCAGTTATAAATGTAATTGATTCATTTTGCATAAAATATTTCCTTAATTAAATAAAGCTTGCAGATTCTTTATAATAACACCTGAAATATCACAATGCAATACACTTCCATGTAGGTGAGATAAAATGATATCCCCAGTACAAGTTGTTCTCTGAATGAGAAAGCTGCGAGGTGTGACAGTGCCATAAAGAATGTACTGCATGTGCTAGTCTAAGCATTTTGTGCCATGCAAAGCTTTATTTTGTGGCACTGTAACTGTTTAACAGCTGGAACGTTGGCCCCATAAAGATCAGAAATACATTTTAATTGGTGATTAGTGCTGGGTCGAACACCCCTGTGTTCGATTCGCAGTTGAACAATCGACCCTAACAAAAGTTTGACTGCGAACTTTGAACTTAATACAAGTCTATAGGACTCGAACTTGTAAATTCAAAAGTGCCCATTTTGAAGGCTTATATGCAAATTATTGGACATTAAAGGTGTATGGGGTCTTGGGTACTGCCCTCAACTTATGTCTGACTTGAACATCAAGCCCATCACTATTGCTGTATAAGACCATAACAACACTAGTAAAAATTGTTTCATGTAGATCTAAACACAATCAGTAAAATTTCATATAAACATAAAATTGTAAATGTAATTTCAAAAGTTGTTTTCAGTGTTCTCAAACACAGGGCTCATTCACACCTGATTCGTACAGGGACGAGATCCATGGATGCTAAGGAAAGGATGGGTGCTGGCATCTGCAGCATCCCTAGCAACCACTGATGTCACCGGCACCACTGACTTACATGGCCATGAATCCCCAGCCAAGTAAGCACAGGGGCAGCAGTGACATCTCACTGCCTAAATATGGTCATGGCCATATTTGGTAAATTATGCCATTACTATCCTTGCTTCTTCATGTAGCAGAGTGCTGGATATATCATTAGGCCTTTCAGAGACATTTACAGATGAAACTATGATTAATCCTTTTCCCCCTAGTGCCCAGTACTGGGACTGCTACATCACTTCCTGTTAGCAGAGTGAATCCAGCTCTTCTGACAGTAGAGAATCTTGGAACCTGTAGTCTTATAGCCAATACAAATTGTATTTTTGAGTGCTAATTGAACAACAGCTACCAGAAAGCTCGCAAATCAGAAGGATGCTGGGAGAGCAGATATATTCTACAGCAAGGGACTGGCTCTCTCTCTTGGCATGGGATTCAGAGCTGAACACAAGGGGACTGCAGTTCTCCTCCAGAGACCGATTATTGGCCTACTGCTCGGGGCTCTACACATCAGTTCAGCACAGTGGTGACGCTGATCACCACACTGGGATCACATTAGCTTCTCTTCATCAGGACTGTCACTGTTCGGTCTTCACACAGGCATTTCTGTACGCTGCACTAACAGGCTGTCAGGCAGCAACTCTGCACATCCCTTTAAACAGCCGAGAGCCTGGGCAAGAACTCTCATTCCTAGGAGGCCATTTTATCCATAGGATTAGTGAGCAGGTGGATGCCCAATCTCTTTCTGTCATTACTCTAGAGACACTGCATGCAGACACCTTTACACCTCAGTATCAGGAGATCTTTGCTTTGAGCAGTATCACAACCTTTCTTTTTAACTTGATTGAATTACGAGTATTCACTACAGTTTATTGGACCCACCATTGCTAGCAGAAGACAATGGATACCACCATATCAAGAACTTTAAACATTACAGAACTCAAGTTGCAATCTCTAGCTAAAGGGACCCCCCTCTTCTAAGACCATTGTTATTCAAATTAGGACACTTATATCTCTTTATTTTGGAGTATACTTTTACGTGTATGTACATGTATGTCTGTGTGTGTACATGTGTCTGTGTGTGTGTACATGTGTCTGTGTGCATGTACATGTGTGTGTGCATGTACATGTGTGTGTTTGTGTGTATGTATGTACATGTGTCTGTGTATATATGTACATGTGTCTGTGCATGTGTATTTCTGTGTATGTACTGTACATGTATGCACGTCTGTCAGTGTCTGTGTGTGTATACATGTGTCTCTGTGCATGTGTATAAATGTTTCTGTGTGTGTGTGTATGTGCATGTATGTGTGTGTGTACAGGTGTCTCTGGTTGTGTGTGTATGTACATGTGTCTGTATGTAAACCTACATGTATGGATGGTTTGGTCAGGTTCACGATTATGTGGTTATTATGGGTGCTAGAGTATGGGGCATTTGAGGTACTGCTGGGTTGGATAGTAGGTAGGATATGCTTGGTAGAGTTATGGTTTTGTGAGTGAAAGATTATGGGGGTTATGGTTGTATGCAGTGCATGGTCTAAGTATGATGGAGTGCTTATGGGGACATTGGAGGCCCTGATGTAATGTGGGGGGACTCTGGGGAACCTGATGTAATGCGGGTAACATTTAACAGTATAATTTTATGAAATAATTTACGAGGGAGTATTTAGGGGGGAATTAGGGGTGTAGCAGGGTAGGGGTTGTGTGGGGCAACTGGTGAAGAGTAACTCTTAAGGCCTGGCTAGTTGCTCAGGTCTTGAAATTTTAAGCCCTGTCTTAAACCCATTATTCTTGTGGTCTACTCTTTTGTGCAAGACTAATATAGAGGTGTTGTCAAGAATTGTGTCTCTTGCATTATGATCCTATACTGTTGAAATATGTCTGAACCCAGAGTGTCAAAGGTGTCAGAGGCTTGCAAGATCAGGGCAAACACTGTGGACACGCATTATCAAGCAAGTTGGAGGGTATTGTGATTGAAGATTAATTAACAAAGAGGGAGTTTTGGATTTTTTTTCCTGGAATTATTATTACAATTCTTTATTTCTTAGTTATGTTTATTTGTGAATGAGTAGAAGTACTATGTACCCCTTAACCCTTACTCATTAACATGGTGGTGTGGTATTTTAAAGGTAACTTCCAGATTCTGATAAGCACTATGACTGCAGACCCCCGCAACCCTGCCCCACAAATTCCCTTTGGAAAAGCCCCCCCCCCAAATGTTGAGGTCATGTGGCCTGGTATGCTTTAGGGGTTAGGGGGGCCACAGGCTGCATGCTTGTATTACGTGTCTGGTATGGGTTTTAAGGGAAACCCCCACACATTTTTAATTTTGTTTTTTGTATGGGGTATTGCCTTAAAATGAATATCGGATTTAAAGGGTGTGGTATGCATTTTGGGGGCAGAGGCTCTGTTCAATTACTAGCTGTAGAATGTGCTACAGCAAAAATAACATTTACAAAGAAAAAAAATGATATAGTCTAAATTGCCAGCAAAGGACATCTCAAAGGTCACCCAAAATACATAGCAGACATTATATCTGTGTGTGCAGTATTTTTTTAAGGAACCAGCATGGAAATTTGTTAGCAATTTAAAATACTTTTTTTGTTTGCAAATGTCAGTGCTGCTGCAGTGCTCTCTGTACATCCCAGGGATGCACCCGTTCACAGGCAGGATATGGGCACCTCCAGGAATGGTATTTAAAGGAATTGGGCATTTTTAAATGTTTCACTTTAAGGTACACTGCTCAAAAAATTAAAGGAACACTTTGAAAACACATCAGATCTCAATGGGGAAAAATATCATGCTTGTTATCTATACTGATATGAACTGGGTAATGTGCTAGGAATGTAAAGATGTCCCATTGTTGGATGGAAATGAAAATGATCAACCTACTGACTGACTGAATTTAAAGACACCCTGAAAATCCAAGTGAAAAAATGATGGAGCAGGCTAGTCCATTTTGCTGCAATTTCATTTCAGCAACTAAAAATGGTACTCAGTAGTTTGTATGGCCCCCACATGCTTGTATGCATTCCTGACAACATTGGGGGAATGCTCCTAATGAGACAACGGATAATGTCCTGGGGTATTTCCTCCCAGATCTGGACCAGGGCATCACTGATCTCTTGGACAGTCTGAGGTGCAACCTAGCAGCGTTGGATGGACCAAAACATGATATCCCAGAGGTGTTCTATTGGAGTTAGGTCAGGCGAGCTTGGGGGCCATTCAGTGGTATCAATTTCTTCATCCTCTATGAACTGCCTGCGTACTCTCACCAGAAGGGCATTGTCGTGCACCAGAAGGAACCCAGGATCCACTGCTCCAGTGTACGGTCTGACAACGGGTCCAAAGATTTCATCCCGATACCTAATGGCAGTCAGGGGCCATTGTCTAGCCTGTAGAGGTCTGTGTGTCCCTCTATGGATATGCCTCCCCAGACCATCACTGACCCACCACGGTCATGTTGAATGATGTTACAGGCAGCATAATGTTCTCAACGGCTTCTCCAGACTCTTTCATGTCTGTCACATGTGTTCAGGGTGAACCTGCTCTCATCTGTGAAAAGCACAGGGCATCAGTGGTGGATCTGCTAATTCTGGTGTTCAATGGCAAATGCTAATCGAGCTCTATGGTGTTGGGCAGTGAGCACAGGGCCCACTAGAGGGCGTCGGGCCCTCTGGCTACCCTCATGAAGTCTGTTCTGATTGTTTGGTCACAGACATTCACACCAGTGGCCTGCTGGAGGTCATTTTGTAGGGCTGTGGCAGTGCTCATCCTGTTTCTCCTTGCACAAAGGAGCAGATACCGGTCCTGCTAATGGGTTAAGGACCTTCTACGGCCCTGTCCAGCTCTCCTAGAGTAACTTCCTGTCTCCTGGAATCTCCCCCATGCTCTTGAGACTGTGCTGGGAGACACCGCAAACCTTCTGGCAATGGCATGTATCGATGTGCAACCTTTGTAGGGTCCAGGTATCGCCTCATGCTACCGGCAGTGACACTGACCCTATCAAAATACAAAACTAGTGAAAAACAGTCAGAAAAGATGAGTAGGGGAAAAAATGTCAGTGGCCTCCACCTGTAAAACCATACCTGTGTTGAGGGTCATCTCATTGTTGCCCATCTAGTGCACCTGTTGTTAATTTAATTAACACCAAAACAGCTTAAACCGATTAACAACCCCCTCTGCTACTTAACTGACAAGATCAATATCCCAGGAGTTTAATTGACTTGATGCTATACTCTGATTAAAAAGTGTTCCTTTAATTTTTTGGAGGCGTGTATAACTAAAAGCAAAACTTTTTTTTTATAGTTTGGACAAAGTGGAGATAGATTAGAACACCTGCTGTATTCTAGGTTTTTATTTCTGTCTATGCCCACATCAGGGTGATTCTATATGTCCTGTTTACCATTATCATTGAAAGTGAAAGTAAAATAAAATCCCAAATTCTGGGTTGTTACCTGCAACGTAATAAATGGGAAATTTTCCAAGGGGGGGCACTTGTTTTGGTTATCTGGGGGGCCCAAAAGAATTCCCCTAACTTGCAGGGATTTCCTCTCACTTCCTGTTTTGCCTATGGGACAGGAAGTGAAGGTATATGTCCTCAATGGGAAAAAAATTATATGGGTTATAACCCCTGTAATGTTTTGCCTATAGTTCTATTTTAGGCATTTAAGAAATTACTGCTCCCGGCTGAATGGGAATTTAAAACATTTTCTCCTCCAGTGCCAATGCTCCATGCTATTTTGTTTTACAATACCCTGCCTATTATCCCAGAAAATGAGCAATTTGGATGCAACAGATTAGGCTCCCATTGATTTCAATGGGGTTTAGATTCTGAACTTGTGTGAAGTTTGCCAAACCCCACTTGGGCCAAACCCAAGGAAGTTTTGCTTATCTCTATTTAGGAGGGAGCACGCTGGACCTTTGCAGAGAGACCACTGTATTAACACAGAGAGAAAAGGTCCTTAATTATGGAGTATTAAAAGTTACTTTTGAAATTATTTTAACATGGTAAAGTGTATATGAGATTTTATTGATTAGGTTTAGGTGATTGGAAAAGGAAAATTAACACATTTGAACACTCTTATATATGCCCCTTTATCCTCTGCTGATTGTGCCAACTGCCTAGATGAGCAAGCATCAAATTATCCAGAACACCTTTTTTTTGCTATAGGTCCAGGAAGCTATTGTAGGTGGAGAATGTATTTTTATTAAGGATGGGGCATTCATTTACTGTATAGGAGGGGGCAGGAGAGGAGCAGTGTACACAGTGTACAGCTGGTTTATAAATGCAATTGCCAGTTTTTTTCCCTTCACCATAGCTCAGAGAATGAGCTGTCACTATCCCCTGGAGCTAAAAGAAACTTTGTTTCTTTTAGCTGGGGTAAGAAACTAAAAATAAACTTTGTTTCTTTTAGCTTGGGGAAAGTGACAGGTGATTCTCTGAGCTATAGTGAAGAAAACAAAACCTGGCAATTACATTTATAAACCGGCACCGACGCATAGTGACAGCCAGTCACTGTATACACTGCTCCTCTCCTGCCTTTCTCTGCCCCCCCCCCCACATCTGCAGTACATGGCACCTATATCGGTCAAATCTTTCCTATCGGCAAGATGCCGATAGAGCTATTTTTGGCCGATATGTATCGGTGGCTGAAATTTCGGTGCACCCCTAATTATTTTCATTGTTAAATACACATTCACAATTGAACATAAGATCATCAATCATTATCTGACTGCAGAAGATTGTAACAAAACTGTTTTTATATAGGTTTTAGCATGAATTAACTAGCAAACTGTTTCAGTAGAGGCAAAGATGGCTTACATGATACTCATACCCTGATCAAAATGAAATGCTATGCCCTGCCATATATATTTCACTATGTGAACAAATTAATGTGAGCATAGTTTATTCCTCCTTCTGTCCAGAGCTCAGATGAATGTTGACTTGGCTGGGAAATGGACAGCTGCTCCCCTGTCTCTGGAGCGCTAATGACACTGGACAGGCCCCAGTAATCCTGCAAGGCATGTGTACTGTGAGTGCCAAATTTCAGGCAGACATCAATTCCTACCAAACCTGCTAATCAAAACTGTTATAGTTATTTGCAATCCAATGATGGCCATGCACAACATATTGCAAGAGCCAAAGGATTTCAATAGTTTAATTAAAACTAGTACATCATATGTTCTGATACTTTTGGTCTTTGGATGCTTTGGAATGATCAATTAAAGTAGGCCTTGTAACTAAAATGCAAGGTCTGCTTTGGGGGTGATCCCCCTTTCTCTTGCTAAAATGCACCATAAACATTAAAACAAAAACCTGTAGGAGTTAAAAAAACATGATCTAGTATGCACAGTTTCTCCTTGTTGTTTGCCCCCAATGTTAGCCAAGACTGAGAGTCATCCTTCTCTGGTGAGATCTGTGGGAATGGAAGAGTACTCCAAATCTCTCTGACAAGACACTCCCAGCACTATGCTGCAGCATCTTGCGAGATTTGGAGTACCCCACATTTTTTGGGGATCGGGCTGGAATAAAGATGTCATCACCCCCTGCTCACAGAAGACAGTGAAGAGTGAGTATATTAGGCATAACAAAACAATGTACTTTATTGTGATAAACAGGAGTAGCATTAAAGCAGTATTAAACTCAAAAGCTAACATTTATTATTTTGCAACTTACCAATTCTTAGATGTGATGGCTGCATTTATTTTCTATTTTAGTCATTTTTCTATTTTCATCTGGTGATCTGGCCAGTAAGTCTGTTTCTTTTCAAAAGAACAAACCCTCTTACAGTTACAGTTGATGAGACAAACCATTTAATACTGGCAAGGATGCTTACAATGATAACCTTTTTTTATTTGTGGAAAAAATGTTCCCGTAAGGAACAAAACTGTTGCTGTAACTGCTTGTGTAACTTCAATGGGAGCTGGGGTTTGGCTTCAATTTGTTAGTGTATCTAAATCTTCTAGCACATCTAACATTCTCCTCCCCCTAGGCTGACAATGCTAATATCCAAATGTGCCCCCTGTGCACCTTCATCCAGAGTGGGGACACTCTAATACAGGAAGTGTATTACTGGACAGATCACCAGGTGATACAGTGTTCATGTATTTTATGCATCAGCTACATACATAAGTATTCAGTAGATATATATTATTCAACCAGTAGATGGCAGTGTTTATAAGTTTGTAACTGCATGTATGGTGTATTCTATGTCTTTTCTCTGAATAAAGTTTCCTTCAAACTGCATTCACACATACAGTAGCACAGGCGACTTGGACACAGAAGTTCTGACATAATAAAGAAATAAACTGAGAATGACTATGCAAGTGAAATAAAAATTAGTCCATGTGATCAAACAATGAAGTGCACCAGCTGTATAAAAGGAAAATGAAAAGAAGTGTTTCTAAAGCAGAGTAAGTATACTACACTATATCTGTTACACAACAAAAGTGAAGTACCAGAGAAACTTGAACAGTATTAGGATCAAGTAAGCAACAAATTTGGCAAAATGCCAAGTGTATTGTGCACAGGCAATGGAACTGAATATACAGGTTATAACACACAGGCAATTCTCAGAAAGCATGGCATAATATTTCAACTCAAAATACCAAAATAGAGTTACAGAAAGAATGAACTGTACTCTATGTGCGAGTGGAAGCACCACGCTGCTTGTTTCAGATATGCCAAACACATACTGGGCATTAATGGTTGCATGCTATCTCAAAAGTCAACTACCAGGAAAATCAACTGAGAAAATTCCATATGAACTGTGAAAAGGAAAGGTCTCAAATTTGAACCATCTAAAAGAATTTTTGGAAGCATATGTGCACATCTGAAAAGAAAAACAAACAAAAAGGAATGCTCGCGCAAAGAAAGGTGTACTTGTGGAATACAGAGAATCTCAAAAGGGTTACACAATTCTACACCAAGACACAAGCAAGATAACCATCAGTAGAAGTGTAATTGTCAATGGAACTTGAGGGTGTTCAAAATTTCATGAACTAACGCAAACGCTTCAAACCAAGGGAAATTCAACATCAGTGTCACATGAAAATAAGCAACAAAGTGACACATAAATAGAAATTAACACAGACAATCCAAACTGTAAAAGAGGAAACCAGACCACAGGAGGTTTCAATCAGGAAATCCACCAGAAAAATAAAGGCATCCCAGCCAAATGTCTGTCCTATGTTCCTCGAGTAGCATTAAAACCAGAGCCAGATTTATGGGATGAGATGCAAAGACTTCCAACCCATGAGAAACAGATTTATAGAACTGATGTTTGAAATAGAAGTAATATAAAGAGTGATTGTTGAGTTGGGCTGTTGGAATACAGTGTTCATGTATTTTGTGCAACAACTACATCAGTATTCAGTAGAGATATATTCTTCAACT
The DNA here is from genome assembly GCF_062004578.1 of Staurois parvus. Classification (NCBI taxonomy): domain Eukaryota; kingdom Metazoa; phylum Chordata; class Amphibia; order Anura; family Ranidae; genus Staurois; species Staurois parvus. The sequence continues at coordinate 5,504,512 of NW_028318190.1, read as the reverse complement.
AGTAGATAGCAGTGTTTATAAGTTTGTAGCTGCATCTATGATATATTCCATGTCTTTTCTCTGAATAAAAATTCCAGTTTCTTTGTTTCAGTGGAACAGAATAGCACAAATGGACTGTGCACTGTCCGTTCTATAGGGCTATGTACAGAATTTCTAAAATTTTTAGATGGCTATTGCAGCTGCAAAGAACTCTTCCCACATCCAAGCTCCAGCTGTAAAGTTAAGAGGCATAGCCACAGTAATAGTATTTTGGGATCACATGCAAAGCCTTGTCTCATAAACATATGGCAAAACATAGGCAAATGAAAACAGACCATCCAGCAGCAAAAGTAAGTAGCTTAACTTCAGCAACACAAAACAAAAGTCCACTTATCTTCAGCTCAGATGAAACATAAAGCCCTTGTTCAGCAGGGGATCTGTCCATTGAAACCCTGCTGAGCAGAGCGAAGCAGGCAGATGACAGATCTGCGTCCGCTTCACTTCTGCAGAGTGGCCACAGACACAGCCTGCTCTGCTCTACGGGTAGTTGGATGTAAACCGACTGGCTGTCCATTTACACCCAACTGCCCTCTGATCTCATCTGTCCAGAAGGAGAAAAAATAGATTCCCTTCTGTTTGTATTTGGCAGATCCAATTGTAGGTAGACGGGTGTAAACGGATACAAACCTATTTACATTCACTGCTCCATAGAGAGAGAATGGCGGGTCTGATCACGTCCACCTGAAAAATGGGCAGGTGGACCCAATTGGATGGCTCGTGTGAAAGGGGCCTTACAATTGCAAAGTTAGGGATTTACCCATAGTTAAAGTGATATTAAAGGCATCTTTTTTTTAAAAAAGATAACAAACATGTCATAGTAACCTGCTCTGTGCAGTGGTTTTTCACAGAGCAGCCCTGATCCTCCTCTTCTTGGGTCCCCTGCTGACGCTCCTGGCCCCTCCCTCCTGCCGAGTGCCCCCAGAGCAAGCAGCTTGCTATGGGGGCACCTGAGCACACTTATTCTCAAGCTGCTGCTCTGCATGTCCACTTACACTCAGCCCTGCCTCCTTTCTCTCCTCATTGACTCACTAGCTGTGATTGACAGCAGCGGGAGCCAATGTCTCAGCCAATGAGGAGAGAGAGACCCGGCACAGCTAGATCATGATGTAGCTCAGGTAAGGTTTGGGGGGACTGGGAGGCTGCTGCACCCAAAAGGTTTTTTACCTTCATGCATAGGTAACAGGAAATGGGGGGAGGGGATGAGGACTTTGGACAACCATGTGGTGAGAGACAAAGAGAGCTGGTTTGGGGACTTTGAAGAAAAGGCAAGAATGGTTCTGGACTTTAGAGAAGAGTTGTTTTGAGAGACAAAGGAGGACACACTTGTTCTGAAGACAGAGGGGGAAGTAGTTGGCCTTTGAAGTAACGGTGAGAAGATTCCATCACCAAGAAAGCCCAAGTTAAGTAGCTGTTTAGTATATTGATTGCTTACTTATTGTACCGCCTATTTGCTAGGACTCCAAGTGACTTAACACCAAGGAAGATCTCTGTCAGAACCTGAAGACGCTTTTAGCCCAATCTCCTGCAACCATTTTAGAGCAAGCCTGGGGTTTGTGTTGCCTATTGAGATTTTGAAGTTTCTAGTAGGAAGTAGGTTGAAATTTGCTTGTTGCATGTATATCTGCCACTCTTCTACTGCTTTTCCTATAATTGTAACAGTGTCTATGTACAGCATTTTCATTTAGTAAAAGCACATTAATACACTACAGAGGTCTGAGTTTCATTGCTTAGAACGCAAAGTAACCTTAAATAGACACCAAGCAAAACAATGCACCAACGGTACCAACCATTTTCCTTGAAGGAACCACAATCCAAATATGTGCAAAACATAACACCTGTCCAGGACCAATCTTTGATGTCCTGTACACACCTCAGACATTTCCTACATTTCCTACTTCAATGCCAATTCGTCTCCATTGTAAGAGTCCCAAGCATGTCAAAGAGAGTTCAGTTGAACCTCCCAGGCTGAGGGTCCCCCTGCTGATGGTTCATGAATTCTGTATTTCCAACATGTTTAACAACTGCATGACAAGTCTTCCTCCAGAGTCTTGCCCTCAATCAGAGTGGATTCTTTGAGGCAGTCTGTAATGGATGATGAACTTCTTCACCAGAACTTTGGCCATAGTTGAAGATAGTTGTTTCTTTAAAGGATAAGCCTGTCCGAGGCAGTCCTAGGCAGCACTTCCCATTTGCACAATCTCCTTATTCCACCTTGTTGTTCCGGCAGAACAAGGAGATTCTGCATGTGGGAAGTATTACCTAGTACTTCCTGCAGGGAATCACAAAGTGTGTAGAGTTGGAGCAGACTAATATAGTCAGGCACCTTCTTCTGCACAACCCTCTAAAGTTTTGTGCCAGCTTTGTGAAAATTCCCATGATGCCTTTAGGAATTTCTCTGAAGCATCTGGAGGGGGTCCCTTTCTAGGACACTGTGCTGTAAAATGTCCATCCGCCCCAAAGTCATAACATCCATTTATGGAGGGGAGGGACAGTACCCATTCCAGATTCATTTTATTCCTGTTTTTCTTAGGCCAATGCACCCACAGGCTTCTGCACATCAGTGAGGGACTGTTGCATCCCTGATTAAGCCTGGTCTACTTGGGCCACTGTTTTATGCATCTCCAACTGTGCCTGCATTACTTGCATCAGTAATTCTGTGCTTCAGGAGAACGTGTAAGCTCCTATCCTGGAAGCAAGCCAATATGTCTTTCCTCCACTTTGGAAGCATGTAGGTGTTGCTGTTTTCACCTCCCCCCTCCCCCATGTTACACAACATTATTTTCCTTCCCTTTTTTTTCTTCTGAATGTTCTCACCTCTTAAATGTTAAAAACAGGCAAAACTCAGAGAACAGCACATTGTCAAAAAAGAAAGACATGCTTTCAAGGTTTTTTTCCAGGAGCTATGGTATTGCTTTGTGCCAATGCAGCTTAATCACTCATTATTGCATTTATTGCTATTAACACCTGTTAATGTGCATATTATGACATATCTGTATTTTTATTATTATAATAATCCAGGATTTATATAGCACCAACAGTTTGCTCAGCGCCTTACAATATAACAGGAGACAATACAGCAACAATACAGTTCAATACAATAGGGCTAGGGTAAGCTCCTTGGAGCTTAGAATCTAAGAGTATTTTGTATCTTTGATTATATGCTTTCTTGTTCTTGTCCTTCTTCTTAAATAAGGAATTTGTTAAAGAAAAAAGATTAAAAAACACACCTTGTGGGTTTTACTGGGCTTTAATAAAATGCGCAAAAAAAGGCCTGGAGGGAGCGAATTGGTTTAAAATATTACAGCAGTAACATACCCAATAACAAGGGCAGTAAACACAAAGGCAGTATGTCTATTAAAACAAATAGGTGTATTCACAGTTGTGCAGAGAGACAGTAAATGTACACAGCTACAATATGGACAATAAAAATACCCCAAGGGCTAACTAAGGGATCCCAAAGTCCCCAGCTACCCAACTTGCCAGTAGTATTTAACACAGTCCTGCCAACATTGGGTCCCTTAATCTTTATGGCGGAGCACTCTTTGAAGCAGTCTTTCAAAATCATAAATGGATCTTGAGTTGCTCCCAAAAAATGGTTCAGGGTAATCCCAAAGAGATCCCAAGAGGGCTCTCACCACTGTAGTTGGTCTATGAGTCTCCGGCAATGCCACAAAGGCCAGCAAAAGGTCTCCCTCTCTAATTACATCCCAAAGCAATTTCAGGCAGTCCTCCCATCAGGGTCAGGTAGAGCCCTGACTCTCAATGGAATACAGCCGCAGTCTCTCTCCAGATCTATCACATGGCACACAGGTCCCCAGCACAGACTCTCAGCCACCAAATCCCCACTCAGGCAGCCCAGTATCAGTCACCCCAGCAGCAATAACAGTCTCTCAGCATCCTTTTTAGTCTTTCCAGCACTCAGCAGCAGCACCGTGTCTTCACAGCACTGGACTACCAGGCATTATCACGCTCCTAGCAGCAGCCTAGAAGACAATGACTCCTGTGCAAAGTCACCCCAAATATTTATATCATTCACCAGCATGCACTCCTGGCAATAAACCTCCTAGTGATTTGCCAGAATAAAATTTATATTTATAACTCAGTAATGATGCTTCTGTTTGTATTATCTGCTGGAGAACATTGCCCAGCAACAGGCATAAGTGAACAATGATGAGCCGAACACACCCTGGTGTCAAAAAGTATCAAAAGTTTGGATATGAATCTGAGCTCCATAGAAGCCAAATACATTTTTTTTTTAATAGCCACGAATTTGGAAAAAAATTGCATGGGGGAGGCTCGGCACCATCTTGTTTAAAATGTTCTTTTAAAAGTTTGCAGGGAGCAATGAATTTAATGATACTTAATGTGCGGCATTAAAGAGCACCTGAAAAACCTGCTTGGGGGGCTAAACCTGCCTGTGAAGTGGTACATCTCTACGATGAAAAAAAGTGGTATAGCAAGTAGCATTTACAAAGGAAAAATCAATTAAAATGCTGTTAATTCACATTCCCTCCCAGCTGCCTTTATTTTGTAAATAATTTAATGGGGACTCCCCCAAAATACAAACCAGACTCTCATCAAGAATGATGTAAAAAATGACTTGGGGTCCCTATAAAAATTAGTTCCAGACCCTTTGGATCTGGTGTAGATTTTAGGTAGGTGCCCCACAAAAAAGAAAAAGAAATTGGGGTCCCCCTCCAAAATCAATATTAGACCCTTAAACTGAACATGAAACCTGGCAGGTCAAGAAATAAAAGGGGCACCTGTTTTGCCCCTCCCCCCCAAACCATACCATGCAGTTAACATGGTATGGCCATTTGATGGGAGCAAGCTCCTTTTCCTCACCCTGGTATTTGGAGCTTCTATTAATTCACAAAAACGTCAGCTGCAAATAAGCACACATAAGTTTTTTGACAATTTCCTTAATAAAAAATAAAAAGCCCCTAAATTATCCTGCAATGCAAATCCAGCATGAATCCATAACATTTGCCTGCCTATTGTTGCCTGCTGTTCAACAGAAGAAAAAACAAATCAATGTGTTGACCCGCCCACTTGGGCCACACTCCTTCTGCTAATGACAGCTCCCTGAAGCGGTCATTAGATTTATACACAAGAGAGTGGAGATGTGGTGACATCACTGAGCAAATATGGACATGGCCATATTTGGTCTATGGCTGTGACCACATTTGTTCAGTGATGAAAAGCGTTCTCTTCAACCCTTTGACGCCGACGTCACACAAATATGTAGCCTCACAGAAATGGGCTTTTTTCCATGGGGCCGCATTTTTGCATACCTGCTTTTGTGCTGGGAGCATGCCGCACAGCGCGCTCCCAGCACAAAGACTGGGGTGTCACTGAGAGCCCCGGGTCCCGTTCTAACGTTCGGGACCTGGGACTCCCAATTCCGGGTCACATGATTGCTCTGATAGCCTCTGATTGGCTATCACAGTGATCAGTCACTGTATAACCCGGCCCCTTTGTTTTTTATTTCTTATTTCCTCTCTATGAATGGAGGAGAGAGATACATTGTATCTCTCTAACTCCTGGCATAGAGGGGGGAAAAATGTTTGTAAAAAAAAAAAAGAAAAGATAAATAAATAAATATTAACAAATAAAATAAAAAACAAAGAAAAAATACCTACAGTTGTGTCCAAAATTATTCAACCCCCAATGCTGTAAAGGGGTTTAGGGACTATAGTGTACATTTGGAATTGTATTCAGAATCAAATCCTACAAGGACGTTGTAACTACCCAAATGCAACTAAAATGACATCAATTGTTTATGTAATACAGTAGTAAATGGTTCTTATGTGGTTTCTTCATTGCCACAATTATTCAACCCCTTAAAGACTACCACTCTGAAGAACAGAGGTTCATACAGGTGCTTTCCATCAGGTATTGAAAACACCTGTGGATGTCACCGAGCAGCAATCAAGCATAATAAGCACCAATTAGGCAGCTTTAAAATGACTGTGATACTCAGCTCCTTCTAGACATTTACTGGTGTGGTTACAAACATGGTGAAGGCAAGAGAATGGTCCAGGAAGACAAGAGAAGAGGTGATTTCTCTTCACAGGAAGGGCAATGGCTATAAGAAGATTGCAAAGATGTTAAACATACCAAGAGACACCTTAGGAAGCATCATTCGCAAATTCAAGGCAAAGGGCACTGTTGAAACGCTACCTGGTCGTGGCAGAAAGAAGATGCTGACTTCGACTGCTGTGCGCTACCTGAAGCGTAGAGTGGAGAGAAGTCCCCGTGTGACTGCTGAGGAACTGAGAAAAGATTTGTCAGATGTGGGTACAGAAGTTTCAGCCCAGACAATAAGACGCACACTGCGTAATGAAGGCCTCCGTGCCAGAACTCCCAGGCGTACCCCCTTGCTGTCTCCAAAGAATAAGAAGAGTCGACTGCAGTATGCCAAAAGCCATGTGGACAAACCACAAAAGTTGTGGGATAGTGTTCTGTGGACTGATGAAACAAAATTAGAACTGTTTGGGCCCATGGATCAACGCTATGTTTGGAGGAGGAAGAACAAGGCCTATGATGAAAAGAACACCTTGCCTACTGTGAAGCATGGTGGAGGGTCAATCATGCTTTGGGGCTGTTTTGCTTCTGCAGGTACAGGGAAGCTTCAGCGTGTGCAAGGTACCATGAATTCTCTTCAGTACCAGGAGATATTGGATGGAAACGTGATGCAGTCCGTCACACACCTGAGGCTTGGGAGACGTTGGACCTTTCAACAGGACAATGATCCCAAGCATACCTCCAAGTCCACTAGAGCATGGTTGCAGAGGAAAGGCTGGAACATTTTGGAGTGGCCATCGCAGTCACCAGACTTAAATCCGATTGAGAACCTCTGGTGGGACTTAAAGAAAGCAGTTGCAGTGCGCAAGCCTAAGAATGTGACTGAACTGGAGGCCTTTGCCCATGAAGAATGGGCGAAGATACCCGTAGATCGCTGCAAGACACTTGTGTCAAGCTATGCTTCACGTTTAAAAGCTGTTATAACTGTAAAAGGATGCTGTACTAAGTACTAAGATTGAATGTCACTTGGGGGTTGAATAAAACTGATAATGCTGTGAGCACAGAAAAGACATTTGTGGTTATTTCATTATAACTGTTATGTTATATTTGTCTGACCTACAAGTGCCTCTTTAATGTAAATGTAAGCAAGATGACTGAATGATCAAAAGCAATGTCAAACTGGCCAAAACACTCAATTTCAGTGGGGGTTGAATAATTTTGGACACAACTGTAGATCAAGGTTTGATCTAGTTCAGTGCCAGGGTAAGTGTTTGGGTCAAGGTCAGGTTCAAGGTCAGGATTTAAAAGAAAAAATTGGTATTAGTGTCAGTTAGAGACAGTGTGTGTTTTAGGTAAACAAAAAACAAAATGCGCACTATTGTTTCTGGGCTGTACTACGGGTACAAACAACAAATAACATACACGTATATGGTATCGCTGCGATCGTCAAGAGCTGGAAAATGTATTTTGGGTTGTTCTTTGGTGGTAGGTTATGGTTAGAGATGAGCGAATCGAACATGACGAAGTGGAATTCGTTCCGAAGATTTGGAAAAATTCTATTCGCGACGAATCCGAAGATTAGCAAACTTCGGATGCACAAATCGAATTTTCCCAAAAATGGCGGCGACATGTGTGGCGACGGAGAAAATGGACAGAGAAGATGGGGCGGGGATCTCTGGGAAGGCGCGCAGACAATGCGCGCTGACCCATAATGCATTCATGACATGTGATCGCATTAGCCAATCAGCAGCCAGCCAGCACTGTGTAATGGTGGAGCTATAAATCGCGGCCATCTTAGAATTCTCCATTAGCCTCCGGTCATTCAAGAGAGACAGACCTGTGTGTATTAAGGGACAGAGTTAGGGCCACAGAGACTTTAGGGCCACAGAATCGTTACTCAGGGACACAGAATCGTTACTCAGGGACACAGAATCGTTACTCAGGGACACAGAATCGTTACTTAGGGCCACAGCTATCAAAGAATCGAAAATTTAAAGTGACATACACCCTTTTTTTTTTTGGTGGCTGTCGTGCACAGTTGGTGCTGCAGTTTGCCGATTGTGCAAAATAAACTGACTTTCTGCTTCACAACCACTATTGTACGTTCAAAGAGTTAAATCCATTTACACGCCGGCTGGCGGTAATATTTTTTGGGTGATTAGTGCATTCCAGTGACAGAAACGTACAGTTTCCAGCCAACGGCAAGCTGCAATTGACCGATTGTGTACAATAAACTGACTTTCTGCTTCACAACCACTATTGTACGTTCAAAGAGTTAGATCCATTTACACGCCGGGTGGTGGTAATATTTTTTGGGTGATTAGTGCATTCCAGTGACATAAACGTACAGTTTCCAGCCAACGGCAAGCTGCAATTGACCGATTGTGCTAAATAAACTGACTTTCTGCTTCACAACCACTATTGTACGTTCAAAGAGTTAGATCCATTTACACGCCGGGTGGCGGTAATATTTTTTGGGTGATTAGTGCATTCCAGTGACATAAACGTACAGTTTCCAGCCAACGGCAAGCTGCAATTGACCGATTGTGCTAAATAAACTGACTTTCTGCTTCACAACCACTATTGTACGTTCAAAGAGTTAGATCCATTTACACGCCGGGTGGCGGTAATATTTTTTGGGTGATTAGTGCATTCCAGTGACCTAAACGTACAGTTTCCAGCCAACGGCAAGCTGCAATTGACCGATTGTGCTAAATAAACTGACTTTCTGCTTCACAACCACTATTGTACGTTCAAAGAGTTAAATCCATATACACGCCGGCTGGCGGTAATATTTTTTGGGTGATTAGTGCATTCCAGTGACCGCCACACTGTGGCTCCACACTCTGGTTTTGGCCCCGTGACTGCCCAAATGAGTGAAGTGTGCGGTGATTCTAAGATCGACGGCACTCATCTGCATGTCATACTGACTGACAGTATTATTTCTCTTCCCCAGCAGACTCCAAGGGCATTTAAATTAAAGGTACAGTGTTCTGCACTGATATAAAGGCTCTTTGAAGCCTAGAAACACCCTTTTTATAAGTTAAATTCGCAGCGAATATATTCGGCTCGAAGCGAATTTATTCGGCGAATTCGGCGAATCAGCCGAACCGAATTTTTGAATAATTCGCTCATCTCTAGTTATGGTAGTAACAAGAAACAAACAGCTAAATTAAAAAATATATTTTTTTTACTATTTTGGGCCAGTTTTCCTTTGATAATAAAAAAAAATCAGGAGATATCCATTACCATTTGCCACCAAATGAAAGCCCAATTTGTCCTGGAAAAAAAACGCGGTATAATTCACCTGGATGTACAAAGTGGTTGTGATGATATGGACGGTTTTACTAACACATGTCAACATTGCAAAATTGTGCTTAGGCATTAATATTTTTTTACCCTTAGTCGTGAAGGGGTTAAAGAAGCCTATCCTGCTTCTAACTAGTAAACTGCCTTTTTATTTCCTCCATCAGCTCATCCCCCCACAGCTATTATCTTTTGTATCACTCAACTCTTCCTCCTAGATTGTAAGCTCTAACGAGCAGGGCCCTCTGTTTCCTCTTGTACCAAATTGTATTGTAACTGTAATGTCTACCTTCATTTTGGAAAGCGCTGCGCAAACTGTTGGCGCTATATAAATCCTGTATAATAATAAAAAATGTCATCACCACCCCACCCATTTGCTTACATAGCAGGGGGCTCCTGGCCATGTAAGTGAATGGGAAACAGAACAAACACAAAAATCATAACAATTTAAGCTCAGGCTGACTACAACCTACTTGCAACACTAGATTTGGAATGGGAGCATTTCACTCTAAGACAGGTGGGTCCATACACTATACATACACTTTAAGACATTTAATATGCCAACTTGCATGGAATTTGTCTTTTTATCATTCTGAAAAGGAGGAAAAACGTGAGTATACAGAGCTCAGTGAGATTAAATCAGGCCTCCTCATCTGTACAACAATAATAGTCAAAGAATACAGTGAGCTAAATAGGCAGTATAATGGGCACCTCTGCTTCAGGGTGGTCAGTGGTCCTGATGACTTTTTGGTATAATACTTGTATTTGCAGAGATACAGATTTTATCAAACCTGCAGTTATTGTTTTACAGCAGTCATCCATAAAATATTTCCTGCAGCATTCTATTAAGGGAAATTTGCAAGGATTTCCTTGAAGGGAACCTGAATCATCTGAGTCTGATTTCCATTGTTAGAATATGCATTCATTAGACACTTGTCAATCATGTACATGCTTCCCAATGTGTGAAAATCTGCTAATATCCTTATGTTGGCACTTCATCCTCATTTCGCAGTTATCATTTATATATTAGGATACAAGACATTTAAAGCTTTAATAATTATGTATATATATACATATACTGTATATGCCCTATATAAATGTGTGAATACAATCAACTTTCTGTAAGTGCTAGTATTTTTTTTTTTAATTATCCATATATTTTGTAAATACATGCAGTATGCACAAAAGAAATGCATATTTTACCAATATGCATAAAGAATCTGCTTTCCTTAAGTTACCCTAGGTTCACACCTAAGCGTTTTCCGCAGTGTTTTGCAGAAACTCACTACAGTCTATTTAACATGATTTCCTATGGGACATGTTCACATCTCTTCGTTTTCACCCGATGTGTTTTTTGGAAAGGATCAGGGACTTTTTTGAACGCAAAACGTTGCCTTTTTTGTTATATAGACTAAAATGGAAACACTGCAGAAAAGCATGTAGTGCGTTTCTGCTGGGTTTTTGCTGCGTTTTGCATTTTAAATCTGCCTAGCATCAAGAAAAAAAACGCAGCAAAAATGCTGAAAAAACGCAGGTGAAAAACTCAATGCAGAAACAGATGAAACACAAACTGCATAGGTGTGAACTTAGCCTAAGATTGAATGACTGAAAACAGTAGATTCTGTACAAACTTAGCAGTGAACCCCACTGAATTCTACGGGGTTGGGGGGGAGGATATGAATCTCAATAGCGAATCCTTGCTATTTTCAAAGCTAATAGGCAAGCCATTGTGAAGAAAGGACATGGGGAGCTTGGAACAGCTAAGGGGAGCATTTGAGAAATGCCTTCAAGCTATATATGTTGTAGTGGAAAAGTATGATTATTACGGACAGCATTAGCGACACCATATTCTGGAATTACATATTTTGAATATGTAATTTACTTTTTAGGTTTGGTTTTAGTATTGTAGCAGCACCCCATTTGATTAACCTGATTTATATCCAGCAATAATAGGTCTCATCTAATTGGTGGAAGCAGTCACAGGTGATCTGAAAGTTATGGGAAAGGTTACCTTGAAAAAAAAAAATGCCAGAGCCCTCAACTTTTTATAAAGTGTACAGTAGCATACCAGTTTAATAATATAGTTTGTAAAAAAATTTTTTTGCAGTACAACACTGCATTGTCTTAACTACTTGCTATGGGGCACTTATACCCCCTTCATGACCAGGCCAATTTTTAGCTTTCAGCGCTGTCGCACTTTGAATGACAATTGCACGGTCGTGCAACACTGTACCCATATGAAATTTTAATCATTTTTTTTCACACAAATAGAGCTTTATTTTGATGGTATTTAATCGACGCTGAGTGGTTTATTTTTTGCACTATAAACAAAAAAACAGCAAAAAATTTTAAAAAAAGTTTTTCTTTGTTTCTATTTTAAAATTTTGCAAACAGGTAATTTTTCTCCTTCACTGATGTGTGTTGATGAGGTTGCACTGATGGGCAGCACTGATGGGCACTGATGAGGTGGCATGGATAGGCAGCATTGATGGGCACTGATAGGAAGCACTGATAGGTGGCATTGATAGGCGGCACTGATGATCTGGCACTGATGATGCTGCACTGATGGGCAGCACTGATGATCTGGCACTGATGATGCTGCACTGATAGGCGGCACTGCTGGGCAGCACTGCTGTGCAGCACTGATGGGTGGCAATGCTTGGCAGTACTGATGGGTGGCACTGCTGGGCACAGGTGGGCGGTACTGATGGGTACAGCTGGGCGGTACTGACGGGTACAGGTGGGCAGCACTGCTGAGCACAGGTGGGTGGCACTGCTGGGCACTGATCATTAGGGCACTGATTTTCAGTGCCCTGATGATCAGTACTGATCACTTCTCTGACAATTGCCGGTTATCGGCAGTACCTTCCTTACACTGTGAGAGCGCGAGGAAAGTTCAGCCGATAACCAACAACTGTATTTACCCGGTGATCTGCTGTGTCATTCGACATAGCTGATCACGTGGTAAAAGGCTGCTGTGATTGGCCGTTTACCGTATCACGTGATCAGCTGTGTCCGTAGGAGGAGGCGTGCAGGGGCGTGGTCTGGAATGATGTCCATGGGCGTGCAGGGGGTGTGTTCTGGAATGACGTGCATGGACAACCAGACAAACGTGCTGTGGCCGTACTTCGGCTATAGTGTGGTAAGGAACTGGTTAAAGTGTAAAAAAAAATCAAAATAAAGTGCACAAAAACATTTGAAAATCACAGTCCCACATTCCCTGAAACCACCCCATCTTGTATCTTTGATAATTCTCCCCAGAACTTGACTAGCTTCAGTACAGTATGCAAGCACTTAAATAGGTAGCAAATAGAAAGAAACAATGCACATTTTATCTTGCAATAAATATCCATTATATTGTTTAATGGTTGGACAGTATGTATGCAGCTTGCTTAGGCTGCAGTATAAGAGGGAGAGATGAGGCAGATTATTTTCTTAAAATTAACATTAGAGTATATTGTTTGTTAGACAAAAGCTACAAATATTGTACAGTGGCTAGTCAATATAGAAGCAGCTTGGTAAGCTTGCAATGCAAGAGGGCAATAAGTAGCAGTATTTATAATGAAATTGAAATTAGAATTTAGTGAAATTATAGTGAATTATTTGACAGTAGCCATAAATATTTTTTAAGTGCCAGAGCACCAAAATAGACAGCAAACCTGAATATGCAAAGCAGGATTTTCCCTGGAGGAAACAATAAAAAAATTGCAACTTAGGTCCACCTGAGGAAACACTGTATGACACCATTACAGTGCCGGAGAACTGGAATAGGCCACACACATTAAGACACAAAGCAGGATTTACCCTACAGCAAATATTAGCAATTTGGCAGCTGAGGTCAAGCTGCGGAAACATGTGGCACCTATACACTGTTACTGGAAAAGACACAATGCAGGATTCACCTTGCAGCAAAATGTAAAATTTGGCAGTTGAGGGCAAACTGTGAAAACATTGTGACAATAAGCCAGGAGGGGTAGCAGGAGCTGGCAATTGTGGTGGCAGGTAGCATTTGTTATTTTAGTAGGATGACACTTAAATGTTTAGTCAGTAGCATCAGCAGCAGGGGTTTGTAGTCATTGCTTATCCAAGAACAGCAACAGATTTGCCTCTATATGACCAAAACCTCCTGCTGTTGTGAAAGCCCTCTCAGACAGCACACTGGTTGCAGAGGAAGCCAGAAGCTCTAATGCATACTATGTAAGCTCTGCTTAGTGTTCCAGTCTGGACACCCAATAGGCCATGGAGTCTTCACTTCTGAGAGTGTCTGCATCAGCCTTGGACTATTAGTCAGCAATGATGTAATTCGGAAACACCTGTGAGTGTTGTCTACTGCCAGGCCTGACTGCTGTGATTTAAAATAAACTTTTAAAAGTGGTGCTGAGGTGGCCACTGCCACCACTGTTCCTTCTTTCAGGCATCTGAGGATCAGAAGCACATTGGCCATCTGAGGGGACCCTCCACATACATGAAATACAGCAAACAGGTTCTTCTTCAGTGCCTACGCACAGTGTCTCCCTCTGGGATAGTAGCAGTAGATTAACCATCTTATATAAGGGATCCAATAGGGTGGTCACAGAATAGTTGTTCATTCCCCAAATTTTGGGGTCCTTGTGTAGGTATTTCATCAAAAAGACTCAATTCCCCACAAATTGTCTGCAGCAGTGGATCCCAAATGCTCTATGTTGCTGTGGACAACACGTGGATAAAGTGTAATGGATCCTTAAGGTTGTCCTTTTATTGTAAGAGTTATAATGCCATTTAGACAGGATATGTAAATTATGGGCAGACAGCTTCTTCACCTCAAAGGATCTCCACTGTCCCCCTGGCTTCTGACCACAAGAAACTGAGATTGATGCACAACACCAAGAATTTAAATGTAATAAAAACATAAAACTGTCAGCAGCTGGTTAGAGTAGCAACCAGGGGCGGACTGACAACTCATGGGGCCCCCGGGCAATAGGGAATCATGGGGCCCCTGTGTCTTTGCCCAAACTTAAAAAAGCCTATGAAAAAGGTACCAGGGGCATCTCATGGGGCCCCCTACTGACCCCGAGCCCGAGTTTCCAAATGGTCAGTCCGCCCCTGGTAGCAACTTCAAACCAGCTGCTGACTCGCTGTATGTTTTAATAATGATCTGGTTAAGCAACCATACATCCACAACCAGTTCAGCATATATAGCCAGTCCAGTATATGTTATCATTCAGTCATAAGCCTTCATGAAGAGGTTGTTTTCTGCCCCCCAAAATACACTGAAACTGTGACAAACACATCTTATTTTGGAATAAATATATATCTTGGCATTTACAATTTCGTTGTAGATTTTCAATCTCTGTTTCATTAGCTAAGGACAACACTGTCCTCAACAATCTCACCCCATCCAAATACAACTTCTGGGGTTTGGGAGGAGTGAAATGCCCCCCCTGAAGCCTACGCAATTTTCTCCTCTTCCTCACCATTAGCAACCCAACCTCCCTCTTGCTCTTTGTATTCCTCATCTGCCAGTGGGCAAAGGATCCTGCTGACTCTTGAAATATCAGCAAATCTTCCTTTTTTTCTTGCTGCTATGATCTACCAGGCTATGATGAACATTCTCCAGGATAAACATGAAAGGGATTGTATCAGTAATGGCGCCAAAATGCTGCTTGTGTCCTGAATAATGAGCCACCGACACAGTTATGAGAACCCCAACTCTCCAGAACCTGTAATTATAACATAATTGCACATGTTCCCATTGATGCCATGCTGCACAACACTTTACTGCATACGTATGCATTGACAAGCTAAAAAAGGGCATAGTGATAATAACTAGGGATGCACCAATACCAATACTGGTATGAGTATCGGTGCTGAAACTAGGCATTTGCATGAGTATCAGTACTCATGCAAATGTACCGATACCTGAAACCGATACTGGAAGTGACATCAGCGTGGAGGTGGAGAGGGCTATGTTCCCCCCACATGGCACGGTTGAGTGCTTACATGTCCCTCGCTGACTGTTGTACTTTTGGCGGTGAGTCCTGTGCCTTGCTGTACTTCTGGCGGTGAATCCTGTTACATGTCCCTTGCTGTATGTACGGTGGTGTCTTCTGTTACATGTCTCTTGCTGTTTATGGTGGTGGCACCACCTCATTCATGTACATATTGTTTAATAATCTAAAAATGTTCTGTGAAATTTGAGTTTTCACAACTTTGTGACATGCACATAAAAATATTTTATTTGTTTTATACTGTCTTTTGAGTTATATTTCTCCATAATTATAAAGAAATGGTAATACATTTTCATTCGTTGATAAAAACTTTCACATGACAAAAATATGTATCGTTAATTGGTTTCTGTGAGTACTTGAGGAATAATATCGGTACTTGTACTCGGTCTTAAAAAAGTGGTAACGGTGCCTCAATACTAATAACCAAAACTCTCCAACCTGTCCTCATAACAAAATGATGATGATACGCTGATGCCGGTGCAGCCGCTACACATGGCCAACGTTGACTTCTGACATATAGTGGTGTGGCAGATGAAGCAGTTAACAGGCAGTTTGTGTTGGTACTGCATTTTTGCTTGGTTAGAAAACACTGGCTGGCATTTAGGCGTTGTATATGGGAGTAAGTTGGTGAAATTTTTTATTCTGCTTCAGCAGTTGAAAAAGAGACATTTGCCTTGGTAAGGATGCTAGTGGAGAAAGGGGGCTGGGTGTAGGAGAATTCTCCACAGGTTCAAGCCTTTGCTTGGCTCTACTCAGTGTTGCTCCATGAGGCTCCTTCCCGGTTGATATGATGTATCCTAAGCCACTAAACCCCCTTGTGAGACTTTCTTCCCTATCACATGAGGCTAGGGAATAAATATATGGCGCTTTGATGCACAACACTTTACTGCACAAGTACAGTATGCAGTAACAAGCTGCAAAAAAGGGCTGCTTTGCCTGTGTCAGCAACAGGTTTACACTGTGCCCACCCACAAAATTTCCCAACAAAATAAATTAAAATATCTCCCCCTCCACCCACCCAAAAATAAAGCCTGAAATATTAAACCCTGGTGCCATTTTTTTACCTAGCAGAAAAAAAAATGTGTAAAATTATTTATTTTTAAATCTCCTAGGATTTCAGCATGTCATGTACCACATGCAGGGTACATCATCACAACATTGTAAATTTAAAGTCTATAGATGCAGAGAGTGGCATTGACATTATTATGATTAAGGAGGAAGAGGAATCTGCATATCATGTAAAAACCTAAAAAAGGTAAGTGTACTAAAAATGAACCCCCCCCCCCTAAACCTTACAGTACTTACAAGGGGTATCGGGGGGGGGGGGGGGGGCGATATGCTGGTGGTGGCTGAGCCTGGAGTTCATCCTTAAAGTAGAAATATAAAAAGTAAAAATTTTAAGTGGATTTAGATTTGTAAAGAGGTGGGAAGGGTTAGACTTTTCTTCAGGTATTCATTTCTCTGTGTCTCTGTTGGTGGATTTTGCCCTGTTTCCTGTTCCAGAGAATGAACAGAAGGTAATAGAAACCTCCTCAAAGTGAGAAACTTCCCTTCTACAGTTGGCGGAACTTTAACATTTTAGATTTCTCATCACTTAATGTTTTGTGGAAAAAAAATTGATTTTCCCCAAAGGGAAGATGGATGGCATTAAAAACTTGGCAGAAATTCTAAAACTAGAAAAAATTTGGATGGAGTTCTACTTCATGAATAACAGCATGTAGCTGGAAGCTGTAAGGCATCTAATATAGTTCATTCTAAAAAGCAGCTAGTTATAAAAGGGAGCCCTGCAAGGAAATTTAACGAATATGAAGAAATACCAAGCAACAAATTAAAGAGGATAATCCCACATAATAAAAAAAAAGTCAATTTGCCAGTTTAAAGAGTAAAATAAACAGGAAACAAACACTATTTGAAGCTGAGCTCCAGTCATAACCTCAAACCTCCTTTCATCATCACCAACTCCACCAATTAATCATTGAGTTAGCTTAAAAAACCTAAACTAAAAGTCCAGTTTCCTTAATGAAGTTTATGGTCACATGATACATCAGGTCCAAAGTCTTCTTTCAGGATCACTGTGGTGGTGGAGAGCTTTTCTTTGGGTGTTATGTTGCTGCTTGAGTGACACGAACACTTCCCATTGGTTGCAGAATTAGATATTTGGAATTAGAAGCCAAATGTAAAGAAAACTCACCTTTACACCTTGGCTTCTGTCTACTTTTCTCAATATTTAAGCTCATCATTCTCTAAAAAGATAAGGAAACATGCAAGGGGGACTCAGTATGTGATACAGGAAATGGATAATTTGCCAACCCCCACCATGGACAGGTAAGTCATACATAAAACCTCCTAGGACTGGGAAGCAGTCAGTGTAAATGTTTTGAATTTTCTCCTGAAATATAAGACTGGTACTAATGGATTTACATGTTTTTTTTTTAACATACTGTAGCAAGGGCCCTGCACAGCCACAACCCATCTGTTAAGGAGATAGCAGCTTGCTGGTGTTCCACACTGGTAATCCTCAGAATGGGTGGCACTATTTTTTTTGTAAGGAATACTCCAATTTGTGTTAAAAATGTATGAAGCATATATAATAACAAAAAACATGTTTTATTCATGTTATGTAAAATAATATTTCTATCTATAGCTATCAAATTTTCTTAGACTGTGGCAACACTGGGGAGTATTCTGTAGACTTTAGCTGGCCATACACTGAACGTTGTTTGTATTCAGCCTGCAACCCCCCCCCCCCCCCCACCAAAAACAAATCCAGATACCTCCATCCATGCACTACAGCATGGATAAAAAAATCTCCCGCTTTGGCTATTGTATTTTGACAGCCGGCCCTGCCAACTATAAAGTTACCCAATGGCATCTGCATTCAGTTGCTTTTCATCTGACAATTTTGCTCCTTCAGTTTTTCTTTCAGTGGATGTTAAGAACATGTCAAAATTGGTACAGTGTATGGACAACTTTTAACAGTCATATACTGCTTATGCGAATGACTTAATGCTTTTTATTGCAGTTGTTATCTTATAACAACAATGGGATAGATCATGTCATTATAACAGGCACTTATTCACACTTAGCATGCATAAAGTTAGAAGTGATTGCAAATACATAAGTCAGTTTTAAGAAAACAGCAGCAGGTAGAACTCTGCAATGAAATTGGCCAAAATCCCTGCAAAGTATATAACTGACTCAGGGAGAAATATATTTTCACTCAATGAAAAAATAATTTATTAAAAAAACCGTGTATAGGTTCTCCAACCCCTGATTACCTCTTTGATGTAGCACAGTCCCACTTTATACTGCTCAGCAGTGACCATTGTCACTAGGGCAGAAAGTGATGGGTAATCCAAAATGTTGAGTTGTCAACTGAGTAGGAAGTGCCCTCAATCAATGAGCATTTGTTTCAGTGACAAAATAGTGGACCTACTCTTACAAACAATACACAGCTGATTGCGGATATGTAAGAAAGGAATAAATTAGGTGACAGTGATCACAGAGTAATTATGTTTGCCATAAATTATATTAAAGGAGACACAAGGGTAGGACAAGAACACTACATTTCAAAGAGCCAACTTTAAGCTGTGCTTGATACTACATGACACTAAAGTGGATCAAATTTTTTCAACAAAGAACACTGAAAAAAATTGGGAGTGTTTTATGGACATATTAAACAATGGCATTTATCAGTGCATTTGAATGGGCAATAATAACATTGTATTGAATGTACCCATATGGCTGACGTAAGCCAGTGTTCAAAAAGGATATAAAAACTTCATGAGAACAAATCACCAGGACCAGATGGCTTACACCCAAGAGTTCTCAAAGATCTTGACCATATGTTAGCCAGACCAGCTGGACCATTATTCCTAATTTTTAAGGACAGCTTACTGCCTGGAATTGTACCATCTGATTAGCAAAAAGCAAACATGGTACCAATATAAATATAAAAGTCAGCCGAGATAAATTCCTGTAAACTACAGACCAGTCAGGCTAACATCATTAGCATGTAAACTGTTGGAAGGAATGATAAGGGACCATATCCAAAAATTTGCTGATGAGAATGGTATCAGTGGTAGTAACCAACATGGATAAATGAAGACTCATTCTTGCCAGACCAACAGGAGCACACCCAGAGGGTGGTGATAAATAGCATATTTTCAGAATGTTCTGGAGTTGTAAGCAGGGAATGCCAGAGCTCTGTCCTGGGACTGTTTTTGTTTAACTTGTTCATAATTGATATAGAAGTTGCAATAAACAGTTCAATCCCAGTGGTTGTTGATACAAAGCTAAGCAGGGCAATAACTTCACAAAAAGATAAATTGTAGCAACTTCACAAGAAGATAGAATAGAATGTTAGGCTTCTATATGGCAGATGGGGATTAATATTTAAAATGTAAAGTAATGCACGTGGAAGCTAAAAATATAGATTCACGTTACATGATAGGGCGAAGCGGCTCAATCTTAAACTACATATGGGGTTTTTTACTCTTAGAATTATAGGGATGTGGAATTCCCTTCCACATTTGGTGGTGTCAGCAGGGAGTTTAGATTAATGTAAACAACCTTTTAGGTGTGTTTCTTAGCAAACACAACGTACAGGAATATTGAAAATGGTAGGGACATACACACATGCACACACATACACACACACACACACACACACACGTTGAACTAAATAGTGGTGTCTTTATTCAACCTTTACCAACTACACTCACCGACCACTTTAATAGGTACACCTCTTCAATTGCTTGGCAACACAATTTGCTAGTCAGCCAAACACATTGCAGCAACTCAATGCCTTTAGGCATCTAGACGTGGTGAAGACGACTTGCTGAAGGGGTAGAAAGGGGATATAGTGACTTTGAACTAGGCATGGTTGTTGGTGACAGAAAAACTGATCTGAGTATTTCAAAACTGCTGATCTACTGAGACTTGTTGTCACACAACCATCTCTAGGGTTTACAGAGAATGGTCCGAAAAAGAGAAAATATCCAGTGAGCTGCAGTTGTGTGAACGAAAATGCTTTGTTGATGTCACGGGAGAATGGACCAAAATCTGAGGAATGTTTTTCAACACCTTGTTGAATATATGCCACGAAGAATTAATCAGTTCTGAAGGCAAAAGGGGGTCCAACCTGGTACTAGCAAGGCGTAGGTGAGAGTATATAACTATAACAAAAAATATCCCAAGCTTTGTTTTGTGAATGGCCTGGAGAGGATGGGGGCTGAGACACATCCATAATGCTGGTGTCTGAGACCTGCAGCACTTAAATTCCAAGCAGGCTGGGCGTACAGCTGGAAATGTACTAATCTCTAAATGTAAATAAACAGATTTGTCAGATGTAGACTAAAGCCAGCATTACGAGCGGTTGCTTCTGTGGCAATGGAATGCATATCTGCCTTATCCAGGTAAGGTTATTGTGCTCAGAATCGGACTTCAAAGCAGAATTTTAGGATCCATTGATTTTTTCTTTTCAAAATAGTGCTTTGCAATACTTCAATTAAAAATTAAGCTTTTTCTGCAGTATTCACATTCAACTCTGCACGATCCCCCAGCAGAAGGTCGGCTCCTACCAGCTACCTCTGTTGGTCTGCTTGGTTGAATGATAGCCAGTTTCATTTAACCAACTTCCTGTAAGCCCAAACTGTCATGGACACACCAAATGATGGGTCATTGCACTGAGCTGGGCTACAGTACTTCTAGACTGAACAGAGCTCACATGTCATTATGTAAAGACATATATTAGTAAAGACCCATGATGTCACTGTGACAGACCACCTGGCACCCAAAACCTATGTGCTTTCATCAGAGAACTGCTTCCTCACTGTTGGGACACACGAACAAGGTATTACAGCTGGGCATCGCACCAAAGACTAGGCAGAACTAGCTTAGGTGCAAAACGGGAACCGTTTATTAAACAGAAGGTTTTATACAGGTTTTATACACTTCAGAAATAGGGGCTATCCCCACATAAATAATAAAAACAAATATTACACATTGGGATAAACATCCCACACTGATTAGGTAAAAGCTTGATCGCATTTTCCTAAACAGTGCAAATGGTAGACAGTACAGCTAACAGTGATCTAATTAACAGTGAGCTAATCAACAGCTAGCAACTAACATGTAACAGTGATCTAATTAACAGTGATCAAATCAAAATCTAATCAAAAGCCAAGCACCCAGACAAGCCAGGTAGCCCACCCCAGACAGCCCGGCACCTGCAACCCTTAATACACAAAGTACACATGCTATCTTTCAGGTGTTTGCTTTCACTTGTATAATCTGTCCATCATAAAACAAAATCCATACAATATTCTAACAGTCTGAAAAAGTGGAATTCATCTATCTTCATAGATTTATTGAGGGAGATGGTCGATAAATGATTCTGTCCCAAGTGGAGGAGGTTCTCCAACCCAGTCTGCAGGAAGGCTCCGTATTTCCTCTGACTGTTAACCTGTATAAGATTAATATTACACCTTTCCATCCACTTCAAAAGGGAAGCTATATTGTCTTTATTAATCCAAGCCTCGCTCTCAGCGTTCATCACGTTGTCCATCATTAGTGATCTGCTCTCTACATGGGCCATAATCAGTGCGTAGAAGGCTAGCCCCTAGTCCCCTCCAAAAGCCCTTGTCCTGGTTGGTTCTATCTAAAGATGCAGCAATACCGTTTATTTATCGGCGAGTACAAGTACCGATACTTTTGGTTAAGTACTTGCCAATACTGATTACCGATAATTTACAGTGCGATTTACGTCCATACAAAATGTATGGACGCAAATTGCACCACAAAGATTAGCATGCAATTTGAACAGGAGTGTAATTCCTGTCCAAATTGCATGCGGTTTTGTGTGGACCCAGGTTGTCATAGCCTGAGTCTGTCCAGTGCTTCCTTCCAGACGTACAGAATCATACCATTCCAGCAGGACATGCTCTGGCACTGGTCCCCTGTGCTGCATCTACATCTCTCGCAACCTCCTTTTGAATTCCTCTTTCATGGCCACTGTTATCTGTTCCTCTCCTCTTCTGCTAATTGGACCTGAGATCCTGGTGGTGGTGCCAAACAAATATGATGGACCGCCTGTCACCCCGATTGGGTGATTCCATCAGAGAACTGCTTCCTCACAGCTGGTACACAGGAACAAGGTATTATAGCTGGGCATCACACCCAAGAGGCCTAGGCAACACTAGCATAGTTGCAAAACTGGAACTGTTTATTGAACATAAATACAGCTTCCCTTTTGAGAGTGGATGGAAAGGTGTAATATTAATCTTATGCACAGTCACTGAACTGGCCACAAGAGTTTGGGCAAAAAGGGCTGTATACATTATTGTTTTTTTAAATAATTGTGAGGGCAGGGCTTGGGGAGGGCAGCAGGAGAAGGTTGAAAATAGATATGGGCTTTAAATCTGTCCTCTAAATGCACACTGAGAACAACAAGGAAGGTATCTGTACAACAAACATATTTGAAAGTTATCATATCTATACTGCACTGCACTAATATAGCAATTGGATAAAGAGATCACAAACTGGTAGAAAAAGAAGGCAAATGCATACATCTAACTAAATCCTGGGCATTCATATCACTTGAGATTTCAGCCATTCAATTGTAAAAAGAAGAATGCACATCAAAAGGATCTGGTTCAGTTTGACAAGGTTCCTGAAAACCTTGATGAAGTCCAGAAACCTAAACTTAGAGGTGAATCTCAATCTATGGGGGGCAAATATTGTTGTTAAAATCTGGCCATTTGTCTGGCTAATAGGCAATCTACTGTAACAAAAACATGAGAAGATGGGCACTGTCAGGGTGGACAATTACCAATGCACAAAAATCTAAAGTCTACTTTAGATGCATAAAAACTTCCAATAATAAGAACTAAAAAAATCTGTAAATGAGTGTAATTGAAGAACATCAGAATTAAAGCACAGCTTCCTAAATGACCCTAATCTCTTCCAATTCAGTTTGTCTATGCTCTCCCTCCAACAATCCACAGATTGCACTGCTTATTGGCCCTCCTCAGCCTGATGGCCATAATTCAAAGGCCATACAGTGCAGTAGAGTTTAAAAATATTCTCTCTCTCTGCACATTAATTCGGCAGAACCGCTAATCTTGAACCCTCAGGATTGGCTGCTTGCCTATGGTAACAGTGAACCTGTACCTCAACCCTAATCCTGAACATAGTTACATAGTTAGTCTGGCTGAAAAAAGACAAAAGTCCATCCAGTTCAACCATTTAAAAAAAAAAAAAGTTATAATCCTACACCCACAGTTGATCCAGAGAAAGGCAAAAAAAAACCCAGCAAAGCACGATACAATTTGCTCCTGCAGGGAAAAATTTCCTTCCTGATCCCTCGAGAGGCAATCAGATATTCCCTGGATTAACTTTACCTATAAATGTTAGTATCCAGTTATATTCTGTGTATCTAGGAAACAATCCAGGCCTTTTCACAGCTCTTACTGAACGCTTTATGATTTTAAGCCCTGGTTATGCCATCCATCTTCCCCACAGCTACTTTATGCATGCTGGATGTTTTTGGATGTGCATTCTAGGCCTGTCCTTTGCTGAAGGCATTGAATGACATATGTAGAACAAACTCCATTCCTTTGCTGTTTTTATTCTTGGTCTGCACTTACAACATACACTGCAGACAGGCTTAAAGTGTTACTAAACGCACAACAGTAAAATCAGTTATACACATGTGGAACCTAAGGGGTTAAACCTCTGCATTGTTTAAAAAGGCTGTTTGATCCTGATTGCTCTGCTGTTCCTCCTCTTGTTTAAGTGACCACCTCTTATTTCCTGATAAGACAGACTGAACCATAGGCATTTTACACATGCTCAGTTTGGTATGTATTGCTATAGAGTTTTTTCTTTTCTTGGGATAGTGCATGTGATCAGCACAGGGGCAATCAGCACTGTCTAGACAGAGGTCAGGGGTTCTGCATCCTCCTAAAGCAGAAAGAAAACTCCTACAAGCTTTAGCGAGTGCTTGGCTGAACACTGATAGGAGCCACGACTGATGAGAAAAGGTATTTAGCAGTTTATATTTACTAATGCTGTGTGTACCGTGGGAGACCAGATATAGTGAATGCAGGGTCCTGAATTTAGTAACACTTTAATCTAAGGCCTCATGCACGCTGGTTGTTTTGCCAACTCTTCTAGATCCCTTTCCTCCTGTCAGCAGCTTTTTGGAAGAAAAAACACTTTGTAATCAGTTTAAGCACATTTAGATGCGTCAGAGAACTTGGGTGTTAATTCATTTCACTGGCCAGAATAATAATTTCTTCTGGCCATATAAAATGAATTAACATTCGATCGCTAAATGCACCTAGCATTAACATGTGTTTAGACGCATCAAGCCTTTTTTTCTGACAGAATGCCACTGCTCTTGGTTGTGCTGGCAGTGGGGGTTTTTTTTCTGTCGCTAAACTCCTCTAAGCGCATATGTGTGCATGGATACATAGGCTAACATGCAGGGGCATTTAGAGGCAGAAAAAAAATGCCAGACTCCCCTAACAGCCACGTTAAAAATGTCCAGTGTACATGAGGCCTAAACAATAAAATGCTTACATTGTAATGACAAATGTCAGGGTACAGCAAAAAAAAAAAAAGTCAGATGTAATATGGTATATTTGCAGAGTTGCTTGGTGCCCTTGATATATTTAAGAAAAGCTAATGTGTCTCAAAAGTATAGTTGTCATTTAACATTTATTTAAGCCTGTTTTTAGCTTATAGTAATGTCCTAATACTGCTTGTAATTATTGCTCAGTGTCGCATGCAGTCTTTCCTGTAGCACTTGTTAATGAATCAATCTCTAATCAGCATGACATGTTGAGCCATAATTACACTGCTCAGTTTATCAGCTTTGGATACATTAAACCATTTGTATGGATGCCAGTGGAAAAGGTTACTTACATGGTGCATGTCATGTCAGTCACTGATTGGGCCAAAATGACTTTTTCTCCTGCTTGATGGCGGTTATCGTACAACCTTACACAAGGGAACTAAGACCCCAAAAATATAGTACGCATTTCATAAGCTCATTAAACTGAATGCAAGATTTAATTCATGAGCAAACTGTTGCAATACAGTTGTTATGTTCTAGAAGTATATTAAGTTACGATACATTCTATTGTTAACCCTTACGCTACCAGTGTCATTTTTTTTGTTTGTTTAATAATTTTAGGCCTGAAGGTTATTTAAATCCCCAATACAGTATTTATTTTCTGAAAGCAAAGACCCAGGAGAATAAAATAACGGCATTTCCAATTTTTTATGTCAAACAATAGTTGCACAGTGGTTTACCAAGCACAAATGTTCAATAAAAGATACAATAAACTTGTTTTTTGGTAAAATATAAAAGCTGAGGTTGCACTGAGTAAATAGATACCTAACATGTCAAGCCTTAAAATTGTACCCGCCCATTTTAAAAGCCCCTATAAGCTATCAGTTTAGATTTAACCATGAATAATTGCCTTAGCATTATTGGTCTTACTCCAGCTCGTGTGGAAATATGTAGCATGTGTAGAGCAATTGATATTTTCATAATTTCCCCAACATGTGTTTCCATTTGTATGCATATATGTGGGGGTGGGGTGGGCTAAAACATTTTTGAGGGGTTTAAGCGCTTGGGTGTAATTTATTTTACATTTGCTTTTTCACTAAAACTCTATTTATATCACATAGGAGACAGGTGGCCTTTATTAACCACCTTCCGCCCGCCATATAAGGAAATGACGGACACGAGGTGATTCTCTCGTTCTGGGAGGATGTCATATGACGTCCTCTCACTCCAACCACACCCTGATGATCAGTGTAGCCCCATCAGTGCCACCTGTCATTGCACATCAATGCCACATATCAGTGCCCATCTGAGCTGTCTTTCAGTGCCAACTATCACTGTCAGTCAGTGCCACCTATCAGTGCAAGTCAGTGCCGCCTATCACTGCTGCCAATCAGTACCAACTATCAGTTCCAGTCAGTGCTGCCTATCAGTGCCAGTCAGTGCTGCCTATCAGTTCCGCCTATCAGTGCATGTCAGTGTCGCCTATCAGTGCTGTCTATCATTACCAGTCAGTACTGCCCAGGGGCAGACTGACCATTTGGAAACTCGGGCACTGCCCGAGGGCCCTGGGTCAGTAGGGGGCTCCATGAGATGCCCCTGGTACCTTTTTTCATAGGCTTTTTTAAGTTTGGGCAAGGACACAGGGGCCCCATGATCCCCTATTGCCCGGGGGCCCCATGAGTTGTCAGTCCGCCCCTGGTGCTGCCTACCAGTGGCACCTAACAGTGCTAAATATGAGTGCTGCCTTTCAGTGCCCATCAGTGCTGCCTATCAGTGCCCATCAGTGCAGCCTATCAGTGCCCATCACTGCAGCCTCATTAGAGCACATCAGTGAAGGAGAAAAATCACTTATGTACAAAATGTTATAACAGAAACTAAGAAAAAGTGTTTTTTTTTTCAAAAATTTCTGTTGTTTGTTTAGCAAAAAATAAAAAACCCAGAGGTGATTAAATACCACCAAAAGAAAGCTCTATCTGTCTCAAAAAAATGATAAAAATGTCATATGAGTACAATGTTGCATGACCGCGCAATTGTCATTCAAAGTGTGAGAACGCTGAAAGCTGAAAATTGGCCTGGGCAGGAAGGGGGTAAAAGTGCCTGGTAGGCAAGGGGTTAAAGTAGTTTAAAGGCAGAAGGTTTTTTACCTTAATGTATTCGATGCCTTTAGGTAAAAAAAAACCTTCTGTGTTCAACTCCCCCCTGCACATCCTAAATACATGTATGAGCCTGATCTTGATCCGGCATTGTGCCCAACAGCAGTAGCCATGTTCTCTCTCTTCCTCCGCAATGGACATACCATTGCACAAAGCAGGTGAGTATGATGTTTGTTATATTAAAAAAATCTTTTACAATCACTATAAGACAGCAGGGGTCTCCTAGACCACTGATATCTTGACTGCCTTCCATTAGCTTCTTTCCCAGCCACAGTGGCCAGGGAAAGTGACAATTGAACCTAGAAGTGATGTAACACACACTGTTCTCATTGTTGAGTGCTTACTTGGTAGAGGAGATCAGCAAAAGAAGTTCGTTTGTCTCTCTCCCTTCTACAAGATGGCACCTGCCATGGGATTTCTGGGCCCATAGGTAGGATAGCAGATCCTTGAAAACATGGCAGGGATCATGCAGGAAGAGGGAGGCAAAGGTATCCCTGGTGAATGGAAGTGATCACTTTCCGCTGACAGCCAATAGTCTGCTTGTCAGGTTTGGAATGGTGCTACAGGAGCTGGGAGCAGGGCTGCTTTTAGAAACCATGGAGCCCCATACCTGACAGGTCCCCCCCCCAAAAAAAAACAGTTTAATATTCTGCAGTTATGAATGAACACAGTAAGTAATCGGTACTGACCACTTACAGTATTGTGTTCATCATCCTGAGGGATCCTATTGTGTGCTTGCAGTTACCGGTGGGAGGGAGAGGAGGGAACCCAGGAGCACTGGGGACACACAGAGAGTCCTGGGCAACCTGGGAAACATATGGTGCACAGGCAGGATGATGGGTACAGCTGAGGGCCAATTACTGGTATCGTTGCCCTGTATGGTTCTCTCTGCAGAGGAGAGAAGAAGCCAGTCTTCAGCTGCTGCAGGGAGAACCACTTAGGGGATCGGTTCCAGTAATTACACTCCCACCTTCCCTAAGCACCTCCGATTTACCCAGCTGCCTGGACCCCCCTGCTGACCTTAGCCCCATACAGGAGGACTGGTGGTACCACCTTATCCACAGCCCTGGCTGGGAGAGTATATAAAACCCTCCACTTGTGCTGATGTATAACTTATGTTAGCAAAAGGGTTCATCTAATTCATGTTATGGACAACTCTGTTGTAGAAATGGTATGAAAACGTGGGTATAAGATAAAACAGTAAAGGAACAAAAGCATGGAATGCGTGAAAGCTGGAGGCATCCTCGACAGAGGTAGCTGGACAAGTGATCTGCAGCTCGGTGAGAGACCATTTACTGTCAGAATCAGCATGTGGACAGCTGGACAGAAGCCTAATAGCACATAACTTCTATAGAAAACCCAGCTACTGTGTAGGAGAACTTCCCTAATTACTACCAGAGTACTGCAGTTCCAGTGGGGTGGCCCTTTGTCCTTGGATGTCTCCAGCTGTTCATCTGTGTTATCTGACCCTGAGCGTCCCTGCAAGGGATACTGTTGGGGGGCTTTATTGTTGCTTGGGAGAAATCTATTGTTGCTGGGGATGGGGGAACTTATGTTACTTGGGGTCTGTGGTTATGTGGGGTCTTTTGTTGCTGAGATGGATCTACTGTTGAGGGAGTAGTCTATTGTTACTGATCTATTGTTGCTGGCATGGGTCTATTGATGCTAGGATGGATATTTAGTTGTTGGGGAGTATTTTGTTGTGTGGAGGCCTAATGTTGCTGGGAGATCTATTGTTGCTGAGGGGTTTCTTGTTGCTGGCTGCAGGGGATCTAATTTACTGATTTTCTTGTTTTAATTACCAAGTTCCATACAAATTACTTAGCACCACAAAAAGATACTTAGTTCTGTATTCTCTAAAAGGAGTGGTACTGATAGGTAGGGGCTGGAACCAAGGAGCAAGGCTCGGAGGTGGGTACGGGGTAGAGACAAGGGGTAATTTGGGAAGTGGATGGTATCTGCACCAGTTCTGTTCAAATCCCTCTTGAACAGTATTGTAGAGACTATGCTATGCAACCAATTGTAACTGATTGAGTCAAAGAGACATCGCTGTGAAGAACGCTGTGAAGAGTCCATGTTTGTGCAGCTTTTATTATCTGGTTTGTATTATTCTGCAGTATATGCATGTTCTTAGCCAACAAGAATCTGTATTTCATTACTGATTTGAACTTTGCACCTGTTTAATGTAGCACCCTCCTAGATAGGTGCTAATGTCAAGGAAGCAGGCCTTAGGCCGGCCACACATGGGTTGATTTTCGAACAATTTTTCGTTTGAAAATCGGACCTAAGAATGATCGGCCAATTTTCGCTCTGTTAGTGGGGCAATGGCATCAGCCAATTTTCGTGGTTCCTCCCCATTTCATTTATCGGGCATGCTGGAAAATTTGTGAAAAACGACCGATTTTCTAAATCATTGGTAGCACCATTGAATTACAGAACAAACAATGTTTTCTATTTTCTATCGAAAAATCTTTTGGAATTCGACCCATGTATGGCCTGCGTTAGATATCAAATAGATACATAACTACAGTATAACTGAGGCTTAACACCCCGGTCACATCAAGCCTGACTTTTACATTGTGCAACTTACAGTGAAGTCGCATGATTTCAAGGTCGGGTGAGATGCCGATTTCAGGTGCGTTTTGCAAGACATCTGACACAGTTGTCTATGCAAATCGCACCAAAAGTAGTGCAAGTCGGAACTGCACCGATATGACTGCTGTAATTGCGGATATTAGGGTGTGACTTGGTATACGATTTGCAAGTCGCATAGCATGCTAAGTTGCACCCAGTGCGACCAGTGCGTAATGCATTATGGTTCACACCTGTGTCTTGAACTTCTTAGGACCTCTAGGTAGCTAAAACAGGCAAGCTAAGAATGTTTGGTGACTTGACCATTTGGGAACATATGTCAAAGGTTTACATGCCTTACTTGGTCATTTATTCCAAATTAGAGATTGTGACAGCTGCTAGTTCTTATTGATTATAACCAATCGTGTACCATATGTGCTTTCTACACAGTATAAATGACCTCTATAAAAGAGCAACTTTTACCAGTTCTCCCCTGGAGGACTGGTCCATGCACATGTACGTGTCAAGAAACACTTCCTTTTGTTCACCGTGAGATGAGAGGTCTTACTGAATTCTACAACACTAGAACAAGTAGATTATAGTTGGTTCCTCTGTTTAACAGAAGAACTGTTAGGAAAATATAATCCTAGATTGTAAGCTCCCAGGATCAGGCCCTCCTAACCCTCTTGTATTGAACTGTATTGTTGCTGTATTGTCTCCCATTATATTGTAAAGCGCTGAGCAAACTGTTGGCGCTATATAAATCCTGTATAATAATAATAATAATTTGGCTTTTGCTTAACCCATACCCGTCCGGCCCATGTCGATAAACGGCCGGACAGGAGCACTGCTAATGCGGGTGGACGTTTATAAAGGTCCCCCCCACACCCATTGCCTGTGCTCTCCCTGGCAATGGGTGCCCGCTGTTAGGACACAACAGAACACAGATCGCTGTACGGGACCTCTGTGTGAGGTCCCAATTCATGTGATCACTGATTGACCAATCAGTGATCACACAAACAGTAATAAACAAGATGTCACTACCTGACATCATTGCTTACTACTTGTGAAATCTGTGAATGATCACAGAGGTCATGGTACAAGGCTATTCACAACAGCCTTGTACCATGTGACAAACTGTGACCAATCACAGCTCACACAGTATTTCTCAATGGCTGCAAGAATGCAGACAGAGAGAAGGCGAAATGATTACATTTACAGCCTTTATGGGTGTAAAAGCAATCAGTGTAAAAATGTAAAAAAAGAAAAAAAATCTTCATCACCCCCCAGAAGTAGTGCAGTGTCACTATGGTGACACTGTACTGCTAGGGTGACAGTTTGTTAAAAAAAAAAACATAAATAATATTATAAAAAAAAAATAGAAATGTAAAAAAATGTTTTGAAAAATTATAATTTTTGGATATAAACTAATTTGGGTTGTTTTTTTTTTACTAAAAAGATAGATGAATACATTTTGGCCAAGATTTATGAAAAAAGATGATTTATTTGCAACATTTTATAAGAAAAACACTTTTTTTTCAAAAACTTTTTCATATTTATAGCAAAAAAATAAAATCCCAGTGGTGAATAAATACTACCAAAACAAAATTTTATCTGTCTCAAAAAAATGCTAAAACATTCATATGGGTACAGTGTTGCATGACCGCGCAATTGTCATCCAAAGTGTGATAGCACTGAAAGCTGAAAATTGGCCTGGACTAGAAGAGGGTGAAAGTGTCCGGACTTAAAGTGGTTAACAGCGCACTGCGATTGTTTTGTAGTAGCCGCTTGGTGTGTTAAAATGCTGCTAGTACTACCTCTGTTTTCCTCTGTATCCAAGCAACCTAGGAAGGTTCTGGATGTATAAGTGCACCTCATGCAGAAACAGTATGAATATTAATTCCACTCCAGCCAATCCCAGGGAGTGCAGCCCTGAGGAATGTTGGGAGATTTTGGGGGGTATTTATTCTTTGGGGATACTGAGCCCTTGGTTTTTCCTGAAGGGCATTGCACCAGCCCGGGGGAAAGGCACGCTGCCTCCCCAGGCACTTGCTGCCAGGTGGCCTCAGTTGGGTGACTTGAGGGCCTGAAACCAAGGGAAAGGGCGACCCTGGTTCTTCAAGAGCTGTCTGGTATCACTGGAGGGCATCTCTTTGAAGAAAGGAAGGAGGCTACCATTCTGTCTTTGGGCCTTGAGAGTACAGACACTGTTTGATCTTGAGGACTGTGTGCTTTGCTACCATTCTGGTGCTTCACAGTAAGCATGGGTCTGAAAGAAGGGGATACGGCTGGTGTCCTGAAGAGTACTGTCTATTTAACCCCTTCCTGACGTTGGGACTTTACTCAGGGCTGCTACTTAAGGAAGTTCTGTCCTCATCGGTATTTAGTTCTGTTCATCATCCCTACTGACGTTCTCCAGTAATAAAACAACAAAAACAACAACCTCTAGACTCATTATTGGAGACAACAAGAAAAAGTGTGTGTGCACCTGGCTGTGAAACTAGCTGGCTGCGAGGCGAAATTAGGGAAGACCTGGACATTACTACAGCGGCTCCTTCGGGGGTAAGGTCTACATTAATAAACTGAACATTACAGTTACTCTCTATCTGATTATTCAGCCAATTACACATCCTGTTACAGTAACATATTTGAACTGGGAGTATCAGATTCATCAAAATTTATTTTTCCAAATGTCTGAAATAAAACCCAGTCTAGGATGCTTATGAGATTCCTATTTCATTTCTCATATTGCTTTAGCAGATGTAAAGATAGTAATAATTGCTTTGGACAACAGAGGCCGTTTATCCTTTAGACACTTTATAAATACGTACAGTATTTTAATTACTGCTACTCACTCTACCTCTTCTCTCACATCTAATATTTCCATTCCTCTAGTTCCCTCTTGTGTGCCTCTCCTTCCCTCTCCTATCTTGGTCACATTTGCTCCATTCATTTGAGGCCCTGCCCTCCCTCCTTCCATCTTCCCCTGAGCTCTTAACATCTCAGATAAAAGACAGTATGCTGCAGTGAGTGACGCTCTCCTTCCCGTGTGGGAGCGTGGGAAGATAAAAGTGACATGTTTAGGGTTATTAAAATATTTTTTTTAGCGGAGTTTTCTTAAGCTACTGATGGGTGGTTAACCCTTCAATGGTATGGCATCTGTATAAAACACTTTGCAGGGATCTCTATTGTGGTAATGAAGTTACAGCTGTGAATGTCTCTTAATGACACTTTGTAGGAATGACAAGGACTGTTACTAAGCAGTCAAGAAGAACCAGTGTCACCCATACACTCTAGATAGATGTCTGGAATATGAAGTCTTCTATACCACACATAGAAGTCAACTCTTGCTTTCACCTGGGACACTCGGAAGCTTTTAATTAGCAGCAACCTTCCTAGACACTCGTGTTCCCTGACAAGTGGCAAGGACATAAAAGGTCAATAGAGGAAACACTAATTACTGACATGATGCTCCATACTGATTAGTATCAGCATATGCAGTCTCATATGTACTGCTGGTGGGCTGGATAAAAAAAAGGAGACATGCTGAGATTTGTTAAAAGTGTTTGGAAGTTGATCTGAAGCATAATTAATAGGTACATATTATAAGCTAAAAGTGAATATAAATTATTTCTGAGAGTATTTTACTATGTAAAAAAATGTATAAATACCATAAATGTGGGAATGGGGTGAATCTAGGCCTGTCGTGGCACATCTTTGGTATTACTCAGGTCATGGGTCTTAGTTATGGACATTATTTATAGGTGATCACTTACAGAATCTCGATTTATATAATAATATAATGCAATAAATATATATATATAAACCTGTGCTAATAAGAACCAAAATAAATAATCAATAATCAAAAATGAGGTGTAAAACATATAGCGGCTGAACACAAAAACCCTGATACTAGGCAATCAACAATAAATACATAAAAGTGCAGTGCTTAAAAAGTTACAAATAATCATAAGAAAACAGTGAAAAAATGTGTAAAAAAAATAGTCCATCCAGAAATAAAAGAAAAGTCCCAGAGGCTGTGATGAAACAAAAGAAATCCAAGGACAGTTGTCATGTCCCCAACCAGTGGTGTCACCAACTACTACTGCAGAAGGCTTACCAAAGAGGCATGACCCCCTGTTAAGAGTGGTCAATCGCGCTTTGTTAAACAATTCAGACAGTGGAGGGGTTTTAAGTGGTAGTATGTACAGTCCAAGCCTTATCCTGAATGGTTTAGCTGCCCTAATTAAGGTCCATTGTTTGGAAGATCCTTATCTGCTGTTTTGGTGATCTGAAGGAGGATTCATGTGACTGGCTTTCACTCTTAACAGGGGGTCATGTCTTTCTGGTCAGCCTTCTGTAGTAGCGGTTGGTGACAGGACAACTATCCTTGGATTTATTTTGTTTCATCACAGCCTCTGGGACTTTTTTTTTTATTTTATTTCTGGTTGGACTATTTTTGACACATTTTCACTGTTTTCTTAAGATTATTTGTAACTTTTTAAGCGCTGCGCTTTTATGTATTTAATATAATGCACTAGTTGAGAACAAACGCAATATACCATACAGGCATTTTTAAAGATCTACTGTACAAGGCTCCGCTTTTATGTATTTAATATAATGCACTAGTTGAGAACAAACGCAATACACCATACAGGCATTTTTAAAGATCTACTGTACAAGGCTCCTCAAGCCAGTCATGAGTATGTTAATGGTTGGAATGGGGTACATCTAGGTCTGCCCCAAGAAAATTTGTATATCATGGATCTTGGATGCCTTTGCATATACAATATAATAAAAATGATGCTTTTTACTTATGGTATTTAATAGATACCTATTTCTCTTTGAGTAATTAAGGATTTTGTTGATAAGTCATTGAACTAATCGGCTGAATGATGAGGCAGTTAACTGTTTCCTGGCTACCTTTGCATATATAATAAAAATGATGTGTTTTACTTATGGTATTTAATAGATACCTATTTCTCTTTGAGTAGTTAAGGATTTTGTTGATAAGTCATCGAACTCCACTGGTTGTGCCCATGCTGCTGCTGTTAGTTTCTCTTTTTGTTGGCACTCCAATTGATTTAACCATTTGAAATACATTAAATTAATGAGCAATGTTGTGATATTTATTCTTTAGAGTTTTTCTAATAGATACATAGCAATCGGTGGCAATCATTTTTAGTTTAAGTTGGTCTTTTAGTACTCAATCAATAACAGCACAGAAAGCAGCCTTCTCTGGCGCTACGGATGAAAGCCTGAGTCTAAGATGCTCCATTTAGAAATTGACTATTTGTTGACTCTGTCTCCATCAATGTGTATGCGTAGTAATTAGCACTGATACCTGGAGAGTCACACTGACCATCTCTGAGAAGAGTTATCTTTCTTCTTGTCATTGGTGACAGTAGCATTTTTGTCCTTTCCTCAATGCAATCATTTTCAATGGTAAGAAAAATAAATCTCCACTGATTGCTGTAATGGGTACTATAAGAATTGACAGCCGTTTGAAGCAAAGGAAAACACTAAAACATGTTGAAATAGTTTGAACTACTTCACAATATTGCATTTGAGATGACTAGATTTCCCAAAGGCATTCTTCCAACAAGCGGTTGACTGGACCACAGACTAAATTTATGTTTCTTTGCAGTTGTAACTAGAGCTGACCTGCTTTAATTGTTTTTTTTAAGAAATGCAATACAACCTTTGCAAAAACTGCTGAATTAACACCAAGCTGAAAATAAAAGATAACTTAAACAAGAATAGAAGATTTGTCTTTAGCCCTATCAACATTTTCATGGTCGTTTGTAATATGTTCAAATGATTGATCAAGAGTCCATAAAAAATGTCCTTAGGCTTGTTTTTTTTTTCAAATTCATCTTCCTTTTCTATTGGGATGATAGCTTTCATCATGATTTTTTTTCCAAACTTATTGACAAGTCGGTATCTAATTGCACATTGTGGTCTTGATACTGAGATCCAGGTATTGGTTAAAGCTCTGGAAAGTCAGAATGAAAAAAGTTCTTTTTCAGTTTGCCCTCCCATCATATCAATTCATGGTTGTCTGCCTCAAAAAATAAAGCTGAGTACAGCGCTCCTTAATCATAAAACTTTGGCTCTGGACTTCCAAGTGAATGATTTCCTTTCACAAAAAAGGATAAAAGTGTCAGGTCACTCAAGTGTTCCTATTAATTGTTTAACAATTACCTGCTTATTTGAAATTTTTATTATAAAATTTACCGTAATATGTTGAGTTTCTTTTGATCTTGAAAATGTTTTATCTACAATTTTGCCATTACTAAAGCAAGTAGGTGAGAATTGGAAATTCTCAAGGTATGTCATTTGGGAAATTTTCTTAGAAAACAATGCTTGTCCTCCTTTTTCAAATTCCTTTTACACCTTTGTTTCACAACAGTGCTCTCTGTTTTTGGAACGTGTTCTTTCATCAGCAAAGACATTTTTGTTCACATTTTTATAACTGTCTACATCCATACTGTTTAGTCTTACTATCATTTTTTCATGGTGACTTTTGTCTCTGTTATAGACAGTGATATTATATTATATTATATATGATAAGACATTTTGAAATAAAAAAGAAGGATATTTAAATTCTTCTAATGTAGACAACTGATTAAAGTGACAAATGTGTAAGAGATAATGAGGTCAATTCACTAAAAGTTACCACATACGATAACATTGTTACGTGACTCATTTGCCTAAATTATCGTATGCGGTAACAAAATCTCCAATTCATAAAAAAACAAAAAAGATTCTGTGGTATTTGACGCAACATTAAAAATATGTAAAAAAAACCATGCAATATGCTATTAAGTCCATTTCAAAAACACAACAGAAAGTTAAAAAAATGCAATATTTATCACCAGGGTTTTGCTGGCAGTATTTTTTCATAAGCAGCGAGGCGGTCCCCCCCAACCCTTAGGGGTCTGGTATGGATATTAAGGGGAACCCCATGCCAAAGTTTTTTAAAAAAACAGTGTTGGGTCCCCCCAGATCTATACCAGACCCAAAATCCCTTAGGATTGTGAGGGAACCCGCACGCCATTTTTTAAATTTTATTTTGGTGTGGGGTTCCCCCAAAACCCATACCAGACCTAAGGGCCATTTTATTTTTAATTATGGTGTGGGCTTTCCTTAAAACCCATACCAGACCCAAAGGGCTTGGTATTGATGAGGGGGGGGGGAGTTTTTTCATCATGTGTAATTGCTGCCATGTTTTGTTTTCATTCAGCTGTCAGTGGGAAAGACGCCGAAAGCTGATGAGTTATCCGTTGTTAAGGACACTGCGGTTGGCTTCCTTAACAGTCAGCTACCATGTGATAATTTACCGCCTGAAAATACGTGATAATTACCGCAATACAGATAGTTTACCGCAAGAGTTATTTACCGCAAAATTCTTAGTGAATCGCACATTTGCGTTATTTTACCACATTTTTCCAGTCGTTATTTAACTCTTAGTGAATTGACCCCACTATCACCTAGCTTTTATTAGTTTAAAGGCTAAGTTCACCTTTTTGGGTAGAATTTCACTTTTTATAATAAATAGAAGCTTTCTCTAATATCCTTTCTGCCCAAGCCATGCCAATGTTCTTATCTCTCACTACATCCGCGGAAGCTTGAAATTTTCACATTTCAGTTTGAGTTTTTAAACTATGTTTTCTACTTCCATCACCATATCTCATCATGCACTGCCTGAGCACATCACAGAATAGGTGTGTATTGCCAGTCTGGACATGCCTCCCTCATTACTACACCACATCTTGTTTTCTATACACCCACTTTCTATACAATCTGATTGCACAATCTCCTTTCAATCAACCATCGGCTATGTAGTGCAAGGGCCTGTCTGATTTGATACAAATTGAATGGATTGTCCAGGAGGGACCTCCTATTCCATAGTTTTGGTAAATCTAAAGGAAATTGTACAGAGATGGTATAATCAGATTGCATAGTGTATGGCCATCTTTATCCACTTGCCGCCCAGCCTATAGTCAAATGACAACGAGGCGAACACCTTGTCCCTCCTGGAGGGCGTCATATGACGTCTTTCCCAGATCGCGCTTTGCGCGTGCCCACAGGGCTGCACTGTGGCAAGATCTGTCACTGGCCGTGTACCTTGGACACGGCCAATGACAGATCTGTGTACAGGCCCTGTTGCCAGTACCATGTGGCCTGCTGTGACCAATCACAGCAGGTCACATGACATTTGTATACAATGGATGGCTTCCTTTCATGCCATCCATTGTATACAAGTGTGTCTAGCTGTGAATGGTCACAGCGATCACATGCAAAGGCTGGGCCAATCACAGCCCATCTGTTTCATGTGATTAGCCGTGGCCAATCACAGCTACTCACAACAAAAAAACCCTGCATGAATCAATTTCATTCAGTTAAATGCTTGCTTATAGCAAATAAATTATTTGCTATAAGCAATCAAATTGTGTAAAAAAAAAAAAAATACTGATCACATATATACAGTAATGTATATCCCAGCTCCCCTGTACCCCATTATAGTGGTATGACATGTATACAGTAATGTATATCCCAGCTCCCCTGTACTCCATTATAGTGATATGACATGTATACAGTAATGTATATCCCAGCTCCCCTGTACTCCATTATAGTGATATGACATGTATACAGTAATGTATATCCCAGCTCCCCTGTACTCCATTATAGTGATATGACATGTATACAGTAATGTATATCCCAGCTCCCCTGTACTCCATTATAGTGATATGACATGTATACAGTAATGTATATCCCAGCTCCCCTGTACTCCATTATAGTGATATGACATGTATACAGTAATCATTACTGTACAGTATACATGTCATATCACTATAATGGAGTACAGGGGAGCAGGGATATACATTACTGTATACATGTCATATCACTATAATGGAGTACAGGGGAGCTGGGATATACATTACTGTATACATGTCATATCACTATAATGGAGTACAGGGGATCTGGGATATACATTACTGTATACATGTCCTATCACTATAATGGAGTACAGGGGAGCTGGGATATACATACTGTATACATGTCATATCACTATAATGGAGTACAGGGGAGCTGGGATATACATTACTGTATATATGTCATATCACTATAATGGAGTACAGGGGAGCTGGGATATACATTACTGTATACATGTCCTATCACTATAATGGAGTACAGGGGAGCTGGGATATACATTACTGTATACATGTCCTATCACTATAATGGAGTACAGGGGAGCTGGGATATACATTACTGTATACATGTCATATCACTATAATGGAGTACAGGGGAGCTGGGATATACATTACTGTATACATGTCATATCACTATAATGGAGTACAGGGGAGCTGGGATATACATTACTGTGTACATGTCATATCGCTGTAATGGAGTACAGGGGAGCTGGGATATACATTACTGTATACATGTCATCACTATAATGGAGTACTGCGGAGCTGGGATATACATACTGTATACATGTCCTATCACTATAATGGAGTACAGGGGAGCTGGGATATACATTACTGTATACATGTCATATCACTATAATGGAGTACAGGGGAGCTGGGATATACATACTGTATACATGTCATATCACTATAATGGAGTACAGGGGAGCTGGGATATACATTACTGTATACATGTCATATCACTATAATGGAGTACAGGGGAGCTGGGATGTACATCACCGTATACATGTCATATCACTATAATGGAGTACAGGGGAGCTGGGATATACATTACCATATACATGTCATATCACTATAATGGAGTACAGGGGAGCTGGGATATACATTACTGTGTACAGTTTTATATTTTGGATTATTTATTCTAAAGAAAAATGTAATTTCATAAGCTTTAGGGGGCGTGGTTGGGGGCGGGCCGGAGTGGGGTTTGGGGCGGTCCCGGGGTGGGGTTGGGGGCGGACCTGGGCAAGGCTGGGTGGGGCAACTGGTGGAGAGTAAGTTTTGTGACCAGCTAGTAAGTCTGGACTTGAAATTTTAACCCCTGGTATAGTGTATGGTGAGTTTTACAGACTTCCAGAGATACACTTCTCCTGTTTTCAATACTACAGCTTTGCTCCACATAGGCTGTGATCGCTCAGCTCCTGTACACTCTGCCAAATCAGTGATCTATGCAAGAAGATGGTGAGGCGCAAAAAGAAGGAAGACGTTGGCTATGAATTCAGTGATAATGTTGTTCGTTGACATTGATTGTAGGTCAGTACCGAAGTTGGCAGGAGCAATCTCCTGGAGGAGCAGGGTATGTGTAGCACAGTGGCCAAGTGGTTAGCACTTCCAACTGGCAGTACTAGGGTCGTTGGTTCGAATCCCAACCACGGCACCACCTGCCTGGAGTTTGCATGTTCTTCCTGTGCCTGCGTGGGTTTCCTCTGGGTACTCTGGTTTCCTCACACACTCCAAAGACATGCTGGTAGGTTAATTGGATCCTGTCTAAATTGACCATAGTATGAATGTGAGTTAGGGACCTTAGATTGTACACCCCTTGAGGGTTAGGGACTGATGTGAATGTACAATATATATGTAAAGTGCTGTGTAAATTGACAGTGTTATATAAGTACCTGAAATAATAATAATAATGTGTAGGGTGTGTGTTAATGAGGTCAGCTGGAACTCCTTCCTGTGTCTTAATGGTTTTCCCAACCTAAGGGCTGTCCAAGAAGTAATGGCTTTTTTTTTATACAACAAATTGGAGGCTAACTGGAGGTAACGCCTGGTCTTGGACATACAGTTAGGTCCATATATATTTGGACACAGGAACAATTTTAGTTTTTTTTCCAGGTATTTACCAAAACAAAACAAAAGCTATAGTTATATAATGGATATGGGCTGAAAGTGCTCAATCAGGTTTAACTTGAGGGTATGTACATCCAAAGTGGAGAGCCATACAAAGCAGTGTACTTACAGTGAAGCACACACACAGCCCCCATAGTTAAACAGCACACAGCACACAGTTAACTCTTTGATCACCTCAGAT
The DNA here is from genome assembly GCF_062004578.1 of Staurois parvus. Classification (NCBI taxonomy): domain Eukaryota; kingdom Metazoa; phylum Chordata; class Amphibia; order Anura; family Ranidae; genus Staurois; species Staurois parvus. Next base: position 5,463,827 of record NW_028318190.1, on the reverse strand, counting down.
GTTAACCCCTTCCTGCCCAGTGCCATTAGTACAGTGTCAGTGCTTTTTATTAGCACTGATCACTGTATTGGTGTCACTGGGGATGTCAGTGACACCAAATCAGTTCCCCCCAGTGTCAGAATGCCCGCCGCAGTCCTGCTATAAGTTGCTGATCGCCACCATTACTAGTAAAAAAAGAAAAAATTACAGTATATATACTGCCATTTGTAAAAGCTATAACTTACTTATTTATTTCAGGTACTTATATAGCGCCATCATTTTATGCAGCGCTTTACATATATATTGTACATTCAGATCGGTCTCTAACCGTCAAGGGGCGTACAATCTAAGGTCCCAAACTCACATATATACACATACTAGGGACAACTTAGACAGGAGCCAATTCACCTACCAGCATGTCTTTGGAGTATGGGAGGAAACCAGGAGACCCACACAGGAACAGGGAGGACATGCAAACTCCAGGCAGGTGGTGCCATGGTTGGGATTTGAACCAGCAGCCCTAGTACTGCCATGCAGAAGTGCTAACCATTTAGCCACTGTGCTGCCCAACTTTCACGTAAACCAATTGATTTACACGTGTTGGGATTTTTTTTTAGCAAAGACATGGAGCAGAATACATTTTGTCCTAAATTTATGACGAAATTTGATTTTTAACATTTTTTTACTAGACATGTTTAACCACTTGTCTACCAGGCACTTATACCCCCTTCCTGCCCAGGCTAATTTTCAGCTTTTAGTGCTGTCGCACTTTAAATGACAACTGTGCAGTCGTGCAACACTGTACCTATATGAAATTTTTATCATTTTTTTCACACAAACAGAGCTTTCTTTTAGTGGTATGTAATCACCGCTGGGTGTTTTATTTTTTGCGCTATAAACAAAAAAAGAGAAAAAAAATTTCTTTGTTTCTATTATAAAATTTTACAAACAGGTAATTTTTTCTCCTTCACTGATGTGCGTTGATGAGGCTGCACTGATAGACAGCACTGATGGGCACTGATAGGCGGCACTGATGAGGTAGCATGGATAGGCAGCACTGATGGACACTGGTAGGCAGCATTGATAGGCGGCACTAATAGGTGGCACTGATGAGCTCGCACTGATGATGCTGCACTGATATGCAACAATGATGAGCATGGATAGGTGGCACTGATGGGCACTGATAGGCAGCACTGATGGGCAGCACTGATGGGTGGCACTGACTGACAGCACTGACTGGTGGCACTGATGGGTGGCACTGATGGGTGGCATTGATGGGGGCACTGCTGGGCACTTGTGGGTGGCACTGCTGGGCACTGATGATCAGTGTCGATCTGTTTTCTGACAAATGCCAGTTCTCGGCAATACTTTCTTCATGTTGTGACAGTGTGAGGAAAGTGCAGCCGATAACTGGCAACTACATTTACCGGTGATCTGCTGTGTCATTGGACACAGCTGATCATGTGGTAAAATGCCTCTGTGATTGGCCTTATACTACATCACATGATCAGCTGTTTTCCTGGGACACAGCGATCACGAAGATCGCCAGGTGCTCTTTGGGAGGACTTCACACAATGCCCTCCCAGAAGTGGACAACCGCATTGTAGCCATCATCTGGCTATAGTGGGGTTGGCAAGTCGTTAATAGCAAAAACTCAAAAATATTGTTTTTTTCTCAAAATAGTTTTTTATTCATAGCGCAAAAAATAAAAAGTTCACAGGCAATTTAATACCACCAAAAGAAAGCTCTATTTGTGAGAAAAAAAGGATGTAAATTTCATTTGGGTGCAGCATTGCATGACCGCGCAATTGTCAGTTAAAGTAATGCAGCGCCGTAACGCAAAAATAGCCTGGTCAGGAAGGGGGGTAAATCCTCTGGAGGGAAAGTGGTTAAATAATTCTTGTTGTATCTAGGGGAACAACAAAAGTTAATTGGATTCCACAAATTCCACAAGTCTGAACTAGATGATGTTCACATTTGATTAGAACAGATCATCTATGATTGAAAGAACTGAAATTCAATGAATTAAAGGGACAGGAAAGTGACTGTTAGGCTGGGGAGTAGTTATAGACAATGCTGTACATCTTCAAGGAAGAAAATTAGGTGGTATGTCATCTGGTAGCTTTTAATGTGCACTGTGAGAGGCTAAATGGGCAGTACAGTGGCTAAATGGTTAGCTACTTCAACCTGGCAGCAGCAGGGTTGTTGTTTCAAATCCCAACCACGGCACCACCTGCCTAGAGTTTGCATATTCTCCCTGTGCCTGCGTGGGTTTCCTTCAGGTACTCCAGTTTCCTCCCACATGCTGTTAGTTTAATTGGATCCTGTCTAAATTGTCCCTAGTATGTGTATATATGAATGTGAGTTAGGGACCTTAGATTGTGTGCCCTGGAGGGTTAGGAATTGATGTGAATGTACAATATACTGTAAGTACCTGTAATAAATAAATATGTGCATTAAATTAAGAGTAAACTATTAATGTAGCAGAGAGAAGAATGGAAAGCTATTGAAAACATTCAGCAAGGCTGGATTTCAGCTTTTAAGAAAAATAATACAAAACAGTAATTGTAACAGTATAACTTTGATGGAAATGTTCAAAGATGGCAAAAGTAATAAAATAAATCTGTGTATTCATCCAAATGAGTTATCCCATAAACCTAAAAATTATTAATTAGTAATATAACTTTTAGTAATAATAATGCTACACATAAAAATATACCTATATGTATATGGTGGGCTAGAAGTTTCCCATGAATATCAATGATTTACTGAAACATATACCGTATATAGTTTTTGATAGTCCTGCAAATATTGGAGAACTAGGCTATGGGTCAGATTATGGATCTTGGACGGAAATTTGCCACTTTGGACATTATGATTATATAAATGGTGAAATAAATAACAAATACATTATCTTTGCAAAGTGAAGGACTATCTGCATTGTAAGGGAAGTCCTAAGTAATACATTTAGTAAGACAGTGTGATCCTTCAAGCAACAACATAAAAGACAGGAGTTTAGCTGTCAAATTAGAACAACGGACCAACAATAGTAAAATAGCCACATTTTTTACGGGTGGGGAATTTATGGAAGTGGGGTTAGGAGTGCTTTTAGTACTCCCTGAAGGACATTTCTATAGTCTCACATTCTCATAATTTCTGTTAGTTAAATGCAGGTTGTGAAAATATCTGAAAGTTGGAGTAATACAAAACAAACAATCCAAAATGCTATGTAAGGGAAGATAACAAAAAAAGTTACCAGCAAATGAAAAATAGAGGTGAAATCTTCCAATGGGTAAATTTTCTGTTGAAAAAAGAGGGTGTTTACTCAAATTGGATATACTGTATCTATTTTCATTTATGTCACACAAAAGGAACTCATAACTTTTATATAAACATAAGTAATATAGTAATGCAAATAACATCCTATTGCTTTAGAGATAAAAAAAATCTATCTATCTATCTATCTATCTATCTATCTATCTATCTATCTATCTATCTATCTATCTATCTCTTATCTATCTATCTATCTATCTATCTCTTATCTATCTATCTATCTATCTATCTATCTATTTTAGTGCAATGTGACCACACCCACTGTCTTTCACAGCGGCATCATAACATGACAGCTAATTGTAGAAAAAGCAAAAATTATGTTATCCCTCACTGGAATATGTATAGAGGTATGACTCACTGTGTTCAATCAGGAAAGGAAGGGCCTGATAAATGTGACATATTTAAGGACTCTTCCCCCAATCTTCTTCCTAAGGATCCTATAGTGTGTTTGCAGCTGGGAAGGAGAGAAACCAGCAGGAGTTTGAAGGGGTGGGGGTGGGGGGTGGGGCACACAGGGGGGTCTTGGGCAGCATGGGGAAATGTATGGTGCTCTGGGAGGTGCTGCAAAGAGAGCCATACAGAGGATCAGTTCCAGTAATTGCCCCCTCCCCCCCCACTGTGCCAATCACCCTCCCTACCCACATCGGGTTCACCCAGCTTTCTGGGCCATCCTGCTGGTCTGGGCCCCGTACAGGAGGACCAGTGGTACCCCCTATTTCATGGCCCTGTATACATATGATAGTAAGGAGAGTGGGATTAGTATCATATAACTATGGAGAAACCACATTTGGGATAAGACACAGGACTGATTTTTCCAGGCTAGTCCTTCTTGGGGGCATGACTGAAACTGCGTTTTAGCTTACCCAGAGGGATGGTCAGATTGGCTTTGGAATACCGCTCAATGTGTTGAAAAAAGTAGACATAAGTTGTATTTCATTAGGGTCCAGTGGGGTTTCAATGAATTCTATTTGCCTTTTGAAAAATGGCCGATGAACATTTGGATAAAGTTAATCTCTCAGTCCCAGAAGGATGAGATGATAGGCTATGTTCACAAGTGGGGAATCAAGATAAATGCAGATAAATAAAAATGCAGCACTGTATAGTAAACTAAAAATAGAAGATCACACAAGGAATACAGTCCTGTATTGGTGCTCGTTGTTTTTCCAGTGAAAATGACAGAAATGCGCACTAACCAGAAGCGTATAGATAATACGCAGATATGTAATTATCCTGAAGATTCCCCTCTCTTTCTGGTCAGAGTGTGGATTAGGAACTTAGTGGTCTCTGCACCAACATGGGACTCTGTTTCTTTTAAGCGAGAGATAGAGCTGTGACTGAGGCCACCAACAACAGACATGAGGGTGTTAAAGTTTTGCAGCTCTAGATGTTTCTCTGCTACTTGTATAAACTGCTTAATAACAGCTGCCCTTTGTTGTGGGGAAGGTTGGCTGAGCACCATAAGCTGAATCCACTGAGAAACACCATTAAACAGGGCTATGAATCTTTCCAAGACAGGGTTTCCACAGTACAACCATGAAGGACAAAGCTGTGATAATCCTGAAACACAGTGTTGCTTTCCAGTCTGTCCTGCACAGAAATCTGGTTCCAAGGTGGGGAATCAAGATATGTGTCACATTTTGGACATTGTGATGTTGTTTAGAAGGAATTACTGGCAATAAATGTGATGTATGCTGTATGGTGTATTTTTATGTTTCAATAATTTTTATTGGAAATTTTTTGCATAGAAATACAAAATATACCCGTATGCAGTAGATCAACATTCTACAGTCAAGATGAGAGAAAATACCGTATTTCGCGTTCCATAACACACACGACCTAGGTTTTAGAGGCGGAAAACAAGATTAAAAAATTCTGAACCAATGGACTGCAGACATAGTACAGGAAATGACCAGAGACTGTAGACATACTACAGGAGATGACCAGAGACTGCGGACACAGTACAGGAGATGACCAGAGACTGTGGACACAGTACAGGAGATGACCAGAGACTGCGGACACAGTACAGGAGATGACCAGAGACTGCGGACATAGTACAGGAGATGACCAGAGACTGCGGACACGGTACAGGAGATGACCAGAGACTGCGGACACGGTACAGGAGATGACCAGAGACTGCGGACACAGTACAGGAGATGACCAGAGACTGCGGACATACTACAGGAGATGACCAGAGACTGCGGACACAGTACAGGGAATGACCAGAGACTGTGGACACAGTACAGATGACCAGAGACTGCGGACACAGTACAGGGAATGACCAGAGACTGCGGACATAGTACAGATGACCAGAGACTGCGGACACAGTACAGGAGATGACCAGAGACTGCGGACACAGTACAGGAAATGACCAGAGACTGCGGACACAGTACAGGAGATGACCAGAGACTGCGGACATAATAAAGAAAATGACCAGAGACTGCAGACACAGAACAGGAGATGACCAGAGACTGCGGACACAGTACAGGAGATGATCAGAGACTGCGGACACAGTACAGGAGATGACCAGAGACTGCGGACACAGAACAGGAGTTGACCAGAGACTGCGGACATAGTACAGGAGATGACCAAAGACAGCCGACACAGTACAGGGAATGACCAGAGACTGCAGACACAGTACAGGAGATGACCAGAGACTGTGGACACAGTTCAGATGACCAGAGACTGTGGACATAGTACAGGAGATGACCAGAGACAGCCGACACAGTACAGGGAATGACCAGAGACTGTGGACATAGTACAGGGAAAATACCAGGGACATAGTACAGGAGATGACCAGAGACTGCTGACCTTTGGGGAGGGAGGGGGAGCGGGTACCTAAATTTGACAGGTACCCGCTCCCACTTCCACGGAGTTGTCCTTCCCTCTTCTTCCTGTGCCTTTTTTTTGGGGAAAAAAAATGCGTCTTATGGAGCGAAAAATACAGTAAGTAAAACAGAACAGAGAAAAACAATCCTGAAAAGACCAGTGACACAATAATATTTAAATTGAAAATGTCAAAGCTTAAAGAGATCAGCTAAAGAACTTTCTACCAAAGTGTGGTGTTCACACAGGTGGGTTTGTTTGGTAGTATGGTGTATTTTTAATGTGTCTCCTTTGAAAGCCTGTTTGTTAGAACCTTTTTTGTAGCCCGCCAGCAGTTTGTCTGCCAGGTCTGTAACAGGGAAGTCTTTGATCATTTTTTTTAGGTAAGTATTTGCTGCTGATTTTGTAAACAAGGCGCTAAGTGGTTGGTACAACAATGACATTGACAAGGTATGGTTTTAGAGCAGCTGGTCCAAAAAAATTGAATTCAAAGCTGTGCTTCACTTTTATCAGCAAAATATTGCATGCTTATCACCTTATAGTTAAGAAAAAGAGTTCTGGTCAAGGGGATTATATTCTTGTGAGATTGTCAGAAAGGTCTTCTGTGAGTGTGATAAACTCCTTTTTATGCCATGTTGCGAATAGATTGTCTTGGATTGGCATTTTTTTTGGAGATGTGTGAGGAAAGTCACATTTCCACCAGGCTATGATATATATATGGATTTGGTGGTTAAGTTGGAATACTTCAGAGAACTTGGGATCCAATCCATAGCATGTCTCAATAGGCATACCAGATGTTAAAGCCTGATGTTGTGGAGGTAAGAGTGATACTAAAGGCAATTTTTAATAAAAAAAAATAACAAACATGTTATATTTACCTGCTCTGTGCAGTGGTTTTACACAGAGCAGCCCTGATCCTCCCCTTCTCGGGTCACTTGCCAGCGTTCCTGGCCCCTTCCTCCTGATGATTGCCCCCAGAGCAAGTAGCTTGCTATGGGTGTACTCAAGCAGGATTGCTCCCAAGCTGCTGCTCTGCAAGTCTATTCACGTACAGAGACGTAGCTCACTTCTGCCCCCTCTCTCCTCATTGGGTCACTGGCAGGGGCAAACAAGGCATTTGTGTAGGCCTGCATTTTTCAGGGGGGGCAGCAGCATCATTCAGGGTCGCAGCTGCATTTTTCAGGGGGGCAGCGCCGCTCCAAAGGAAGGGATGGATGAAAGGACACATGCACCAGGTGGGATCCCAGAGAGTCTGTGGGCTGCTTGATGGTGTATGCAGAGCCTGACTCGTTGCCGGGGATGTCCGGAGCTGTGTAGCTGACTGTCTTCTATCTCGAAGGGTCGGGGGGGCATTGCCAGTGTATGGCGGGCGGTGGCAGTGGAAGGCTCACTCAGGTGTGTGTGTGTGTGGGGGGGCTGGGGTGTTGTTGGTCAATATCAGGCTTTCTTTGTGGGGGAGGGGGGTGTTGGTCGGTGTCAGGGTCTCTTCGTGGGCGGAGCCAATTTTTGTGTTGCCTAGGGCAGCCCGAAACCTAAATACACCACTGCTCACTGGCTGTGATTGACAGTACTGGGTGTCAGTGGCTCCTGGGCTCCTGCTGCTGTCTCATCCAATGAGGAGGGAGAGTCCCCGGAGGGCCTAGGCTCTCATGCACATCACTGGATCATGATCGGGCTTAGGTAAGTATTGGGGGGGGGGCTGCTGAACACATGAGGTTTTTCTACCTTCATGCAAACAATGTATGAAGGTAAAAAACCTTTGAGCCTTTACAACCACTTTAAGGCCCCCTTCTTACTTTGGGAGGTCAGTTTAGAAAGTGACATATGTGTTTGCCTTGCCAGAGAAATGTGCTGATGGTACAAGATTCACATTGCTGTGCTTTAAAATCACTGAAATGGTTTGAAGGGGTAAAATAATTCAGCAAAACTAATAATTTTGATGAGATTACTTCAGAAAAATGATTGGGGGGGGGGTGGGGGTTAAAAATTGTTATAATATGTCACTATTGGAAGCATTTTTTGTGTTTATCCTCATACAATCACATTCATGTTTGGATGATTGTCTGTTGACTTGGAGATTCCTGTGACTATTGATTAGGGATGAGATTTGAGTTTGCGCCCATGTAGAGTTTGACCTAAACTTTATATGTTCTCATTTGATTGTTTTTATTTTTTTGACCCATAACTGAGTTTTCAATTTCCTTTATAAAGTGTGCTATGAAACTTTGTATCTTATATGTATGTTCTGTATTTTTACTACTGTAGTATCCCATGTATACTTCCTAAGGAAGCCAGGATGGCAAAACATGTAGAAGACTATGAGGCTGACTTACTAAAGGCAATTAGACTGTGCACTTTGCAAAGTGCCATTGCACTCTGCAAGAGCCATTGCTCCCGAGCTTAGTAAATGAGCAGAAGCTCTGCTGACTTCCATCATCCAATCATGTGCAAGCAAAAATGCAATTTTTTTAAAATTTTCCTTGCAAATAATTGGGTATTCTTGGCAAAGAGAAGCTTTAACTCATTTACTAAGCTCTGGAGCAATTGCACTTGCAGAGTGCAACTGCACTTTGCAAAGTGCACAGTCAATTTGCCTTTAGTAAATCATCCCCTATGTGCAAAGGTTTCTTTCAACATCACAAAGTTATGTACAGCAAATATTTGTCTCTATCACTTATATGTAATTGTTTTATGGATTTTAAAGTATTTTTGTAAGAAAATGTAATTACTTTTTTTTTGTTTACAGTTTTATTGGAAAAAGTTTTCTATAATAACAGGTAACAGTTGTAATGCATAAATATATCAACAGATATACATAAAATTTAGCAATATTACAAAATATATATATCTTAATTTAAGATATTATTATTATTATACAGTATTTATAAAGCGCCAATAGTTCGCTCAGTGCTGTACATTACAAAGGGGGACAGAACATGTGACATAACAACAACAATACAATGCAAAACATGAGGGGATCAAGGTTTCAAGCTTACAATCGAGGTTTCGAGCTTTCAAGCTTACAATCTAGGAGGGAGGGGATGGTGGCACAGGAGGAGATAGCCGTGGGGGATGGGGTGGTAGGAAGAGTGAAGGAGGTTGGCAAGTTAGCAGGGGGTGGGGTAGGCTTCCCTGAAGAGGTGGGTTTTCAGGGTGCGCCTAAAGGAGAGGAGAGTAGGTGATAATCTGATGGGTTGGGGCAGGGAGTTGCAGAGGATGGGTGACACCCTGGAGAAGTCCTGGAGGCGGGCATGGGAGGAGGAGACCAGGGAACTAGAGAGAAGGAGGTCTTGTGGGGAGCGGAGTGTGCGTGCTGGGTGGTACTTGGATATTAGGTCAGTGATGTAGTTCAGGGCAGTATGGTTGATGGCTTTGTACGTCAGTGTTTGGATTTTGAATTTGATCCGTTGAGCAATCGGAAGCCAGTGGAGGGATTGGCAGAGGGGGGTGGCGGAAATGGAGTGGTTGGAATGGTGAATGAGCCTGGCAGCCGTATTCAGGATCGACTGAAGCGGGGATAGCCAGCGGCGAGGCAGGCCAGTGAGGAGGGAGTTGCAGTAATCGAGTCGTGATATGATGAAGGAGTGGATGAGCTGTTTAGTGGTTTCTGGGGTTAGGAACGTGCGTATTTTGGCGATGTTGCGGAGGTGGAGTCTGCACGAGCTTGTTAAAGATTGGACTTGGGGCTGGAAGGATAGGTTGGAGTCCAGAATGACACTAAGTACTCTGGCCTGCGGGGCGGGTTTGATGGTGGCGTTGTTGGATGTGATGGAGAAGTCAATGGGGGGTGGTGTCCGGGCTGGGGGGAAGACAAGAAACTCGGTTTTGGAGAGGTTCAGTTTAAGTAAGTGGAGCGACATCCAGTCTGATATGACGCTCAGTAGGCGTGTGATTCGGGCGGAGACCGAGGGGGTGAGGTGGGGGGTTGAGAGATAGATTTGTGTGTCGTCGGCATATAGATGGTAGTTGAAGCCGTGAGAGTGTATGAGTTGGCCAAGGGAGGAAGTGTAGATGGAGAAGAGAAGGGGCCCGAGGACGGAGCCTTGAGGGACCCCAACAGAGATGGGGAGTGAGGGGGAGGTGGTAGCATTCTAGGTAACGCTGAAAGAGCGTTGTGACAGGTAGGATGAGAGCCAGGAGAGAGCAGAATCTCTGAGGCCAAGGGAGTGTAGTTTTTGAGGAGGAGGGGGTGGTCGACTGTGTCGAAGGCGCAGAGAGGTCAAGGAGTAGGAGCACTGAATAGTGGCCATTAGCTTTGGCGGTTAGCAGGTCGTTGGAGAGTTTAAGTAAGGGAGTTTCGGTGGAGTGTAGGGGATGGAAGCTGGACTGTAGGGGATCAAGGAGGTTGTTGTCGTTGAGGTGAGAGCTTAGGCTCTCGTACAAGGTGTGAATTGAGTGAAAAAAGATATAACCAATATACATAAGTCTACTTGTTACTCCTCAGTTCAAGGATCAAAAAACTAACTGTATAAAATAGGGTACAGAATAAAGAAAAAAAAGAAAGAAAAGGAAATATAACCATACAAGGTGTGAATTGAGTGATAAAAAGATACATCACAATGCTTCAGAATCAGGATTTCTAATCTAATTACCATTTGAAAGTCTATAAAGAAATCAAGGGACCGATTTTAGATCAAATAATTTCTTTGTTTTGTTTAATGTATACATTTTTTTTCCATAATCATAATTTAATCCCAGCAATAATTTGTAGAAAGGGAACTATAGTAGTTTTCCAGTGAAGGGCTATTTCCAAAGCGCTGAGCACATTGTTGGCGCTATATAAATCCTGTATAATAATAATATTGCATTGCTACATATTTAGTATGCATGAGGTTTGTTAGAGATGAGGATATTAGTGGTGCACCGAAATGAAAATTCTGGTGCCGAAACCGAAAATTCAGTATGCAGTATGTGGCTGAAAACTGAGAATGAAATGGGCAGTTATTAAAAAGTAGTATTTTTATTTTTTTTGTAATTACACTTTAATGATTTTAAATATATATATATATTTATCCCCCAATTTTTTGTAACATATGAAAGATGATGTTATGCTGAGTAAATAGATACCCAAGATGTCATGCTTTAAAATTGTGCACATGTCATGGAATGGCGCCAAACCATGGTACTTAGACATCTCCATGGGTGACGTTTTAAAAATGTCTACAGGTTAACAGTTTAAACTTAAAGAGGAGGTCTAGTGCTAGAATTATTGTTCTTCCTCACATGTATGGTTTGAACACCGTTTACATATGTGGGTGTGGCCTATGTATGCGTTTACCACTATGCGTGAGCACAGGGGGGGCATAGGCACTTTAAATATTTTTTTTAATTTATTTTATTACTTTTTTTACACTGTCCCGTTAATTTATTTATTTTTAATCACTTTTGTTCTTTTCACGAGGAATGCAAACATCCCTTGTGATAGAAATAAGCAGTGACAGGTCTTCTTTATGGAGAGAAATGGAGTCAATAAGACCCCACATCTCTCCTGTTTATGAAGCATCAAAAAAATACATTGATCTAGTTCTTTAAAAAAAAAACCCTGCTTTCAAGGAGCCAGAACCGACGTAATGATGTTGCTCCGGTCCTCCAAGGGCATAGAGATGAGTGGAGGCCATCTTTCCTTCACTGATCTTTATGCCCAGCACTGGGATTGTTGGATGGGTTCTCAGGAAAGGCTGAGAACCACTGGGCGGCGAGGAGCGGCAGGGACGGGGTTATTTTCGGCACCTGTATCGGTGCTTATTTTCATATCTGCCAAAGGCCGATAGGGGTATTTTTGGCTGAAACTTCAATGGGTTCCTAGAGGATATATCAGGAATACCTCTAAATAATAGGCAGTTATTGTTTATTTCTTTGCCCACTAAAGTGTTAATTAGAGTAAATAGCTCTTTCCATGTGGGAGCTAATTGTGTGCATTCCCAGAACACATGAAAAAATGGACCAGGAAGGAAACAGCCTCCAAAACAAGATGGTGACACATTTCGGTAGAAAATATGTAGGTGAGACGGAGTGTGATATCATCTTGTAAATCATTTTACTGATGTTCCTGTATTGTTATAGATTTTGTACATTTACGAAGATTAGACCACATAGAGTCCCACTCTTGAGAAAAAAAAAATTGTAAATCCAATTCAGGTTCCCATCTTAGTATATAAGGTAATTTGTCAACTAAAGCAGAAGAATTGAAATCACTATATAAAATTGAAATAAGACCTTTTCCTCTTGGGGTTTTATGAAATATATGTTCACAGATAATGAAGGAGGTAGCTTGAGTTTAGTATAATGGTTACTATAATAAAGTCTTATTTGTAGTTTTTGTGTTCTGAAATGGGAGCTGCTTTAAGTTCTTGTATTAAATTAAAGAGCAGAAAGGAGTCCTTTTCATAAAAATGTGCTATCTGAGTCATTTTATTGTCCACCCACCACTGGAAAACCTGTGGGGTGGAAAAAGTAGTTTTAAATCTACAAGAAAGAGGCTCCAAGTGAGGGATTGGATGTCAAATTCCATTTTTTTTTACACTTATTCTATAATTTCACTTATTTTATAATTTACTATCATATTATGAGTTGAGATAGAACACATTGGGATAGAATTAGTCCAAAGGAGACCTGAAAGGTAAAATGGTGAGATAGAGGCGATTTCGAATAATAACCAAGGAATTTTAGGTTCTAAAATGTTCCATTGGGCTAATTGTGTTAGTCTATAAGTAACAAAATTTCATGAAATTTTAACTGGTTTCAGACTTGGTTACGATTTTGGCACCACTAAAGTCCCATTCCAAATATTTGTATAGGTCCTTTACATGTTCTCAGTTTATCAAACAGGTGAAATAAATGGCAGAATCTCTGGCTGCTAAAGCCAGAAGTCATTTATTTAGTGGTGGTATTACTACCACCACTAAACTTCGAAATCCTTGGTTCCTGTGACACTTGCAGATATGCCCTGGTTACTCAATCACCAAAAAAAGTAAATAAACCAAAAGAAGATGCAAAGTAATCAAACACACAACAACATGACAAAGTCCTTTATTTAAATCTTTTTTTAAAAATGTAAACAAAAAACTCCAAAAATGGCCCACAATAAACCCATTGTCAATTACATTGTCCAGTGAGGTAGCTATAAATCAATCACGATATATATATATATATATATATATATATATATATATATATACACTCTCCAGCCACTTTATTAGGTACACTTGTTCAATTGCTTGGTAACACAAATTGCTAATCATTCAATCACATGGCAGCAACTCAATGCATTTAGGCATCTAGATGTGATGAAGAAGTGAAGGCGACGTGCTAAAGTTCAAACCGAGCATCAGAATGGGGAAGAAAGGGGATTTAAGTGACTTGGAATGTGGAATGGTTGTTGGTGCCAGATGGGCTGGTCTGAGTATTTCAAAAACTGCTGATCTACTGAGATTTTCACGCACAGCCATCTCTAGGGTTTACAGAGAATGGTCCGAAAAAAGAGAAAATATCCAGTGAGCAGCAGTTGTGTGGATGAAAATGCCGTCGCTGATGCCAGAGGTCAGAGGACAATGGGCAGACTGGTTCGAGATGATAGAAAGGCAACAGTAATTCATGTCAATATGGACCAAAACCTATGAGGTATGTTTCCAACACCTTGCTGAATCTATGCCACCAAGAATTAAGGCAGTTCTGAAAGCAAAAGGGAGTCCAACCCAGTACTAGCAAGGCGTACCTAATAGAGTGCCTGGTGAGTATATATAGAGAGTTCTATGCAAAAGGTTTAGGCAGGTGTGAAGTAAATGCTTTTGAATGAAGGAATGCTTTTAAAAACATATACTTTAGTTTCGTTTTATCAGTTTACAAAATGCAAAGTGAGTGAACAGAAGATTAGAACAGCCAACTCTACTACTCAGCTGAGGTTGTGAAAGACAATTTCATGTCTCAGCACCATACAAGTCATACACCATGGCAAGTCTGAGACACATCATCAAGGTCTCTCACAGGCAAACATTTCAAAGCAGGCTGGGGTTTCAAGATGTGTTGTTCAAGCTTTTTTGAAAAAACACAAAGAAACTGGAAAAGTTGAGGAACATAGATGCAGGGATCGACCAAGGAAACTTAATGCGCCAGATAAAAGACACATCATACTTATTTCCCTTCAACATCAGATGTCCAGCAGTGCCATCAGCATGGACAAGTCTGGTCAGAAGCGGTCCTTATGAAAGAATTGCGGCCAAAAAGCTATACCTTCTACATGGAAACAAAGCTAAACGACTCAACTATGCACAAAAAGATAGGAACTGGAGTGCAGAAAATGGGAGCAGGTGCTCTGGATTTGTGTGCCAAATTTGAAATATTTGGCTGTAGCAAGAGGCAGTTTGTTCACCAAAGAGCTGGAGAGTGGTATAGTAATGAGTATCTGCAAGCAACAATGAAGCATGGTGGGAGATTCATTGCAAGTTTGGGGGTGCATTTTTGCAAATAGAATTGGAGATTTGGTCAGGGTCAATGCTGAGAAATACAGGCAAATACTTATCCATCATACCATACCATCAGGGAGGAATGTGATCGGCACCAAGTTTATTCTGTAGCAGGACAATGACCCTAAACATACAGCCAATGAACCCTGCATTCACTATATCTGGTCTCCCACAGAACACAGAACATGGAAATACAATTATTTTAGTAAATATAAACTGCTAAATACCTTTTCTCATCAGCAGTTACAGCAGTCTTGTGACTTCTATCAGTATCCAGCAGAGCATTGGTTACAGCTTCTAGGAGGAGTTTTCTTTTTCCTGTAGGAGGATGCAGGACCCCTGACCTCATTCTGGACAGTGCTGATCACATGCACTCATGCACCCAAGAAAAAAAAACTCTCTAGCAATACACTCCAAATTGAGCATGTGCAGCTTGCCCCTGAGCCTCTGTTCTATCAGAAGATATTTAGGAGACACTGGAAGAAGGGGAGGATCAGAGGAAACAGGATCAAACATCCTTTTTACACAATGTGGAGGATTAAAACCTAAAGTGCCACAGTGAGTATAACAAGTATACTTTACTGCATAAACAGACTGATTTTACTGTTGTGGGTTTAGTAACACTTAAAGAACTATCTTCAGCATATAAAGAAGAACAAGGAGTCATAGAAGTAATGGTTTGGCCCCCACAGAGCCCTGATCTCAACATCATCAAGTCTGCCTGGAATTACATGAAGAGACAGAAGAATTTGAGGCAGCCCACATCCACAGAAGATTTGTGATTAGTTCTCCAAGATGTCTGGAACAACCTACCTACCCTTGGTAACCACTTTGCTGTCTTCATACCCCGATGTGCTTTGACTGACCCAAGCTGTAGACAATGTGTGGTGCCAATTACTTGCATTACACCTCTTTAGTAACTTCAGACCAGGAAAAGGATAAAGTTTCAAAAGCTTTACTGAGACGTTCTGAACATTACAAAGTCCAAAAAAGTGCATTCTTCCTACCATCCCTAATCCCTAACTACAGGTTTATTGGCTCCCCTGGCATACCTGCATAGGCAAAAGTCCATTCCTGGTAGTGACTATTATGGAAGAATCTAGGTTTGGCACCTTCAGAGCAGACTACAAGTCCCAGTAATCCCCTTACACAGCGGAAAGCTCCTGATGGCAGGCAGTCTCGAGTGAGTACTCTGGCATTGGCATCAGCAGGGAACCCCAACGTTGGCAGCGGCAACAGCGGATGGCAGACTCTCCAGGCTCCAGACCACTGTCCCCTTATAGTGATACAGAACAGGTAGGTCAGACCCAAAACAACCCGCCAAGAAACACAGTTAACCCTAACCCTCCTGTCTAGGGCAGTATCTAGCTACACTACAAAACGCACATATACATACACTGTGTGTATATACATATACATATAAACCAAGAATGAGAATGGGGAATAAAGGGTATTTAAGTGACTTTGAACATGGTATGGTTGTCGGTGCCAGACGGACTGGTCTGAGTACTTTCAAAACTACTGGGATTTTCACACACAACCATCTCTAGGGTTTACAGAGAATGGTCCAAAAAAGAGAAAATATCCAGTGAGTGGCAGTTGAGTGGATGAAAATACCTTGTTGGTTGATGTCAGAGGAGAATGGATAGACTGGTTTGAGATTATAGAAAGGCAACAGTAACTCATGTCAATATGGACCAAAATCTCTGAGGAATGTTTCCAACACCTTGTTGAATCTATGCCACGAAGAAGTAAGGCAGTTCTGAAGGAAAAAGCCGATCCAACCCGGTACAAGCAAGGCGTACCTAATAAAGTGGCCAACGAGTGTATTTGTGTATGTGTATACAGCGACTAGCTCAACAGGTGTTGCAATACGCAGCAGAAGGGTTAGTGTCAAATGATGTTTTCTAAATATTTGATTTCAAATGTGTATGCAGTGTATTTGGTGTTTATCATTGTATACTCCGCACGAGCTGTTGGGTTGTCACTCTGTATATAGGTTGTACTATAAGAAATACATACATAATTTTATTAATGAACATTACCTTCTTTGATGTGTTTATGTCCTAATTATGATAAATCTTCCACTGCCAGGTGGGATTCTTATAAAATGTATAGATAAACAGCGCAACATAGACCTAAATACAAATATTAGTAAATCACACAATATAAATGTCCCATATTAAATAGTGCATGTATATATCAAACAATCTTCAGAAAAAAACCATAAAGTCCCTTGTGAAGATAACTGAAGATTCCAAAAATGTTTATAGCCTTCCACCTTTCACCCGTGCACACCAACATCAAATACACTCACCAGATTTTGGTGAGTGAAAAGCCTTTAAGGATTTTTGGGAAATCCTAAACCCCCTTTTCATCAGCTCAATGATAGCCTGCCCCTCCAAGGTCTTGAGAACGCCCGATGGGAGGTGCGAAAAGCGTTGACGTAATTCCAGTCGATTTGCCGTACGTCTGACGTTACTTCCGGTGAGTGGAGCGCACGCCGAGCGGTGCGTTCCAGCGGCCATTTTGTGGGATCTAGGCTGGTTCTCTGCTGTTCCTCTGCTCTATCTGGCTGCATTGGTGTGGGAATCCTGGATCATGTTGGCTGGTTTTCATCTTAAGGCTGTCATGGGCTTAATAAATGTGCCTGTTATAAGCTGTTGAAATGTGAGTGGCCTGGATTTTGTCTTTTGGTATAATACTATTGTGGCAATATTACACTATATAAGTTTTCTCTTTGACGATATGGTGGAGCTAACTAGGAAGCCACGGTGAGGACCTGAAAGAAGATCTAAACTTGGAGGG
Organism: Staurois parvus; assembly: GCF_062004578.1. Lineage (NCBI taxonomy): Eukaryota > Metazoa > Chordata > Amphibia > Anura > Ranidae > Staurois > Staurois parvus. The sequence continues at coordinate 5,446,422 of NW_028318190.1, read as the reverse complement.
GCAGGCTATCATTGAGATGATGAAAAGGGGGTTTAGGATTTCCCAAAAATCCTTAAAGGCTTTTCACTCACCAAAATCTGGTGAGTGTATTTGATGTTGGTGTGCACGGGTGAAAGGTGGAAGGCTATAAACATTTTTGGAATCTTCAGTTATCTTCACAAGGGACTTTATGTTTTTTTTCTGAAGATTTTTTGATATATACATGCACTACTTAATATGGGACATTTATATTGTGTGATTTACTAATATTTGTATTTAGGTCTATGTTGCGCTGTTTATCTATATATTTTATTGTTTGTGTTTTTACACATTTTTTGCACAGCAGCAATTTAGAAGGGTGATTTATTGATTTTGATTGGCGCAGGAATATTTTTCTTTTGTTTGGGATTCTTATAAAAGCTGCATCTCCCCCCCTTTTTTTTTTTGCTGGCCACACCCACTTTTTGCCATGGTGCAGTACACATCCTGTATGGAGAGATTTGTTTTCAGTTTGCAGGGTTATGCCCCTGTGTGGGGTAAAGACTAATATCCCAAGCTCCATACAAGGACATCACCGTTGAATAGTGAAAAATGTGGCTGGCATGTCGGGTGCTGCTGCCAGCTGTTTGTAAGGGGCTTGGTCAGCTCGGAGAAGTGGGCAGCATAGAGATGCAGCTGGCATATCTGGAGCCAAGTTTCCTGATTCCCATCAGGTGGCAGATCCAGCCCAGGACAAATAGTAGCTGGACGCACACAGCGAGCCATCAGACCGCTTGTTGGGCACCAGGAGCATGCACAACATGAGTAGGACACCTGAGCAACCAATCTGTGGCACAGTATGCTCACATAGCCCACCCTGCACCATGGCAGCTAAGGGCTGAAATCAGCATAAATCCAGAGCCACTGACTGATTTACACTTATTAGATTAGACAGAAGAAATTGGGAAGTAGGCTGTATATTGAGGTCAGGTCCGCTTTAAGTCACATCTGGGACAGACACAGCCTTAGCATATTTTTTGATGTTATTTTTAATTCAGCCTGTTTTTCATACATTAGTCCTCATTGTATTTTGTTCTGCGAGCTGTATTACTAGTTTTCTTTCATTGTAGGTGTCAAGCTGTTATGGACAATGAACTGTATATAGTGGTTGATGAACTGCAACTAGACTGTTGGTTTTTGTCAAATGATGCTTAGTATTTTGCTTTGCTATTTTATTTTTTTTCACTGAATTTTACTGAAGAATTGTACAGAAAAAGACAGAACTATTCACAGCCTCAGCAGATCACACCAGGACATAAGCAACATAGATACAACAGTGACATTTGTAGTGGATAATGCTTGATGCAGTATATGGACAAGTAATAATAAACTCATGTTTAAAAACTCAATTTGGGTTTGTTGTCCTGTGTACTGAACCCTATCTTCTAGTATTGCACTATTCTCATCTATTCTCATTCATTAGATGAGCTTGATAATCTACTCCTGAATGGTCAGGGTTACACTGGTTTTTCATTTTGATGAGAATCATGGCCCTTGTTGCAAGTCTGTTGTCTGTTCAGCAATGCCGTAGTGGGTAAGAGAGTATGTGTGGGTCATTAATATAGCGTAGATCTGCGATATAAGATGACAAGAGTTCGTCTTTTAATGGCATAATGTTTCAAACAGGGTTACGTCTCTACAAACCTATTCCAAGATTTTGAGGTTATTATAGAACATTTTTTATTGAAAATATTGGAGCCAATGGTCCAGAAAATGGTCCAGACCTCAGGGGAGAATGAAAAAGTTATTGTATATCTCCCTGCCCTTTTCCTTTAGTGATAGAGTAAAGAATGATTCTTGTACAGCTAAAGAATGAAGGGCGGGTCATCCATGGTGTAAATTCAGGCTGCCCCAGTAATAGACCCTTGGGTTCTATGCAAGGAAAACGTGTCTGCTATCAAAGTGATGAGTCACAAACTCTACATGATGAGCACATTTGGAGAGTTGGAGAGTCAGGGACAAGAATGGAAATGTATCCACAGTAATGAGTGGTGCAATATGTGAACAGATGCTTCTCCCCTGAATTCCAAAGTTTATATTCAGTGTAAAAGATCCAGTCCACTATGTTAGTTATAAGAGTCAACTGGTAACATGATTCTAAATGAAGGAGGCATAATTGTTCTGTTTGTATGCACTTACCCAAGATGTCATATTGTAAGCAAGAAAGAAAGTGTAGTCAGATATAACAAAGCAGAGTCAATTTTAGTTTAGTGGAGAAAGTTTTGGTAAGCCCAAGTGACAATACCTAAAAACATAAGAGGAGGCAGGGTAGCATTTCCATTTTAAAAAGTGCAATGTGACTAAATCAGGAGCAGGGGCGGACTGACAACTCATGGGGCCCCCGGGCAATAGGGGATCATGGGGCCCCTGTGCCCTTGCCCAAACTCAAAAAAGCCTATGAAAAAGGTACCAGGCGCATCTCACTGGGCCCCCTACTGACCCCGGGCCCTCGGGCAGTGCCCGAGTTTCCAAATGGTCAGTCCGCCCCTGATCAGGAGTGTCTCCAATTTGACCATTCCTTGAGTCTTTGTATCATAGGATACAGCAGCGGAAGACTTTATTAGTTTTGCTATGATTTAAGTGTTACAAACAGTTTACTACATAAGTATATTATTTGTGTCTTATGATACAAATGAAGTGTTTATTGTATCACTGTATTAGCTGTGAAATCTATGCGTTCCCTAATAACCAATGTACAGCTCATGTCTCCACAGTGTTATAACAAAAGGATGTCCACCACAAATGCAAATAAGAGATATTGTATTAGTCTATCCAACCTTCCACCTCCAGAATATATTTTGTGCTGTGCTCTGTGGGCCATATATTTCCTTTTTGTTGTGCTGTCTACATACGAAAAATGTAGGGGTTTGGAACATAACTATATAATTATATATAATATATAATAATTCCTGCACATTATAATATATCATTATTATTATACAGGATTAATATAGCGCCAACAGATTGCTCAGCGCTTTGCAATATAACGGGAGACAATACAGCAACAATACAGTTCAATACAAGAGGGATTTGAGGGCCCTGCTCCTTGGAGCTTACAATCTAGGAGATCAGCCATAACATTGTGATGACTCTGCCTAATACTAAGTAGGTGTCCCTTTTGCTGCCAAAACAGCCCCTTTTACCTCCAAAACAGCCCTGATCCATCACAGCATGGCTGCCACTAGACCTCGTAAGGTATACTGTAGTATCTGGCACCAAGCCGTAAGTAGCAGATCTTTTAAGTTGTATAAGTTGAAAGGTAGGGCCTCTATGGAATGGACTTATTTTTCTAGCACATCTCACTGATGCTCAATGGATTGAGATCCATTTACATGTTGTAAATTAAAATATGACCAGGTCACCTTCTTCAATTGCTTTGTGGTCCAGTTCTGATGCTCACGTGCCCATTCTATGTGCTTTTAGACATGGGTCAGCATGGGCACCCTAACTGGTCTGCGGCTACACAGCCCCACATACAACAAACTACGATGCTCATTTTTCTGCTTTCAACACATTAACTTCATGGCCAACTAGTTTACTTTCTGCCACCGACTTTCAGATGTCATTATAAAGAGATAATCAATGTTATTCACGTTATCTGTTAGTGATCTTAATGTTATCTGTTACTGTTAATGTTACTGCTGATATAGCAAGTCTGTCTATTTTAATCTATAAAGTATGGATAATATATATATATATATATATATATATATATATATATATAATATTGCCAAAAGTATTGGGTGTCTGCCTTTACACGCACATCAACTTTAATGGCATCCCACCTAGTCTTAGTAAGGTAAGGTTCAATATTGAGTTGGCCCACCTTTTGCAGCTATAACAACTTCAACTCTTCTGGGAAGGCTGTCCACAAGGTTTAAGAGTGTGTCTATGAGAATGTTTGACCATTCTTCCAGAAGTACATTTGTGAAGGCCTGGCTTGCAGTCTCTGCTCTAATTTGTCCCAAAGGTGTTCTATCGGGTTGAGGTCAGGACTCTGTGCTTGCCAGTCAAGTTTCTCCATCCCAAACTCGCTCATCCATGTCTTTATGGACCTTGCTTTGTGCACTGGTGTGCAGTCATGTTGGAACAGGAAGGGGCCATCCCCAAACTGTTCTCACAAAGTTCGGAGCAGGAAATTGTACAACATGTCTTGGTATGCTGATGCCTTAAGAGTTCCCTTCATTGGAACTAAAGGGCCAAGCCCAACCCCTGAAAAACAACCCCACATCATAATTAGAGATGAGCGAATCGAACCAGGCGAAGTGGAATTCGTTTCGAATCCGAATATTAGCATACTTCGGGTGCGCAAATCGGATTTTTCCCGATCAGCCGGCAAAAGTGTCCCTGCAGAGAGCTCCGCTATTTCTGACAGTTCTCTGACAGTTCCTTCACATGTACAGCGGTTGAAACATTGTATCTATTTGTTTCCATTTAGGATACAGATGTTTTTATTCGGAAACAGATACAATGTTTCAACCGCTGTAAATGTGAAGGAACTGTCAGAGAACTGTCAGAAATAGCGGAGCTCTCTGCAGATACACTTTTTGCTGTACTGGAATACTTCTTCTTTTCATTCTTCTTTTCATTCTTCTCATTCTTCTTTTCATTCTTCTTTTTATTCTTCTCATTCTTCTTTTCATTCTTCTTCTTCTTTTCATTCTTCTTTTCATTCTTCTCATTCTTCTTTTCTTCTTCATGAAAAGAAGAATGAGAAGAAGAATGAAAAGAAGAATGAAAAGAAGAATGAGAAGAATGAAAAGAAGAATGAAAAGAAGAAGAAGAATGAAAAGAAGAATGAGAAGAAGAATGAAAAGAAGAATGAGAAGAAGAATGAGAAGAATGAAAAGAAGAATGAGAAGAATGAAAAGAAGAATGAAAAGAAGAAGAATGAAAAGAAGAAGAATGAAAAGAAGAATGAAAAGAAGAAGAAGAATCTTTTCATTCTTCTCATTCTTCTTTTCATTCTTCTTCTTCTTCTTTTCATTCTTCTTCTTCTTTTCATTCTTCTTCTTTTCATTCTTCTTTTCATTCTTCTTCTTCTTCTTTTCATTCTTCTCATTCTTCTTTTCATTCTTCTTCTTCTTCTTTTCATTCTTCTTCTTCTTTTCATTCTTCTTTTCATTCTTCTTCTTCTTCTTTTCATTCTTCTTCTTCTTTTCATTCTTCTCATTCTTCTTTTCATTCTTCTCATCCTTCTTTTCATTCTTCTTTTCATTCTTCTTCTCATTCTTCTTTTCATTCTTCTTCTTTTCATTTTTCTTTTCATTCTTCTCATTCTTCTTTTCTTCTTCATGAAAAGAAGAATGAGAAGAAGAATGAAAAGAAGAATGAGAAGAAGAATGAAAAGAAGAATGAAAAGAAGAATGAGAAGAAGAATGAGAAGAATGAAAAGAAGAATGAAAAGAAGAAGAAGAATGAAAAGAAGAATGAGAAGAAGAATGAGAAGAATGAAAAGAAGAATGAAAAGAAGAAGAAGAAGAATGAAAAGAAGAAGAAGAATGAAAAGAAGAATGAAAAGAAGAAGAAGAAGAAGAATCTTTTCATTCTTCTCATTATTCTTTTCATTCTTCTTTTCATTCTTCTTCTTCTTCTTTTCATTCTTCTTCTTCTTTTCATTCTTCTTTTCATTCTTCTTCTTCTTTTCATTCTTCTTCTTCTTCTTTTCATTCTTCTTTTCATTCTTGTTCTTCTTTTCATTCTTCTTCTTCTTCTTTTCATTCTTCTTTTCATTCTTCTTCTCATTCTTCTTTTCATTCTTCTTTTCATTCTTCTTCTCATTCTTCTTTTCATTCTTCTTCTTCTTCTTTTCATTCTTCTCATTCTTCTTTTCTTCTTCATGAAAAGAAGAATGAGAAGAAGAATGAAAAGAAGAATGAAAAGAAGAAGAATGAAAAGAAGAATGAGAAGAAGAATGAAAAGAAGAATGAAAAGAAGAATGAGAAGAAGAAGAAGAATGAAAAGAAGAATGAGAAGAAGAATGAAAAGAAGAATGAAAAGAAGAATGAGAAGAAGAAGAAGAATGAAAAGAAGAATGAGAAGAAGAATGAAAAGAAGAATGAGAAGAAGAATGAAAAGAAGAATGAGAAGAAGAATGAGAAGAATGAAAAGAAGAATGAGAAGAATGAAAAGAACAATGAAAAGAAGAACAAGAAGAATGAAAAGAAGAAGAAGAATGAATGAAAAGAAGAAGAATGAAAAGAAGAAGAATGAAAAGAAGAATGAGAAGAAGAATGAAAAGAAGAATGAGAAGAATGAAAAGAAGAATGAAAAGAAGAAGAAGAATGACAAGAAGAATGAGAAGAAGAATGAAAAGAAGAATGAGAAGAAGAATGAGAAGAATGAAAAGAAGAATGAGAAGAATGAAAAGAAGAAGAAGAAGAAGAAGAAGAATGAAAAGAAGAATGAAAAGAAGAAGAAGAATCTTTTCATTCTTCTCATTCTTCTTTTCATTCTTCCTCTTCTTCTTTTCATTCTTCTTCTTCTTTTCATTCTTCTTTTCATTCTTCTTCTTCTTCTTCTTTTCATTCTTCTTCTTCTTCTGAGGATGAGGATGAAGAAGAAGAAGAAGTAGGATGAAAATAAGAAGAATTCCAAGCCGGCAAAAAGTGTATCTGCAGAGCTCCGCTAAGTGTATCTGCAGAGCTCCGCTAAGTGTATCTGCAGAGCTCAGCGGTTGAAACATTGTATCTATTTGTTTCCATTTATGGAAACAAATAGATACAATGTTTCAACCGCTGTAAATGTGAATGTCAGAGAACTGTCAAAAATAGAAGAGCTCTGCAGATACACTTAGCGGAGCTCTGCAGATACACTTTTTGCCGGTTTGGAATTCTTCTTATTTTCATCCTACTTCTTCTTCTTCTTCTTCATCCTCATCCTCATCCTCGGAAGAAGAAGAAGAGGATGAGGATGAGGATGAAGAAGAAGTAGGATGAAAATAAGAAGAATTCCAAGCCGGCAAAAAGTGTATCTGCAGAGCTCCTCTATTTCTGACAGTTCTCTGACATAGAACTGTCAGAAATAGAGGAGCTCTGCAGATACACTTTTTGCCGGCTTGGAATTCTTCTTATTTTCATCCTACTTCTTCTTCTTCTTCATCCTCATCCTCATCCTCTTCTTCTTCTTCTGAGGATGAGGATGAAGAAGAAGAAGAAGAAGAAGTAGGATGAAAATAAGAAGAATTCCAAGCCGGCAAAAAGTGTATCTGCAGAGCTCCTCTAAGTGTATCTGCAGAATAGAGGAGCTCTGCAGATACACTTTTTGCCGGCTTGGAATTCTTCTTATTTTCATCCTACTTCTTCTTCTTCTTCTTCATCCTCATTCTCATCCTCAGAAGAAGAAGAAGAGGATGAGGATGAGGATGAAGAAGAAGAAGAAGAAGTAGGATAAAAATAAGAAGAATTCCAAGCCGGCAAAAAGTGTATCTGCAGAGCTCCGCTAAGTGTATCTGCAGAGCTCCGCTATTTCTGACAGTTCTGACATTCACTCCATACAGCGGTTGAAACATTGTATCTATTTGTTTCCATTTATGGAAACAAATAGATACAATGTTTCAACCGCTGTATGGAGTGAATGTCAGAGAACTGTCAGAAATAGGCTATTTCTGACAGTTCTCTGACATTCACTCCATACAGCGGTTGAGGATTGGATTTCCCATATGTCCATTGGATTTCCAGACAGAGAAACATGATTTGTCACTCCAGAGAACATTTCTCCACTGCTCTAGAGCCCAGTGGCGGCATGCTTTACACCACTGCATCCAACGCTTTGCATTGAACTTGGCGATGTAAAGCTTGGATGCAATTGCTCAGTCATGGAAACCCATTCCATGAAGCTTTGTATGCACTGTTGTTGGACTAATCTGAAGGCCACATGAAGTTTGCAGGTCTTTAGCTATTGGCGACTTCTGCACACTGTGCACTTCAGCATGTGCTGACCCCATTCTATAATTTACGTGGCCTGCCACTTCATGGCTGAGTTGCTGTTGTTCTCATTTCCTTCCACTTTGTTATAATACCACTAACAGTTGACAGTGGAATATTTATTAGCCAGGAAATTTCATGGATAGACTTATTGCACAGGTGGCAATTTATCACGGTACCACGCTTGAATTCACTGAGCTCCTGATTTTACAAATGTTTGTAGAAGCAGTCTGCATGCCTAGGTGCTTGATTTTACACACCTGCGGCCATGGAGGCGATTGGAACACCTGAATCCAATGATTTGGAGGGATGTCCCAATACTTTTGGCAATATAGTGTGTGTATATATATATATATATATATATATATATATATATATATATATGAACATTTTTAACATTGCCCATAACATGAGTGACAACTGTATTAATTTCACAGAGCACAGTGATCAGTGTAAATTTGCAGTAACAAATACAACCAATAGGAATTCACTTTACTGGAGTCCAACCAGATGCGTTGTGATTGGCATGCAAACTGCAGTCTGCCTGTTCTGTTATATTGAATAATCCTGCTGATATGAATTTGAGGGGAAAATAAACACTTAAAGGCTTCAACATTCTCAAAAAAAATTATCATGGATCCCTATGCAATTGCGGTATTATGTATTGTTTAAAGTTGAACTTCAGGCAGATATAATCAGACACAAATTAATGCAAGGCTCTATTTATTAATATATCCTTAAAGAATAAATCAGGCATGGTATACTTTTACATAGTTACATTGATCCAACATGCCCCAATGTAACTATGTATATACTATACCTCGCTGATGCTCCTGAAAATTGAAAATTGCTGAAGTGGACACTGCTACTCCAATAATCTCCTCCTGCTTATGGGTCCTGTGCCAAGTGGTTGGTCTGATGCATTCTGAACACAGGAGGTTGGCTGCTCAGCACAGGTTCTATTCTCAAAATGAATGAAATGCATTCTCTGCTTGGAAAAAGTGGAGAGGTGGGACAGTGATGTCACAATGCAGCAGGGCAGCTGCTCTGTGCAAGACCTGAAACCAAGTGGAGATCTTTGGAGTAGCGTTGTCTACATTAGTAATTTCCAGCTTCACAGGACATCAGCAAGGTATAGCATATACACAGTTACATTAGTCCAGTGTTTCTCAATTCCAGTCCTCATGGACCCCCAACAGGTCATGTTTTCAGGATTTCCATTATTTTGCACAGGTGATTTGATCAGTTTCACTGCCTTAGTAATTACCACAGCTGTTTCATCTGAGGGAAATCCTGAAAACACTGCATTAGTCCAACACACACAAGGAGACACAAACTCCTTGTTCATTACCATCATACAATCTATTATGTCCCAAAAAGACAAATGGATACTCACAAGTGATTAAAAACATCAGGCATATAACATGAATACTTCAGCCTTGGGTGGTAAGTCCCATCATTGAACCATCTGATTGAAAAGCTAACGTACCTAAGCACTGTTAGGAGCACCTTGAATTGAGCGCTGGAGTGTTTTTGAATTTAGTTATTCAAGCTGGACCAATGTAACTATGCAAAAATATACCATGCCTGGAATTATTCTTTAAAATGTACTTTTAAAATTCAATTAGTGTAAACGAATTTGATCTGGTACAAGCATTTTTGGGGTACCTACACAGTCGAGCTCAGACTGTGGGAAGGTAACGTAGCACAAGGAGCCAGTCAGTTGTGCTCCACTACAAACAGCAAGCTGATAGCATAAAAGAGAAACTGACAGAGCAATGAGCTCATCAGTATGCTGCTTCTCTTTTCACTGTCCAGCGACAGGGTTGGGGAGGGACAAGACCTGAACGTTACTGAACTGCAGCAGAGAAAAATCAGATATTTTGCCCCACTAGACAGGGATGTGCTGTGTAGTACAGCTGTAGAGACTGGATAAAATAATTTCGCTGCTAGAAACAAGTTCCTATATATGTATAAAATTAGGGAGAAAGGTGAAGTTGTCACTCATGTCAACCAATTGTATCCCAGCTGTCATTTGTGTAGTGCAGGTTATAGATTTAAATTAAGTATCTGGTGTCTTGCAATGAGAAAATAAGCCTTTTAGTGCCTCTTCCAGTTATAGAATACATATATAAGTTTTAGGTGCTCTGAACAACCTAGCGCATTTTAACTGAAATACTTAATCAGACAAGATATGAGAATATGCCATTGTTATACCTAGAATTGGCCCAGATGGCAATTTATTTCTTTAGGATTGCCACCACCTTTTATGTAAAAGACACTATGATGCTGGCAAATCTGTGCCTTTGACATCATTTTTGTTCCACTGCATTGCATTCAGTAAGTCACTCTACAGTACTTCTCTTTAAATCAATGTTACATCCTGTTCAGTGAGCAGAACATCAGAAAATACTATTATCCGCAAGAGTAATCACAATTTGTGAGTAGCATAATAGGTGTAACATTTTAGGGGCTTGACTTCTCTTAGAAGTATAACTTCAGTTTTGTTATAAATCAATATAAAGTGTATAATACAAGATATATCAATTTAATTTATGTAAAAATCAAAATGTATATCCATAACTGTCCAAAAAAACAACATCTCCCTTGTAACATGCAACAGGCTTAATCTGTAGTTGGATTTTCCAGATTGCTCTTTCACTTATGTAGCGCTACCACTGCAGGAGACATTTGTATTTTTGCTTGGGTCTCCCCTTGCTTCGCCCAGCAGCCAGGTAGAAGGCAGGGCGGACTGACCATTCGAGCACTCGGGCACTGCCCGAGGGCCCAGGGTCAGTAGGGGGCCCCATGAGATGCCCCTGGTACCTTTCATTGGCTTTTTCATAGGCTTTTTTGAGTGTGGGCGAGGACACAGGGGTCCCATGATCCCCATGAGTTGTCAGTCCGCCCCTGGCAGAAGGTATTTTCTTTTACCAGAATTTTACTGAAATTTTAAGAGAAAGAGTAACAACATGATATGAATAACCAATACAACAAAGTCCACGGTGACACAGTGAGTTTCCACATAATAAATAGAAGGTCATGTAGTATACAAAAATCAAAACAAAAAAACCCAAACTCTCCGTAGCAAGTACAATTAGGTTACGTAAAAGAATATCTTCTCATATTAGGTGATGACAAGAAGTGTAGAACAAAAATGTATCTCCTTGCCTTTAAAGCATGTGTCTCTTAAATTTCAAGTATATGTCTCTAGGACTAGCATTATATATGTCTGGTGGGTTAGTACATAGAGTCAGATCTTGTTTGTGGAGCAGTGGCAGATAAAATTAAATCATTGTCAATATCATCTAAAAGAGGTCGGCAGGTTATAAAACTACAAAAATAGCTTTAGTGGACAAAGGGGGAGAGAAAAAGAGAAAAAGGGGGAGAAGGGGGGGAGCGGAGAGTAAGTATAGGTGTAATTGGAGATGCAGGCATTAAAAGAATAAGGAATAAGGGATAATGGTTCTTCTACTAAAGCTAAGGGAGGGAGTTCTGCAATATACAAGGATAGTGTGTTTTGCCTACCCCGTCTAGAGCAGTTTAGAACTCTACCTGGGTGTAAGTCATTTATCCAGGAAAGAGTTGCCTAGATAGGCTGTTTAGTAATTCTTGAAAGTGGAGTCAGCATGCCCATGTGCGTGCAATTTTAGTTGGAACGCCTCGAGCTATACAGATCAATTCCTCCATTTCAGCCGTTTGTTGGATGCGATGGTACCATTCTGTAAGGTATTTTCTATAGCCAGGCACACACACACACACTTTCACTTGCAGTCTTCAATGACCAGTCTAGTAGATGTTGTTTCTGATGTTTTATCATAGAACTGGGGATAGGGATTGGTAACTTTAGTAGGGTACTCCAAGATTAGAATTATTCAGATCAGAGGACATTTAACTGATCTCTTAGTTAGGCATTGGTTGAAGTCCTTGGTGAAATCAGATAGCAGACTTCCCTTTAGACTGTAGCAACAAGCAGGTTAGCGTTGAGTAAAGTCCCTTAGCAGTAGCAATAATTGGACAAGCTCTTCACAACACTAGCTAGTGTTCCATTTTTCTCAGACCCACGCTGACTATCAAGCACCAGAGGGGTAGAAAGCAGAATGGTAGGCTCCTTTCAATCTTCCCAGTGTCACCCTTCAGTGATACCAGAAAGATCCTTGGCAGACAGCTCCCTTCAGTCAGTATACTGAAGAACCAGGGTCTTTCTTTCTAATTTCAGGCCCTCAGGTCACCCATATAAGGCTACGTGGCAGCAAGTGCCAGGCGAGGCAAGCCTGCCTCAAGCCTGGATTGGTGCAATCCTCTCCAGGAAAAGACACTGAGCCCATGTGCTCAAAGAACATAAATACCACTCCCAGCATGCAATGGAGCCACCCTCCCCTACAATTTTCCAGGGCTGCTCCCATATTCATGCTGCTCATTTGCCTAGCTCCCACCCAGGTCCTGGAAGGCTCTAGCTGCTTTCAGAAGGTGGAGGGGAACACAAGACAAGAGCACCAGATGAGCAGACCTTACTAATCTCTCTGTTAAGTAGAGAACCCAATTATATTTTCCTGACCGCCTCTGTGTTAAGCAGAGAAACACAGCTATACTACCCTAACTGTACAAATCCTAGTACCTATCTAGGAGGGTATAGGGAGACCACACTTAGCACTTGATGTGTGAGATAAAGCAGTCCCAAAATGTATTTAGATGTGACTATATGAACTGGAAATTTAGTATGAAGTTCCTAATCTTAAGTGGCAATTTTGAATGCATTCTTGTTAGATGTTACCAGTTATTGTACATAAGAACTAACAGTCAAGTATAAAAACCCTTTAATAAATAAGGCTGCAAGTCCTTTACAGCTGACCAATTATGTGTGTTTAAATTTAAACCGTCCAACTCTAAACAGTGTTAAGGTAACAATATTGCTGAACTGCCTGCAGCTACCTGCGTTAGTCCAAAAAATCAATTGCTGTGTTCCTGTGGTGACCCTTGGTTTCCAAGGCCAAGCTGTACTCAGGACATTGACTTATAGCTATACTGCCGCAAATCCTTTTACCCCCAAGGCCATCAGACACTCTGTGGACACTGTCATCTCATTGCTGTGATCCATTTCTTTTTACTGCTGCAAAACACCACTGTTACAGAATCCCTGATTGCTTTGTGTATGTGCCTACTGTAATTACCATCCAAACTGCGATTTTCTGCTTTCATTACTATTAAAATTACTTTTACTACACAAGACCTACACCCTTCTCTTTTTTTTTTACTGTGCCAGTGCTGATCTTTCCTGATCTTCAGGAGCTGCAGGTGTATGTTCCACTTCAAATAATAAAGAATAAAGTTTAGAGGTTCAAATATATATTACTGTATCACCCAATATATGGCTTCCATCCAGTAGCCAAAAAATATGCAGACCAACAAAGAGATTTGTGAAAAGAGATTCACAAGAAAGCGGCTACATTATGGACAGAATGCGATACTTGGAAAAATTTCCAAAAAATTATGCTTTATTAAACATTAATGATTGACAATAGGGCAATCACCCTGGTTTACCATCACCTCAGTATGAGACAATACACACAGACCTAAAATCATTTAAAATCACACCAAGACCGGTCTGGATATATATGTGCTGCAAAGGCAGTAACAAACTTAGTCTAGGGCATTTGCACCACCGCTCATTGGTTACACTCCCTATAGGAGGTTTTTAAAAAAATTGTACCATAGGTATATATAATATATTTATCACATGCTATGCATAATAGCTAATACAGTTGCCATGTGAAGAGAAACATAACCCTTAGCCTATTCAAGGCGATATGGGTAAAAAATTGCATAAAGAGAGGGGATATACCCCAATAATATGAATATAGATTCATGCAGTACAACCCTATTGAGGCATATGTGGTTGGGGCCCATCTACCCTTGGTAGACGCAAATAGTTGCAAAAATTCTTATAGATGAAAGAGTCCCTGTTGATGTCTTGATGGAATAATAAATGTAAATAGCAGAGCCCTGCTTTATATGGTTTCTTCACCACAGCGTGTGGACTATAAATCACTTTAATATATGTAATAGAATGAGGCCCAATAGGTCTTCCGTTTGTTGCAATATATGCTGTATGCCTTGCATCTAGGTAATGCATCATAATGTCCCCATCCTGAAATAAGACAAATAATATAAGGACAGTCAATCTGGGTACTCTCACTCTGATGTATATAATAGGTAACAAGAAGCCTTCTTCGTTATTCTTGTAACAGTCCACTCACCACCTGTGCCATGGGTAGTAAATAATGGAAATGTCCTTCACATGTACTGCCGTATTGATCCAGGGAACAACCTCTTACATCAGCCGACATCTCACGGGTTCCATTCTCTCCATGGCGCCTGTACAGCTTTCGCCGATGGGCGTATCTCACTCAGCTTCGTCAGGTCCTGACGAAGCTGAGTGAGATACGCCCATCGGCGAAACGCGTTGACGTCATACGTCAGATACGTCACTTCCGGTCATGCGCATTGGCGTTATGCACGCCAACCTACAAGGAGGTGGCCATTTCCACATGCCATGAGTCACGCAAAGCTGTACAGGCGCCATGGAGAGAATGGAACCCGCGAGATGTCGGCTGTCGGCTGATGCACAGCTGTAATGCGATTTTGGGTCATACTTTGGTGTGATTCAGTGTGATTTTTTTTTGGTACATAGACTTCAAAGGAAATGCATCAAAATTGCAATTTCATGCATTTTGTGTGCAATTTGTTCTTGTTGTTAGGAGCTGACACCCGTTGGCATCCTAACAACCAGTGACTCATCCCCTCTGTGAACAGCAGGGATGAGTTAGGCTCAGGGGTGGACTGACAACTCATGGGGCCCCCGGGCAATAGGTGATCATGGGGCCCCTGTGTCCTTGCCCAAACTTAAAAAAGCCTATGAAAAAGGTACCAGGGGCATCTTATGGGGCCCGCTACTGACCCCAGGCCCTCGGGCAGTGCCCGAGTTTCTGAATGGTCAGTCCGCCCCTGATTAGGCTCGTTTCACACGGGCGTTCCGTATGTCTGTTTTTCATCTGTCCATTTACGGATAAAAAACGGACCCCCGTGTATTTCTATGGACTTGCGGATGTAAACAGATGAACATTTTTTTACATCCGTTAATGTCCGCGTCCGCTAACATACTTTTTTTTAAAGGAAGAAAACCCTATTTTTCTTCTGCCAAAAAAACGGAATGGACGAAAAATGGATGTCAACGGATGTAAATGGACCAAAAACTGATGTAAACCAATGAAAATGGATGTAAACAGATAAAAATGGATGTAAACGGATCTAAACGGATGAAGAACGGATGTAAACCAATGTAAACGGATGAAAACGGATGTAAATGGATGAAAAAACATGAAAAAATTGATGTAAATGGATGAAAAAACTGATGTAAACTCATCCGTTTTTTCTTTGAAAAAACAGAACTGAACTGAAGAAAAAAAACTGAATGCCCATGTGAAAGGACCCTTATCGGTCATTGAGGAGCCAACACTCACTGGCGTCCTAACAATGATGTCATCCCAGCTGTCAGCTGGTGATTCCCCACTGACAGCAGAATGCAAACAAAAGACCTGGCAAAAAAATAAAACAGTGTGGGGGTCCCCCCCAATCCATAGCAGGCCCTATGGGTCTAGTATGGATTTTAAGGGCAACCTCATGCCAAAAAAATGGCGTGAAGTCCACCATAAATTCCATACCAGACTGTTATCTGAGCATGCAGCCCAGCAGGCCAGAAAAGGGAGCGTGAGCAAGCGCCCCTCCCATTCTGAACTTTACCAGGCCACATGCCCTCAACATAGGGTCACTTTGCCAGTGGGGGACTTCCCTGGCAAAGCATCTTGTCTCCATGTTAAGGAGGACAAGGGCTTCTTCCACACAACCCTGGCCCAGTGACTGTGGGGGTGCAGGGGGTAGCTTATCGGAATTTGGAAATCCCTTTCACAATCATGTGAGAGTCAGCCACAGCAATCACGTGATCGGTATGCTACCTCCACCTCCTACCATTAATACCCACTGAAAAGGCTTTAAGCATTGGTGGAAAGAGGTGGAATGTTCTGTATTGACATTTATTTACCCAACGCAGCTCTTGTATTTGTATACCCTATATGGCCCAGAGCAATTTGTACAGTTGCGCTATGGTCCTTTTCAATCTGTGATAACTTTTTTATTACTCACAGTGATTGTGAATGCTTTTTTTTTTTTTTTTAAATATCAAACAGGTTTATACTTACTTGCTCTGTGCAATGGCACACAGAAACCCTAATCCTCCTCTTCTTGAGTCCCCCACCACTGCTCCTGACTCCTCCCCTCCACCAAGTGCCCCTATAGAAAGCTGTTCTTTATGGGTGCACTCATGCTGGATCACTCCTGAGCCTCACTGTCTGCATCTATTGACCCAGACAGCAGGACTCATCCTTACCCTGCACATCAGTGGCCTTGATTAACAGCAGTGGGAGCCGATGGCTCCTGCTGCCTCAGCAAAGCCAGTAAGACCAGGAAATGAAGGGAGAGAAGAGCTGCAAATGAACACAGTGATGAATTGAATGAGGGCTCAGGTAAGTAAAAGGGAGGGTGAGGGGACATAATGATGCCTAAACATTTTTTCCTGAATGCTATGAATGCATTAAAGTGGTTGTAAAGGCTCAAGGTTTTTCATTTTCATGCATTCTATGCATGAAGGTAAAAAAAACCTTCTGTGTGCAGCAGCTCCCCCCAGCTTCCCCCCCCCCCCCAAACACTTACTTGAGCCCCATCCTGATCCAGCAATGTCCACGAGAGCTTCAGTTCTTTGGGGACTCACACTCCTAATTGGCTGAGGTAGCAGGAGAGCCATTGGCTCCCACTGCTGTCAATCACATCCAGTGAACCAATCAGGAGAGGAAGGGGGTGGGGTTGAGCTGCAGCTCTGTGTGTAAATAGACATACAGAGACACAGCTCGGGAGCACGCCTGCTCGGGGCCCCCAATAGCAAGCTACTTGCTGTGGGGGCACCCGACAGGAGGAGACAAGAGGAGGATCCAGGCTGCTCTGTGCAAAACCAGGTAAGTATGACATGCTTGTTATTAAAAAAAAAACAAGACTTTAGTATCACTTTAAGGTAAAAATGTTTAGGTTTTAGAACAACTTTAACCGCTTCTGCGCTGCCCTATTGCAGAAATACTGTTACAGGGCGGCACAGGTGCACAATATCAAGTATATATAGGTGATTTTGCAGTTCTGGGTAGGGGGCGCACGTGCCGCCATTCACGGCCTCAGCTGTCAATCACTGGGTCCCGGCCGGTGATTCCCTGCCGGCAGCCGACGATCTCCGAGGATTTCCGACGAGGGAAAGACCTGTATGTAACAATAAAGATCTCTCCCCTGTCAGTTCCTACACACTGCTTTGTATAGCTCTGCATAGCAGAGCCATACAAAACAGTGTGCTTACACTTTAACAGACACACAGCCCACATAGTAAAACAGCACACAGTACACAGCACACCCTTAACCCTTTGATCGCCCCAGATGTTAACCCCTCCTGTCCAGTGCCATTAGTACAGTGTCAGTGCATTGTATTAGCACTAATCACTGTATTGGTGTCATTGGAGATGTCAGTGACACCAAGTCAGAATGCCCGCCAAAGTCCCGCTATAAGACGCTGATTGCCGCCATTACTAGTAACAATATAAAAAAATTTAAATTTGATTTTTTAAATTTTTTACTGGACATGTTTAATAGCAAAAAGTCAAAAATATAGTTTTTTTTCACAAAATTGTCGGTCTTTTTTTGTTTATAATAAAAAATAAATAAAAACAAAAAATAAAAAACGCACAGGCAATCACATACCACTGAAAGAAAGCTCTATTCGTGGGGGGAAAAAGGACGTAAATTTCATTTGGGTGCAGCATTGCATGATCGCGAAATTGTCAGTTAAAGTAACGCAGGGCTGTATCGCGAAAAATGGCCTGGTCAGGAAGGGGGGTAAATCCTCTGGAGGGCAAGTGGTTAAGATAACAAAGTAATACATATGTTGTTTATTTTAAGAACAAACAAGATTGTCTTTTGATGAAGTTGTGTTGTTAGTTAATTTTAAAGGCAATCTATAGATACCTTTTTTCTATATTTACCAGTGTCAGTGTTTAAACAACTATTCGTGTTACTAAAGATAAAAACTATACAATTTACTCTATAATTCATCTTGTATATTATGACACTAAAATTACCATTGTGTTAAAAAGCATTACAAATACAACAGGCCACCAGACTTTAGGATCTGATTTCTATTAAGACATATTTCCTCTTTTGCAGTCATACTTGAAAAAACCCCATTATACACTGCTCATAAAAATTAAAGGAGCACTTCTTAATCAGAGTATAGCAACAAGTCAGTTAGACTCCTGGGATATTGATCTGCTCATCTAAGTAGCAGAGTGGGTTGTTGATCAGTTTTAGCTGCTTTGGTGTTAATGAAATTAACAACAGGTGCACTAGATGGGCAACAATGAGATGACTCCCAAAACAGGAATGGTTTTACAGGTGGAGGCCACTGACATTTTTTTCCTTACTCATCTTTTCTGACTTTTTTTCACTAGTTTTGCATTTGGCTAGGGTCAGTGACACTACTGGTAGCATGAGGCAATACCTGGACCCTACAGAGGTTGCACAGGCAGTCCAACTCCTCCAGGATGACCCATCAGTACGTGCCATTGCCAGAAGGTTTGCTGTGTCTCCCAGGACAGTCTCAAGAGCATGGAGGAGATTCCAGGAGACAGGCAGTTACTCTAGGAGAGCTGGACAGGGCTGTAGAAGGTCCTTAACCCATCAGAAGGACCAGTATCTGCTCCTTTGTGCAAGGAGGAACAGGATGAGCACTGCCAGAGCCCTACAAAATGACCTCCAGCAAGCCACTGGTGTGAATATCTCTGACCAATCAGCAACACACTTCATGGGGGTAGCCTGAGGGCCTGACGCCCTCTAGTGGGCCTTGTGCTCACTGCCCAGCACCATAGAACTCATTTGCCATTGAACACCAGAATTGGTAGGTCCACCATTGGCTCCCTGTGCTTTTCACAGATGAGAGCAGATTCACCCTGAGCACTTGTGACAGAAGTGTAAGGGTCTGGAGAGGCCATGGAGACCGTTCTGCTGCCTGTAACATCGTTCAGCATGACCATTTTAGTGGTGGGTCAGTGATGGTCTGGTGGAGGCGTATCCATGGAGGGACGCACAGACCTCTACAGGCTAGACAATTGCACCTTGACTGCTATTAGGTATCGGGATGAAATCCTTGGACCCATTGTCAGACCCTACGCTGGTGCAGTGGGTCCTGGGTTCCTCCTGGTGCACTGCAATGCCCAGCCTCATGTGGTGAGAGTATGCAGGCAGTTCATGGAGGATGAAGGAATTGATACCATTGAATGGGCCCATGCTCACCTGACCTAAATCCAATAGAACACCTCTGGGATATCATGTTTTGGTCCATCCAACGCCGCCAGGTTGCACCTCAGACTGTCCAGGAGCTCTGTGATGCCCTGGTCCAGATCTGGGAGGAAATACCTCAGGACACCATCTGCAATCTCCTTAGGGGCATGCTCCGACGTTGTCAGGCATGCATACAAGCACATAGGGGCCATACAAACTAATGAGTACAATTTTGAGTTGCTGCAATGAAATTGCAGCAAAATGGACTAGCCTGCTGCATCATTTTTTCACTTTGATTTTTGGGGTGTCTTTGAATTCAGTCCTCTATGGGTTGATAATTTTCATTTCCATCAAACGATGGGGCATCCTTACATTCCTAACACATTACCCAGCCCATATAAGTATACTGTAGATATCCAGCATGATATTTTTCCCCATTGAGATCTGATGTGCTTTCAAAGTGTTCCTTTAATTTTATTGAGCAGTGTATATGTTTGTTTTATGTTCCCATTCACACAACATGCCTAAATTAAAAAAAAATTTAATATTTCTTACCTTTTAAAAGTTAAAAGGAAGAGTTGTCATGGCAGACCACAAGATTTTTTCAAAAGATGTTACAGTGAATCTGTTTAAGCCTGCCCTCATTAGCATACCATGCAGGAGGGCAGTTTCTATATTCTGAACTCTTTGTTAGGACCCATAGTATTCAATTCTAGTTACAACTGATAATGAAGATCTGCCTGCACAGTACAGACAGGGTTAATTATGACAAATGCAGCTGCCCAGCCACAAAAACAAAGAGAACTACCTAATGTTATACCTTTGCTGGACGGCTTAGAAAAAAGCATCTTAAAAAAGGTACGATGCAATTTTAGTTATGCTATGCGAATGGAAATATGTAACAAACATAAAATAGGTGTTATCCCAATTTGGCCGCAAAAGTGGAAATACACTTTAACTGCTTCCGCGCCACCCTATAGCAGAAAGACTGCTACAGGGCGGCACATGCGTGTAAAATCCCATATATATACGCGATTTTTCAGTCCCGGGTAAGAGTTGCAGAATGCCTGCCACAGTCCCACTATAATTCGCTGATCGCCACTATTACTAGTAAGAAAAAAAAAATTCCAGTTTATATACCGCCATTTGTAATGGTATATCTTTCACGTAAACCAATTAATTTACATGTATTGTGATTTTTTTTTTTAGCAAAGAAAAGTAGCAGAGTACATTTTGGCCTAAATTTATGGCGAAATTAGATTTTTTAAATTTTTTTACTGGACATGTTTAATAGCAAAAAAATCAAAAATATAGAGGTTTTTTTCAATATTTCGATCTTTTTTTGTTTATAGCGCAAAAAATAAAGAGGCGATTAAATACCACCAAAAGAAAGCTCTATTTGTGGGGAAAAAAAGGACGTAAATTTAATTTGGGTGCAGCGTTGCATGACCGTGCAATTATCAGTTAAAGTAATGCATGCACCATATCTCAAAAAATGGCCTGGTCAAGAAGAGGGGTGAATCCTCTGGAGGGCAAGCGGTTAAATTACTTACCAGCCAGTCTCAAGATATCAGTGAAGAGCCCATGAAGACACATGATGAAACATAGAAGCATGCCGGGGTATCCAGAGTAGGCCGCAGAGGAACAGCAGAGCAAACTGAACAGGACTTAGGAGGACAAGCTATCAGAGAATGCCAGACCAACAATGGCTACAAACTACTGCTAACTGCCCAACGATCAATCCTCCCAATGGATGACTGATGGTGTCTGGCTTGATGACGTCAGAGCAGATATGTTTCCAACACATGCCTCAACTGAGATCATTTCCATAACTCAATAATAAGTAGGCATCCCATTATTTTTTTTTAATGTCTACATGCATCTTTCAGTTTGTTTGCTAGCCTTTTTGAATATTTATTTTCTGTGCAATTAGGGAAACTGTAATATAGTTTCCAGCTCTTGATTTGCAATGCATATCTTCAATAACATTAAATTTCTACAAATCATTTTTAATACATTAAATTCACTTTAAAAAAACAACTTGCATACAGTTAATCTTCAGGCAATAATCTGCATATCAAAATATTAGTAGCATCTTTTAATTGACCCCTGTAGGATATTTTGTGTAAATAATGAGCAGTTGCAGTAGGCACTGGGGATATATACAGACTGTTAGCTATCATTTTCTAAATTGCATAACACAGGGAGGCCTATCTATAAAAGGTTCGAATTTGAAATTTCGGAGTTTCATCAATTTTTTAAAGCACCCTTGACCATGTGTAATCTGGAGTCAGCCTCAGGAGGTTGCATTGGCTCATTAGCAAATCTTTTATCATGGATAAACTACATGATGTGTACAAATTGTATGGTGGTGTTACAGGTTATATCTGATAGAGTTGGGCAGCTATCAATGAATTATAGTAATCCTCAGCAATCAATTAGAATATTATATTATGTATTATATTATGTTTGCCTGTAGTTGAAAATGATTTCCGGGCATATTTGGTTAATAATGAGGAGCAGCAGAATATAAATTGCCATGTCAAATATGGCATTATTAAGCCTTAGAATATCTAGGGAACACATAGTATATAGATGTCTGTAAGTCTGCAATTCAGTTCATCAGCTTTGAAAACTCATAGATTTTTACATTTCGTACAGTTTGGCCACCTCCCCCCCCCCCCCGTTCGCCGCTAAAGAAATGTTTAACCGCCTTCCGCCCGCCCTATAGTACAACGACGGGCGCAAGGTGGTTCTCTCGTTCTGATAGGACGTCATATGATGTCCTACCATTCTCACTGCGCATGCGCGGCTCAGGGAGCGAGCAGCGCGGCGATCGCTGGTGCGCTGTGTCCCTCGGACACAGCGGATCACGGAAAGAGTCGAAGATGTCGGCTCGGTCATGTGATCAGCTGTGTCCAATCACAGCTGATCACATGTAAACACGGAAATGCTGGTTATCGGCATTTCTCTCCTCTCGAGCTGTCACGCTGACAGCTCGAGAGGAGAGCCGGTAATCGGCTTTTCGTGGAGGGGACATGTACACTGATCATAAGGGCACTGATGACCAGTGTGCCCTGATGATCAGTGTGGCCCCAGAAGTGCCACGTGCCAGTGCCCATCAGTGCCACGTGCCAGTGCCCATCAGTGCCACGTGCCAGTGCCCATCAGTGCCACATCAATGCCACATATCAGTGCATACCAGTGCACATCAATGCCACATATCAGTGCATACCAGTGCACATCAATGCCACATATCAGTGGCCATCTGAGCTGCCTTTCAATGTCACCCATCAGTGCCAGTCAGTGCCACCTATCAATTCCAATCAGTGCCACCTATCAGTGCTGCCAATCAGTGCCACCTATCAGCGACAATCAGTGTCGCCTATCAGTGTGCATCAGTGCCAGTCAGTGCCGCCTATCAGTGCCAGTCAGTGCTGCCGATCAGTGCCGCCTATCAGTGCCAGTCAGTGCCGCCTATCAGTGCCAGTCAGTGCTGCCTATCAGTGCCGCCTATCAGTGCCAGTCAGTGCTGCCTATCAGTGCCGCCTATCAGTGCCATAAATCAGTGTCATGTATCAGTGCTTCTTTTCAGTGCCCATCAGTGATGCCTGTCAATGCCCATCAGTGCAGCCTACCAGTGCCTCCTCATCAATGCCCATCAGTGCCACCTATCAGTGTCCATCAGTGCAGCCTATCAGTGCCCATCACTGCAGCCTCATTAGCGCACATCAGTGAAGGAGAAAAATCACTTATTTACAAAATTGTATAACAAAAACTAAGAAAAACCTTTTTTTTTCAAAATTTTCTGTGGTTTTTGGTTTGTTTAAAAAAAAAAAAATCCCAGAAGTGATTAAATACCACCAAAAGAAAGTTCTATCTGTCTCAAAAAAAGGATAAAAATGTCATATGGGTACAGTGTTGCATGACCGCGCAATTGTCATTCAAAGTGTGACAACGCTGAAAGCTGGAAATTGGCCTGGGCAGGAAGGGGGTATAAGTGCCCTGTAGGCTTGTGGTTACATAAAATGCTTTGCTTTCATTACATACATTATTTTAGTTCTAGTGATGTCATCACTGGATCTCTTTGTTTCACTATGCATTGCAAACAGATCATGGCTGGTGGCAGGGGCCTCTATTGTGCTGTACATAGCCTTCAAAAAAAACACCACATCACCCTGACTCAGTACTCCATTTCGAAAGCCCTCAGCCACGATGCAGGTATTGAGCTGCTCTAGGTAATGCCCACATCTAATGCCAAGCCTCCATGACTGAAAGAACTGAAATCAACTGAAAGAGGTGAGCGAGAGACAGTAAGGCAGGAGATGAAAGTGATAGATGATGCTGGACATGCTCCAGGATTCCAGGAAATGAGGTGGGCTCTATATCACTTGCTTCAGCTTCTAATGCACACTGTGAGAAGCTCACAGTGTGCTGTGAAATCAGAGTAAGACATTTCGGTGCAGAAGAGAAGCCCGCACAACTGTGCAAAGCTGAAGGGAAAGCTGGAGTTCAGCCTTATATCAGTGAAGAATGTTTTATCTCTAATGAACCTTGGGCAATTGGAGAAAGTGCAGAGAAGGGCAACCAAACTGATAAGAGAGGTAGATATCAAATTACCCCTGTACAAATCATTAGTAATGCCTCATCTGGAATATGCAGTTCAGTTTTGGGCACCAATTCACAAAAAGAACATTTGGGAACTGGAGAAAGTACAGAAAAGGGCAACCAAACTGATAAGAGGCATGGAGGAGCTCAGCTAAGAGGAAAGATTAGAGGAACTGAATTTATTCTCTCTTGAGAAGAGGAGATTAAGGGGGGATATGATCAACATGTATAAATACATCAGTGGTTCATATAGTGAACTCAGTGTAGAGCTATTCACCCTGAGGTCATCACAGAGGACAAGGGGGCACTCTTTACGTCTGGAGGAAAAGAGATTAAATCTCCAAATACGGAAAGGTTTCTTCACAGTGAGAGCTGTGAAAATGTGGAATAGACCCCCTCAAGAGTTGTTTCTGGCCAGCTCAGTGGATTGCTTTACAAAAGGCCTGGATTGTTTCTTAGATACACAGAATTTAACTGGATACTAACATTTATAGGTAAAGTTGATCCAGGGAATATCCGATTGCCTCTCGGGGGATCAGGAAGGAATTTTTTCCCCTGCAGGAGGGAATTGGATCATGCTTTGCAGAGTTTTTTTGCCTTCCTCTGGATCAACTGTGGGTATAGGATTATAACTTTTTTGTTTGAAATGGATGGACTTTTGTCTTTTTTCAGCCAGACTATGTATGTAACTATGTAATGTAAAGCAGCATTCAGTATATTAAGACTCAGTTATAGTAACTGAAAATCTGAGCCCCATAGGGAGAGATCTCTCGAAATATATCTCAAATTGAACATTGTGTATACTCTACACATATAGATCTTGCCTTGCCAGAACACTGAGCATTCTGTAAACCCTAATTTTGTTAAAAGACAATTACAGGATATATATTGTTCTCAGGAATATATTGAAAAGGAAAATGGTTCTCTATTTCTTATTGCAAATTCAATGTTGCTATAGTAACATATACTGATTTGCAAAAAAAATGCATGTAGTATAGATCTCTCCACACTTATAGACTAAGATGTACATTACACTCAGGCAAATTGGATCAGAAGCCGATATTTTTGCCTTTCAAAGAAAAAATACTCTAATGATGAATTGCTGTTTTCAGAATTTACCAAAATGTTAGAGAATTTACATATAGCAGGGAAATGCTCTTACACAAACCCATATTGCAATTAATACACACATTTAACCACATTAGAGCATCGCGGTCTTGTAAGTGCTTTTTCCAATTGAAAACTGTCAGTACCCCTTCATCAGGCATGTGGTCACATACCTGATGAAGGGGTCCTGCAAGGCTCCGAAACGTTGACCTTGCTGTAACGATGTGATCGCTGAATAAGGCTTTGGACTGGTGACATTCTCTTGCTTAAAAGCAGCAGAGTAGCTGCTTCAAACGTTTTAGAGGAGAGAGAGAGGTGCGCCAGACTAAGTGCAGTAAGATTAGAACAGTTTATTGCACACAAGATATTAAAAACTTACAAGACGTGGGTAGGTATCAGGCATCAAATATGAAGAGGTGGACGTCATCTGTGCTGCACATCACGAGCAGATGGCTGCAGTGCCAGGATATTCAACGGCTGGCGCTCTAGGCGAGTCCCACAGGACGGAGCGAGGACGGCAGCGCAGTTACCGGGAGTCGCGGCACAGAGAAGAACCATGCTCCAGGGCGGGCACTGCTAGTCTCTCACATCAGCGTGGGTGATGGGGCCAGCATGAGGTGCATCCAGGATGGCCGCCGAGCGGAAGTGACGTCAAGATGTTGCTGGGAGTTGTCCAAGGGGGCGGTGACGCGTTTCAAGGCAACCAGCCGTTTCTTCTGAAGACTCCCGGTAACTGCGCCTGCCGTCCTCGCTCCCTCCTGTGGGACCCGCTTAGAGCGCCAGCCGTTAAATACCCTCCTGTGGGACCCTTTTGACAACGCGTCAAGGGGGGCTACAGCACATGGACATCTAAGCCACCGCTGGTGGCCAACACATTATTCTTGCGGTCAGTACCTTTACTTTTGCCTTTTTATGCAGTATCACGCTATGTGATGTCCCTTATTGCTCTCTATGAGCGCCACCCTTTTAGTACTAAGCTTAAGGAGGGACTCCAGAAGTTACCAAGCTTAAGGAGGGACCCCAGATGAATCAAGCTTAAGGAGGGACCCCAGAAGTGAACCAGGGAATCCAGCCAGGATGGATGTCTAGCGAGAGTGCAGCCTAACCTGAGACCAAAGGACCCTGATGTACCTGATGAGAGAGGAATTTTCTTTTCATGCGTATATTGAACGCACTTCTGGTGAGTGCGTATTTCACTTATTTCCTGTTCACCTGTGGATTAACTATTACTCTTGGAAAAGGAGACACGACATAATTTGTATATCACACTCCTTGTGTGACTTTGGGACGTTTAATTAATCTTTAATATCACTTGTACACTTTCAGATATTGAATTGATATTGATATAGCATTACTGGCACTATTAGCGCTGCACCTTTTTCTCTATATACTATCTTGGAAGGTTATGTTGGTTACCTTTTTAGGTGTTCTAGCAGCTTACATTCAAAAACATTTTTACTACAGTGGGCGCTCGCTATACAAACCTATATTCAATAAACTGTTATATTCTTACTGCACTTAGTCTGGCGCACATCTCTCTCTCCTCTATTCTTCTACTACAGAGTCCGGTTTACTCTAGAGAGTGCAAGCCTCACGACGGTGCCTACATTGCAGCTTTGTATATATATGTATGCACATATACAGTGGGGATCGAAAGTTTGGGCACCCCAGCTAAAAATTTGTATTAATGTGCATAAAGAAGCCAAGGAAAGATGGAAAAATCTCCAAAAGGCATCAAATTACAGATTACACATTCTTATAATATGTCAACAAAAGTTAGATTTTATTTCCATCATTTACACTTTCAAAATAACAGAAAACAAAAAAATGGCATCTGCAAAAGTTTGGGCACCCTGCAGAGTTAATATCTTGTACTGCCCCCTTTGGCAAGTATCACAGCTTGTAAACGCTTTTTGTAGCCAGCCAAGAGTCTTTAAATTCTTGTTTGAGGTATCTTTGCCCATTCTTCCTTACAAAAGTCTTTCAGTTCTTTGAGATTTCTGGGCTGTCTGTCACGCACTGCTCTTTAAGGTCTATCCATAGATTTTCAATTATGTTGAGGTCAGGAGATTGTGAAGGCCATGGCAAAACCTTCAGTTTACGCCTCTTGATGTAATCCCCCGTGGATTTCGAGGTGTGTTTAGGATCATTATCCATTTGTACAAGCCATCTTCTCTTTAACTTCAGCTTTTTCACAGATGGCATCAAGTTACCATCCAAAATTTGCTGAAATTTTATTGAATCCATTTTTCCTTCTACTCGTGAGATGTTCCCTGTGCCACTGGCTGCAACACAACCCCAAAGCATGATTGATCCAACCCCATGCTTAGCAGTTGGACAGAGGTTCTTTTCATTAAATTCTGTGCCCCTTCTTCTCCAAACGTACCTTTGCTCATTCCGACCAAAAAGTTCAATTTTAACCTCATCGGTCCACAGAACTTGTTTCCAAAATGCATCAGGCTTGTCTATATGTTCATTTGCAAAGTTCAAACGATGATTTTAGTGGTGAGGACGTAGAAGAGGTTTTCTTCTGATGACTCTTCCATGAAGACCATATTTGTACAAGTATCTCTTTATAGTGGAATAGTGTACCACAACTCCAGTGTCTGCCAGATCTTTCTGGAGGGATCGTGCAGTCAAACGTGGGTTTTGAATTGTTTTTCTCACAATCCTGCGAGCTGTTCTGTCTGATATTTTTCTTGGTCTACCAGATGTTGCTTTAACTTCCACTGTTCCTGATGACTGCCATTTCTTAATTACATTCCGAACAGAGGATATTGACATCTGAAAACGCTTTGCTATCTTCTTATAGCCTTCTCCAGCTTTGTGAGCATCAACTGTTTTCAGTTTCAGTTTTCTAGAAAACTGCTTAGAAGAACCCATGGTGCTGATTGTTGGGGCAAGGTCAGATGAGTCTGGGCATTTAAAACCTTTGAGATTGACATCACCTGGTCTTCCCAGACGATGATTGAGAACAATCCATGACACTGGCAGGTCTCAGCTTGGCAAAGGGGGCAGTGCATGCTATAAATCCTGCAGGGTGCCCAAACTTTTGCAGACGCCATTTTTTTGTTTTCTGTTATTTTGAAAGTGTAAATGATGGAAATAAAATCTAACTTTTGTTGACATATTATAAGAATGTCTAATCTGTAATTTGATGCCTTTTGGAGATTTTTCCATCTTTCCTTGGCTTCTTTATGCACATTAATACAAATTTTTAGCTGGGATGCCCAAACTTTCGATCCCCACTGTATATATATATATATATATATATATATATATATATATATATATACCATCTATTCCAACCCAGTACGGTCTATACCACAAGTCCTCTTCCCCCCTCCCCCTTTCTTCTTACCACTCAAGCTGCACTATTCATTTTGTACTTCCACTACTACTATATACAGTCATATGCCCCACCTCCTGTTTTATTTTCGTTTTAAAACGGAACTATTTTTATATCGCCTAAGACTTTCTGAGTGAACTCTATACCCACCACAACCTCTCTTGCGCCAATTACATCTTCGTTTTTTCAAACGTTTTACCACACATTTTTCTGTGTGAAAATATGTGTATATGTCAAGTTTTGGCATGCCATTATCAAAAATGGCACCACAAGCATGATTTCAACAATCACACAATTTAGCGCACATTAACGCTACTATAGCGTGAAATCAGCCTAAAAGACAGGGAATATGTTAAAACTTCTGGCTTATGTTCTGTTCTCTAGTGTCACGGCACCATAGTGTTTTTGGTGTCATTTGGACATGTTGAATACAAATGATTGAAATAGCAGGAATAAAAATGAGAAGGTAAGTTCTCATAGCAGCCAATGACATGATATCTCTAGGCTTCTATGTGCTTGAAGAATTAAACCTTGCTGGCTGACATGGGAAACACATCCACTTTTCCCATTATCAGGATTTTAAAATGTATCCTGTTCTGTCCTCAATACACATTTCCCTGTGTGTAACACGACATGCAGCTAAACCCTCCTATTCTGCAATAAGCCAGACTGAAAGTAATCTTGAAGCTTTATTAACAAAATAGAATGGGTGAAACTATTGGGAAAAACAAATAAGAAATACATGCAATAATGTATGAAACATACAAACACAATGGAATGATTAGGCTGTATATGGTAATAAGTCCATGCTCACCAGTGATGCTGCCTGTAGGGGATGTAAGTTTAGTCCACGTGTGCTGCAGAGAAATATGTTTGGCTCCTTTCCCTCAGTTCTTAAATCAGAGTTCCACCTGGAAAAAAAAAAGTCAGCAGCTACAAAAACTGTAGCTGCTGACTTTTAAAACACTTACCTGTCCCTCGGTCCAGCGGTGTCCCCACAACCGCTGGTTTCACGAGCCGTCTATTCTCCCTGGCACCAGCATCTTCAGTGTGGGCACCTGGCTGTGACAGTTTGTGGCTTCACAGCTGGGTGCCCACTGCACATACGCAAGAAGCACTGCGCTTTGTGAATGGCCCTGTAGTCTTCTGGGACCTGTCACGTGGAGGGAGGGTAGGAGGACAATTCCCCCCCCTGCTCCCCAAAGGTGCCAATCCTTAATAGGGAGTGGAGGATAAAGGTTTTATTATTATTATTATTATTATTATTATACAGGACTTATATAGCGCCAACAGTTTGCTCAGCGCTTTACATTATGGAGGGAGACAGTACAGTAACAATACAGTTCAATACAAGAGGGATTAGAGGGCTCTGCTCCGTGGAGCTTACAATCTAGGAGCGGAACTTCCACTTTTGGGTGGAGCTTTAAAATGCTGTCTGTGCTCCCAGGGTGCACCTGTTTCCTTTTCTCAGAATAAAGGAGTTTTTTCTATTATGACTAAAGTCGCAAACGTTTATTCTGGGCTCCATCTAGTGGCAAAATTTAATATTGCAGACTGAATTTCCCTGTTAGAGGCAGAGCATATCCAATTAAATCTAAGGAGCACACTAATTCAGCCAGGATACAGGCGCTGTAATAGTGTAAACTGGCCATAAACTAGTAGATTTATGGACAACTGTTTGTATGAAAACTCTCATCAGTACATTTGGTGTCTTGATGAACATCAAAATACATAAAAATTCATTTGCTTTTAACATTCGATTTTCATATTACTGTGATTTTCCAAACCAAAAATACATTCTCTGTTAGAGATTCATTCAAGAAAAAATTTACATCATGCTCCTTCAAATTTTTTCATCACTGTGGTGGAAAATGAACATTGATTTGACCCCACTAATGATTTGAAAATTAAATGAATGTTCCTAATAAAAATTTTTGGAACAAAATTCTTTTAGTGTATGGTCAGCTAGCTGTAAAAGGGTGTGAGAAGGATGCAAAACTTTACATAAATGTTCTCATTGCTTTTTCATTCAGTTCTGTGGTCTACATCCTATATTTAGTCATTATGCATTTGGCATTCATGGATTTAAAGTGTTACTAAACCCACAACAGTAAAATCAGTCTGTGTATGCACTAAAGCATGCTTAGTATACTCACTGAGGAACCTAATGGGTTAATCTTCTGTCTTGTGTAAAAACTCTGCTTGATCCTGACTTCTCTGATCCTCTCCTTCTTCCAGTGTCCCCCTCTTATCTCCTGATATCGACATATTGTGTGGAGACACTCTGCACATGCTCAGTTTGGTGTGTATTGCTAGAGTTTTTTTTTCTTGGGAGAGTGCATGTGATCAACACAGGGCCAATCAGCACTGTCCAAACAGAGGTTAGGGTTTCTACATCCTCCTAGAGCAAAATGAAAACTCCTCCTACAAGCTTTAACATGTGCTTTGCTGGACACTGATAGAAGTCACAAGACTGCTCTAACTACTGAAGAGAAAAGGTATAAAAGGTGTATAGCAGTTTATATTTACTAAAATAATTGCACTTCCATGTTGTGTATACTGTGGTGAATGCAGGGGCCTGGGTTTAGTAACACTTTAACGTAAAGAGAAGCATGGGGTTTAAAAAACAAAACAAAAACAAAACCGTATACTCAACTAATGCAGCATTAATTTCCGCAGTCTCTACACTGAGAAATGAGCAATCAAACACCACTCTCTCTGTCTCTACCTCAGAAGAAGTGCGTGCTCACGAAATGCGTCAGGTGGAGCCCAGGACGTCGTGACATCACGCCGCCGGTGCCACGTTGAGGCCCGGCGGCCATCTTTGATCTTGGAGGGTCAGTCATTCACTTGCATCTGGCACTATTGTGATTTTTTTACCCACGCTTCGTTGATGAATAAAATGTATATTTACATACTACACTATGAGTTTCTCCCTGTGTCTCCTGTGAGGAGCATTTTAAACTTTACAGCTCCGGTGTGACCCTTATACCAGCTCCAGAGAGGGGGAACGTTTTTATTCCATACATCTCTGCAAGGATACTCCTGGCCTGTAGGATCTCATCTTTACCACATGAGGTTGCTTCATCTCTACATTTTCCAGTTCCTATCTACATTCTGACCAGAAAGAGGGGAATCTTCAGGATATTTATATACATGCGTATTATCAGTACGCTTCTGGTTAGTGTGCATTTCTATCATTTGCACTGGAAAAACAGCGAGCACCATTACAGGACTGCATTTCATTTGTGACTTTTTACTTCTAGTTTGTAACCATCATGCATATTTGCTAAGATCATACAGCGCTGCATTTACATATCTGTATTTATATTAGGATTTTATATGCGTTTTCCTTGAATGTTCAGCTGCTGACACTTTTGGAGCACTCACTGTAGCATTTTTTTCTAAATCAAACACCACTGATCGCTCAGTTCTCCTCCTCCTCTCTGAGCAGAGAGATGGTGACTGTCAGTCTCCGACTCTGTTCTCTGCCCCTCCAGCACTCACTGGGGCGCCAAGCTGGGGAGGGGAGGGAGCAGCTGGCTCAGACTCCCAGCAGAGCACCATTTGGGTAGATCCTGAGTGTAAAGTTGTGATCTCTTCCCAGTCTGGACCTGCTGAATGATGTCACTTTTAGCCCACTGTTGGCTAAAAACGAATCACAGGAGTGCAAAACGAATGGCACTCCTGTAATGTATAGGAGAAATATTGCCAAAAAATCTTTGCCCATACTTCTCCCTTAAAACAGAACTAAAAGCTAGTAGAAATTTTTTCAGATTTTTTTGTGCATTTTCAGAATGTGCATTTAGTTTTCTAATAGTTATTGGGTCAAATTAATGATCATTTTAATCCACAGTGATGAAAAAAAAAAATCAATGGAGCAGGATGGAAAAAATTTTTTTGAACATTTTCGAAATTCTAACAGTGAATGTGGTTAACATTCCAAAATCAAATGTTAAAAACATTTATCAAGATAGACATTATTGAATGTACTGACAAGGAAACACGCACACACACACGCACACACACACACAAAAACGGGCAGACTTGATGGACCACTCGGTCTTTTTCTGCCATCAAGATTTTCCATAGAAACATTTGTATGAAAACCTACCAGTGTATGGTTAGCTTTAGAACAGCGGTCACTAAATGGTGGACCGTGGTCTGCGAACGGCCCCAGCAGTGCTGCCGCCCAGACCACCGACCCACAATGACAGATCCGCCACTGAGCAGGGCGGTCGTCATGACAACATAACATCACGTGTGTTCCCCGCCCCTTTCAGCTCACTGTCTCTCCTGTTCCCACTCCTTGCCTGTACACAAATGTCCAGCAAGGATCCCGACACAGCTCCTGTCTGCCCTCACCCTCAAGGTAGGGTGTAGTCTTACAGGGGCACATTGAATGAAAAGGGGCACTCTGATGGGTACAATAACATGTGCCTATAAGAGTGCCCCTTAATATAAATGTGCCCATCAGAGTGCCCCCTAACATAACATATGTCCATCAGAGTGCCCCTTAACATAACATGTGGCTATAAGAGTGCCCCTTAATATAAATGTGCCCATCAGAGTGCCCCTTAATATAAATGTGCCCATCAGAGTGCCCCTTAATATAACATATGCCCATCAGAGTGTCCCTTAACATAACATGTGCCCATCAGAGTGCCCCTTAATATAAATGTGCCCATCAGAGTGCCCCTTAATATAAATGTACCCATCAGAGTGCCCCTTAACATAACATGTGCCCATCAGAGTGCCCCTTAATATAAATGTGCCCATCAGAGTGCCCCTTAACATAACATATGCCCATCAGAGTGCCCCTTAACATAACATGTGCCCATCAGAGTGCCCCTTAATATAACATGTGCCTATCAGAGTGCCCCTTAATATAAATGTGCCCATCAGACTGCCCCTTAATATAACATGTGCCCATCAGAGTGACCCTTAACATAACATGTGCCCTTCAGAGTGCCCCTTAATATAAATGTGCCCATCAGAGTGCCCCTTAATATAAATGTACCCATCAGAGTGCCCCTTAACATAACATGTGCCCATCAGAGTGCCCCTTAACATAATATGTGCCCATCAGAGTGCCCCTTAATATAAATGTGCCCATCAGAGTGCCCCTTAACATAACGTGCCCATCAGAGTGCCCCTTAATATAAATGTACCCATCAGAGTGCCCCTTAACATAACATGTGCCCATCAGAGTGCCCCTTAATATAAATGTGCCCATCAGAGTGCCCCTTAATATAAATGTGCCCATCAGAGTGCCCCTTAATATAAATGTGCCCATCAGAGCGCCCCTTAACATAACATGTGCCCATCAGAGTGCCCCTTAATATAAATGTGCCCATCAGAGTGCCACTTAACATAACATGTGCCCATCAGAGTGCCCCTTAATATAAATGTGCCCATCAGAGTGCCCCTTAATATAAATGTACCCATCAGAGTGACCCTTAATATAAATGTGCCCATCAGAGTGCCCCTTAATATAAATGTGCCCATCAGACTGCCCCTTAATATAACATGTACCCATCAGAGTGACCCTTAACATAACATGTGCCCTTCAGAGTGCCCCTTAATATAAATGTGCCCATCAGAGTGCCCCTTAACATAACATGTGCCCTTCAGAGTGCCCCTTAACATAACATGTGCCTATCAGAGTGCCCCTTAATATAAATGTGCCCATCAGAGTGCCCCTTAATATAAATGTACCCATCAGAGTGCCCTTAATATAAATGTACCATCAGAGTGCCCCTTAATATAAATGTGCCCATCAGAGTGCCCCTTAACATAACATGTGCCCATCAGAGTGCCCCTTAATATAAATGTACCCATCAGAGTGCCCTTAATATAAATGTGCCCATCAGAGTGCCCTTAATATAAATGTACCATCAGAGTGCCCCTTAACATAACATGTGCCCATCAGAGTGCCCCTTAATATAAATGTGCCCATCAGAGTGCCCCTTAACATAACGTGCCCATCAGAGTGCCCCTTAATATAAATGTACCCATCAGAGTGCCCCTTAACATAACATGTGCCCATCAGAGTGCCCCTTAATATAAATGTGCCCATCAGAGTGCCCCTTAATATAAATGTACCCATCAGAGTGCCCCTTAATATAAATGTGCCCATCAGAGCGCCCCTTAACATAACATGTGCCCATCAGAGTGCCCCTTAATATAAATGTGCCCATCAGAGTGCCACTTAACATAACATGTGCCCATCAGAGTGCCCCTTAATATAAATGTGCCCATCAGAGTGCCCCTTAATATAAATGTACCCATCAGAGTGACCCTTAACATAACATGTGCCCATCAGAGTGCCCCTTAATATAAATGTGCCCATCAGAGTGCCCCTTAATATAAATGTGCCCATCAGAGTGCCCCTTAATATAAATGTGCCCATCAGAGTGCCCCTTAATATAAATGTACCCATCAGAGTGACCCTTAACATAACATGTGCCCATCAGAGTGCCCCTTAATATAAATGTGCCCATCAGAGTGCCCCTTAACATAACATGTGCCCATCAGAGTGCCCCTTAATATAAATGTACCCATCAGAGTGCCCCTTAACATAACATGTGCCCATCAGAGTGCCCCTTAATATAAATGTGCCCATCAGAGTGCCCCTTAATATAACATGTGCCTATCAGAGTGCCCCTTAATATAAATGTGCCCATCAGACTGCCCCTTAATATAACATGTACCCATCAGAGTGACCCTTAACATAACATGTGCCCTTCAGAGTGCCCCTTAATATAAATGTGCCCTTCAGAGTGCCCCTTAACATAACATGTGCCTATCAGAGTGCCCCTTAATATAAATGTGCCCATCAGAGTGCCCTTAATATAAATGTACCATCAGAGTGCCCCTTAACATAACATGTGCCCATCAGAGTGCCCCTTAATATAAATGTGCCCATCAGAGTGCCCCTTAACATAACGTGCCCATCAGAGTGCCCCTTAATATAAATGTACCCATCAGAGTGCCCCTTAACATAACATGTGCCCATCAGAGTGCCCCTTAATATAAATGTGCCCATCAGAGTGCCCCTTAATATAAATGTACCCATCAGAGTGCCCCTTAATATAAATGTGCCCATCAGAGTGCCCCTTAATATAAATGTGCCCATCAGAGTGCCACTTAACATAACATGTGCCCATCAGAGTGCCCCTTAATATAAATGTGCCCATCAGAGTGCCACTTAACATAACATGTGCCCATCAGAGTGCCCCTTAATATAAATGTGCCCATCAGAGTGCCCCTTAATATAAATGTACCCATCAGAGTGCCCCTTAACATAACATGTGCCCATCAGAGTGCCCCTTAATATAAATGTGCCCATCAGAGTGCCCCTTAATATAAATGTGCCCATCAGAGTGCCCCTTAATATAAATGTACCCATGTGCCAATCAGAGTGCCCCTTAATATAAATGTACCCATGTGCCCATCAGAGTGCCCCTTAATATAAATGTACCCATCAGAGTGCCCCTTAACATAACATGTGCCCATCAGAGTGCCCCTTAATATAAATGTGCCCATCAGAGTGCCCCTTAATATAAATGTGCCCATCAGAGTGCCCCTTAATATAAATGTGCCCATCAGAGTGCCCCTTAACATAACATGTACCCATCAGAGTGCCCCTTAATATAAATGTGCCCAAATTGAACAGAAATCAAACTGCGCACTATTGTTTCTGAGCTGTACTACGAGTACAAACAACTAACATACACATATATGGTATTGCTGTGATCGTCAGGAGCTGGAGAATTTATTTTGGGTTGTTCTTTGGTGGTAGATTATGGTCGTAACAAAAAACACACAGCTAAATAAAAAAAAGATTTTTTTTTACTATTTTTGGCCAGTTTTCCTTTGATAATAAAAACACATCAGGAGCTATCCTTTACCATATACCACCAAATGAAAGCCCGATTTGTCCTGAAAAAAACAAGGTATAGTCCACCTGGATGCACAAAGTAGTTGTGATGATATGTACTGTTTTGCTAACATATCTCAAAGTTACAAAATTGTGCTTAGGCATTAAGATTTGTTTTACCCTTAGGCATGAAGGGGTTAAAGTCGTTATAAAGCTAGAAAACTCTGTGCAATTCCCTCCTGAGTACCCACTTATACTTACCTGAGCCCAATCTCAATCCAGCAATGTGCACAAGAGGAGCAGCTATCTCAGTTTTCTCTCTCCCTCTTCATAGGCTCAGAGACAGCAGTGGGAGCTATTGGCTCCTGCTGCTGTCAATCACAGCCAGAAAGGAGAGAGTGGGGGGAGGGGCTGAGCCACGCTCTGTGTGTCAATGGACCATTGCAGGTAAGTATAACATGTTTGCTTTTTTTAAATTAAAATTCTAGGTTTACAATCACTTTTAGCCCTGGTTCACACTGGATGCGACTTGGCATGCGACTTGCAAATGCCATGCCAAGTTGCACGCTATTGTCCGCAATTGGAGCAGTCATATTGATGCGGTTCCGACTTGGTCAGAGCTGCACTGATTTCAAAACTAGTACATGCACTACTTTTGGTGTGATTTGCATAGACATCTGTATCAGGTGTCTTGCAAATCTCACCTGAAATCGACAGGTCCCCCGACTTTGAAATCGTGCGACTTCATTGTATGTCAGGCCTGATGTGAACGAAGGGTAAAGGCTAAGTTAAAGCGGAGTTCGAGTGAAAATAAAAAAAAATAAAAGTCAGCCGCTACAAAAACTGTAGCAGCTGACTTTTAAAAAATGGACACTTACCTGTCCCTCAATCCTGAGGTGTCGTCCCCCCCCAGCCCGTTTCATCGGCAGCCCTGTGTTCCCAGCTCCGGCATCTTCAGTGTGGGCGAGCAGTACTGCGCTTTCTGAATGGTCCTGTAGTCTTCCCATGTAGTCTTCCCATGTCCCAGAGGACTACAGGGTGAGAGGGCGGAGGACAACTTCCGCTTCCGATCGCCTAGGTGATTGCAGCTGAAGTGGGAGAGGGTGCCTGTCAATTTCGGGTACCCACTCCCCCCCCCACTCCCCAAAAGTGCCAATCCTTAACGGGGACCAGGGGGTCAAGCCCTTAAAGTGGAACTTCCCCTTTTGGGTGGAGCTCCGCTTTAACATTTTTGAAATAGCCTATTCAGTCAAGCCAGTGGCGTTCCTAGGAGGGTGCGGGGAGTGCGAGCCGCACCGGGTGACACCAATCACAGGGGTTGACACCCAGGGGCGTATCTGCCCCCAGGCAGAAGGGACAAGGGACCAGGGCTTGGCAGGTTGGGAGAGCCTGGCATGGCTCGGGCGGGAGCCAGGCTCAGGTGGAAGGCAGGGTTTAGGCAGGGGGGCGGGCTCAGCAAGTCTGGAGTAGGGAAGGTGGGCTCGGCTTATGCCATCTTGAATTAATGGCAAGCCGGCTGTCTTACCCTCTCTATGCCTTCCCGGAGTGCTGATTCCCTGCTGCACCCACTGACTGTTAAGATCTGGCAGGAAGCCCAGACCTGGACTGACCATCGCAGATACGCTCCGCCCACCTGGCCTCTCTGTAGCCAGCCGGCCATCTATTCCATTCAGTGCATAGGGCCAGAGGGCGGAGCCTAGAGGTCAGCTGACCATGAAGAGGGGGTGCAGGAGAGGAGACCATCACTGCATGTCAAGTATCAGCGCAGACACCACGGACCCCAGATAAGTGCCCCATCACTTGTCAAATAGAGTCTCCGTCTCTCTCCCCCCCTCTTTCTCTTCCCCTCTCCCTCCCCCCTCTCTCACCCCCCTCTTCTCTCTCTCTCTCTCTTCTCCTCCCTCTCTCTCTGTCTCTTCTCCCTTGCTCTCTCTCCCCCCCCTCTTCTCCCCCCTCCCTCCCCTCATCTTCTCCTCTCTCTCTCTTCTCCTCCCTCTCTCTCTCTCTGTCTCTTCTCCTCCCTTTCTCTCTCTTCCCCTTCTCTCTTTCTCTTCTCCTCCCCTCTCTCTCCCCTCCTCTCTTCTCCTCCCTCTCTCTCCCCCCCCCTCTTCTCCTCCCTCTCTCTCTCTCTTCTCCCCCCCCCTCTCTCTCCCTCTCTTCTCCGCCCTTCTCTCTCTCTTCTCCCCCTCTCTCTCTCCCCCTCCTCTCTCTCCCCCCTCTCTCTCCTCCCCCCATCTCCCTCTCTCTCTTCTCACCCCCCTCTCCCTCTCTCTATTCTCACCCCCCTCTCTCCCTCTCTCTCTTCTCATCCCCCCCTCCCCCCCACTCTCTCTCTCTCACTCTCTCATTTTGCACAAGATAAAAGTAATCTGGGACTAACAAGCTGCTGGGTTACTTTTACAGGCGGCGGAAGGGAGTCCCTCCCCCTCCTTTACCAGGCTCTACCATGCAGTCCCAATGCAAGTGATCAGAATGATCTGTGGCTGATCGGATGCATTGGAGGGCAGAGGAGAGATTTGGTGCTTAATAGACCCCAGATCTCTCCATAAACAGGAACTGTCATGGCCCATGCTATCACAAGGGATGTTGTTCATCCCTTGTAATAGAAATAAACTACCGTTCCGGGACTCCGGGAGGTGCAATGGGGACACATGGGAGGGGAAGAGCCCAGCCAGGCTGTGTGTGCACAACAGGGACCTCCAACCTCTAGAGGGGTGACACCACGTGTTACCGTGTCGGGTGACACCGACCCTAGGGACGCCTCTGAGTCAAGGTGTACTTAAAGATATTAAAAAAACTGTGTGACTTTGAAAAGTGTTTTTTTAATTTCATTGTCTATCTGTAGGGCATTTGGGGACCCCCAGAAGCCTGGCCAGAAAATCTAGCTAGCAATGTCCATGCCCTGTCTTGTTCCCTTGTTGCTAGGACTGTTGGTTTCCCCTCCTGTACTGCTGGGAGTAAATCAGCAGTGGCTTTCACCTTCTAGCAACGTGGCATGATGTGGGGATTTTTAATTGGAGACTTTTTGCTGGACTTTTAGGGGGAAGGACAAAAGGCCTAGAGGCAGGGATTATTTTCTCATAGAATAGGTGCAGGAAGTCCCCCCTTCTGAATCACTTGTCTCCATCCCCAATCCACCCTCGAGCACAGTCCTTGGTTCCACCTCTACCCACCTCTCAGTATCGTTCCATATAGAGTATTCTTAGAGAATACACAGCCAAGTATCATTTTGTATCCAATTTGTTAATGATAACAATAAAAGCAGTAAAATAGATCCCCTGCAGACAGCAGCAATAGACCGCCCAAGCAGCAAAATATCACCCCAGCAACAATAGACCCCCAGCAGCAACAACAGATCTCCCAGCAGCCAGCATTAATATACTCTTCAGTAGCCAGCAACAATAGAGCCTTCCCTCAACAAGAGATCTCTTCCAGCAACAATGGATCCCCCAACAGCAACAACATATTTCCCAGCAGTCAACATCAATATACTCTTCAGCAGCCAGCAACAATAGAGCCCTCCCTCAACAAGAGATCTCTTCCAGCAACAATGGATCCCCCAACAGCAACAACAGATTTCCCAGCAGTCAACATCAATATACTCTTCAGCAGCCAGCAACAATAGAGCCCTCCCTCAACAAGAGATCTCTTCCAGCAACAATGGATCCCCCAACAGCAACAACAGATTTCCCAGCAGCCAACATCAATATACTCTTCAGCAGCCAGCAACAACAAAGCCTTCCCTCAACAAGAGATCTCTTCCAGCAACAATGGATCCCCCAACATCAACAACAGATTTCCCAGCAGCCAACATCAATATACTCTTCAGCAGCCAGCAACAATAGAGCCCTCCCTCAACAAGAGATCTCTTCCAGCAACAATGGATCCCCCAACAGCAACAACAGATTTCCCAGCAGCCAACATCAATATACTCTTCAGCAGCCAGCAACAATAGAGCCCTCCCTCAACAAGAGATCTCTTCCAGCAACAATGGATCCCCCAACAGCAACAACAGATTTCCCAGCAGCCAGCATCAATATACTCTTCAGCAGCCACCAACAATAGGACAAGTACAGAACTGTTGACGTGTTTCACACGATCACATGCCTATTCATAACCAATATGAATAAGCATGTGATCGTGTGAAATGCGTCAACAGTTCTGTACTTGTCCTGGTGCCTTTTATGACCTATGGATTCAATAAACGTTTGTGATATTTCATCAACCATCCGGTGTGCGGCTAACCCTTCTTCTCGATTGCATTACGTGTGGTGGCGAGCCAGAGCCTGCACCTGCCTTGGTTTGATGTGGATCGTTTACCTGAATGGTAACTTCTTTGTTCTTCAGCAACAATAGAGCCCTCCCTCAACAAGAGATCTCTTCCAGCAGCAATATATCCCCCAACAGCAACAATAGACCACCTTGCAAAAATAGATCCCCTCCAGCGACAATGTATCCCCCAACAGCCAGCATCAATAGACCTTCCAGCACACCCCAGCACACCTTGCCATTACATATATTCAGTGCTGGAGATGCTGGAGCTGTGTTTCCCCATGTTCCAGCTGAAAAAAATCTCTGCCTAGAGGTTTAGCATTATAATTATTGAACATTTTACACAACCACACAGTTGATTAATATCGACTGGGACCCCTTTACTGCCTAGGCCATATTCTGGATAAAGAATAACTTAGCTTTTAACTAAAGTACAGACAAGTCAGGTCAATAAACTAGCTGTGATTACTAGCAGAGCTGTGTAAATCTCATGACAGAATGTACAGAAACACAGGTAAAACTGCTTCCACATATGGATTTCATCTGTCTATTTAGATGTTTGTCCGGCATTCAGCTGTACATTTACAAGTTTGTGGTGCACTGTAAAATATTGGCTTTAACAGCATGATAGTTAAATATTTTCAAACTAATCAATACATTGATTGCTACTACATGGTGCCAAATTTTGATTCGTTTAATCCCTTCATCAAACAACATATGGTTTTAGTTTAGGAGGTTGATGTAGCTGCTCAGCAAACATAATGGTAAATACAAATGTATTTTAACAAAGCACGATGGGAAATATAAATCCTTGTTTGGAGGCGTAAATTATTTACTTAAAAAATACACTGACAAATATTCCATGTTGTTAGGCAAAGTACAGTGTGTATAAATACCTGCTGTTTGTCTATACAGTGCTTGCTTGACAAAGGAAGCGAAGCCCCTGAAACGCATATCGGCTCTGCCCATCCGTGACTTCTGAGGTTTGAGTTGACAGCTGCACGCTCTCACTCATTGCGGCTGCAAGTTCTGCTGGCTTGCCCGCCAATCCCTGGCTGTGCTACATGTTCTCACTGTTCACACTGCTGCAGGTCCTGCTCGGCTGGAAGTTAGCATATAAAAAATAGATAGAATAATGCGGGACAATGCTCCTGTACACTGGGACCCCGGGACAAAGGTGAAAATGTGGGAAAGTCTCACCCAATCTGGTACTGTTGGGAGGTATGTAAAGTGAAAAATCTGAAAGGTGGCATTTTGAGAAGCTCATAGTATCTGTTCTGTCCTTGCTAAATGATTCCCTGTGTGTAACGTGACACAAAAAAACAGTTAAGTATATATAATCAATATATGAAATATACAACACAAAGAAATGATTAGCTGTAGATGGCAATAACTCTGTGCTTACCAGTGATGCTGCCTTTAGGGGATGCAAGTTTTAGTCCACATGTGCTACAATGGCTGGTTCCTATCCCTCAGTTCTTAAAATGGACTCTGAACTACCAAGATGCATCTGTTTCCTTTTCTCAGAATAAAGGATTTTTTTTCTATTATAGCTAAACAGTCTATTTTCTGCAAAAGTTTATTCTGGGCTCCATCTAGTGGCGAAATGTAATACTGCAGGCAGGACAACACTGAATTTCCTTGCTGGAGGCAGAACAGCATCATTCTGTATACAATCTGAGCAGCTGTCACTAAAAACGTATGTACCATATGTATGTAGCACAATCTAAGTTTAGCTAGATAGGCTTTGTTATTTGTTCTTAGACAGAGGCTGGGTAGCAGCCTGGGATGAGTCAGCTTGGGAGTGAGGTAGTAAGTCCAACTTAGGACAGGCTGGGAGGCTCTACAGGTCAGGGCTTCTGGAGCCCCTCCACCCTTCCAGAAACTTAGAGAACTTTCTGGAAGAGGGGAGGAGGAGGGGAGGTGGCCCTGTATGTTTGAGGGAACTTGGCCAATCTGCAGGCAGGAGGCTGGGCATGGTTACCAATAACAATCCTTAAATTTGGCAGAGCTTGTGCCAGGGGATTCAGGTGGAATATGGACTGAAGGAAGGTGCTGGAGTGTGGAGCCTGGGAAGGGGCCCCAGGGAGGGCAGCCTAACTACAGACTGGTTGCTGGACAGAAGAATCTCCACTGTCCCACTGAATCCTACGGAGGATAATCTGTCAGCTGGGAAGGGGCCAGCCCAGCGAAAGGCCTGAAAGCAACTTCAACTCACCAAGCTAACAGGAGAGGAAAGTGTGAGTACTTCTACACCCCTTGGGCCAGAAAAAGGAAGAGGGCAGTCAGATGCAAGACCCAACTAGTTCTCATCCAGGGCTTCATTGCTAGCTCGTAGAATGCCTTGCCCAGGGATACCCTCAGTGCAACTGGGTGATGCAGAGGATTCATCTGGGGTCTGAGGAGGTACACCAAGAGGAATTGAAAACAACATTGCCATATTTTTGCTGTTCTACATTTTTGTACAGTATTGTAGTTTGTCCTTAAGTTTGCAGTTCCTTGGGCATCCTGTATATCCCTAAACCACATCCAAGTTGTTGACCCTTAGTAAAAACAACTAAAAACCAGCTCAATGACTGTATTACTGACTCTCTGAATGTGGAGATGTGAAGAAAATGCATGTTGCCTGGCCATGCAAAGCTAAGGGAGTCCCAAAAGTCAGCGACCCCCTAAGGGGGTAGTGCTCCATTTAAAGAGTGGAATGTGACCTGATCTACTTGCACAGATGCCTCTATAGGACCATTGGCCAGAAACAAAGAGGCTTTTTTCTTATTGGCTTTCTCATATAGTGGACAACAGGAGAACCTTCTGCCTGCTAGAAGGAGCATAGTCTTGCAGGTTTTGATAGAGAAAATGTAAGTTAGTTTAAGACTTTAGATCTTCACACATAGAGGAAGATAACACACATACACATTTAAACTTAGTGGTAATGTAATGTTATTGATCTATTGATTTGGAGACCAGGGTACCTACATAGGAACTGAGGCCCAGTTCCTAGAG
The DNA here is from genome assembly GCF_062004578.1 of Staurois parvus. Taxonomy (NCBI): domain Eukaryota; kingdom Metazoa; phylum Chordata; class Amphibia; order Anura; family Ranidae; genus Staurois; species Staurois parvus. The sequence goes on along the minus strand of NW_028318190.1, from coordinate 5,402,837 downwards.
GATGTCCTGCAGTAGATTCCATTATGAATAGCTTCAGCTCAATTTTCAGCAGAACAAACTTTATAAAAGTCCACTTAGTAATTGACTTTTCTTGGGCCAACAGGGCCACTCTGTTAGAATTTTTGCTGATTTTTTTTGAATCAGCCAAAATTCTAACAGAGTATGGCCAGCTTAAGTCCTTACACTCCCAGGAACTCACTAAAAGGCTCCCAGATGTTTATTAGCGGTACAGTATAAAACAATGACCCATCAGGGATTGGCCTAATAAATATAACTTTTTTCCAGCTAGAACTCTGGCAGAGTTTACTGGATAATTTTCAATCCAAAGACTTTACCAGTTGTTTGGGTAAATATCTAAGCCTCACAAATGTCATAGAAGTTGTTTGGAAAAAATCAAAAGAACATGCATTTTAAAAGTATATTTCTTAGTTCTTTTCTTTCTTAATAAAACCTACTTGAAACCTAGAAAATAAATTATATGCATCCAAATATGTTACCAAAAATATCCCAATGTGCTTGAAAATAACAATGAATACTAGATTCTATAACTAGCTTCTAGCATTAGTAGCTACTGAAGCTCAGGATTCTATAACTAGCTGCAACACAGACCTTTCATTAGCTGCACCTGATTTGTGACTAGCAACAAAAATGCTAAGGAATGCGATTCTGTAGCTGCTGCATATCGATGTAGAAATAAAAAGAGATAGCCAGGCTGCTGCACACCTCAAATGTCCCGTGTGATTAGCAGATAAAAGCAGCCTCAGCTCGATTCATTCAAGCCATGCTCCAAATATGTTTCACTCCTTCCTCCATTACTAAGCCCAGAGGGTGGGACGAAACATGTTGGGGTTATGGCTAGGATGAATCAAGCTGAGACTGCTTTTACCTGCTAACCTCTCGGACCACCCAAAGTACTGTATGCAGCAGCCAGGCTTTATCTTCTTATTTCTACGGCATGCTCTGGGTCTGGAAGGACCTTTCCGCAGCCTGCTCCCTCATTAGTAAGTGACATCCAATTCACTGGACCTTGCTGCAAATTGATGGCACAATTACTCATGAATCATGTTTCTAAGAGGAGAGAAGGAGCAAAGAGCCACATAGCAAGAGGAGGTTGCCTTTACGCAGAAGTGAATGCAGGGTCAAGCCTGCAGACTGCACAATTTATATAAAACTTAGGTTAAATGTAATATGTCTTGAGCACTGTTGAAGTGTTTTCTAGCTTCCATGCCATAAACATCCTTTCTCTCTCCTTTTTATCTGCAGAAGATAGAGAGATGACCAGGAGTGGAGTGATATCAGCAACATTACTGATTTCACCATGCTTAGGCAAAATTTGCTTGAAAATAGTTTTTATTTTGAGGATTGGGGGTGGTTGTTGAGTATTAGGGTAATTTATTTAATAGTTTTCTTTGTATTTTAGTTTTTCCATCTTTTTTTGTATATTTCATCATTATTTGTGCACTACTATACATGGGATAACTGTCAAGAACCATTAAACCAATTTGTGCCAGACAACATTGCTATCATAGTGATCAAATGATTGCAAACCACTGTGATTAGTTCCAAATCATCAGTGGGAACTCCAGCTGTCAGGTACCGCTGCTGTTTGTCAAATGGGAGGACATAATATAGGGCGGCACGGGTATATAAACTGTACATGATTTGCATTTCCGGGTAGGGGGTGCGGGCACCGATATTCGCGGCCCGGGTCCCGGACGGTGATTACTCACCGGCACCTGGTGATCGAGGAGCATTACCCATGGATGGAGAGAACTGTAAGTAAACAATAGAGTTCTCTCCCCTATCAGTTCCTGCACACTGCTATGCATGGCTTTGCATAGCAGAGCCATGCATAGCAGTGTGCTTAAAGTGAAGCACAGATGCACAGCAGTTAGTAAAACAGCACACAGCAGAGAGTTAACCCTTTGCTCACCCCACAAGTTAACCCCTTCCTGCCCAGTACCATTAGTACAGTGTCAGTGCTTTTTATTAGCACTGATCACTGTATTGGTGTCACTGGGGATGTCAGTGACATCAAGTCAGTTCCCCCCAGTGTCAGAATGCCCGCCGCAGTCCCAATATACGTCGCTGATCGCCGCCATTACTAGTAAAAATTAAAAAATCCCAGTATATATACCGCCATTTGTAAACCATCTAACTTTCACATAAACCAATTAATTTACACGTGTTGGGATTTTTTTTAGCAAAGACATGAAGCAGAATACATTTTGGCCTAAATTTATAACGAAATTTAATTTTTTTATTTTTTTTTACTGAACATGTTAATAGCAAAAAGAAAAAAAGTTTTTTTTCTCAAAATTGTCGGGTTTTTTTTTATAACGCAAAAATAAAAAATGCACAGGTGATCAAATACCACCAAAAGAAAGGCCTATTCGTAGGAAAAAAAGGTTGCAAATTTCATTTGGGTGCAGCGCTGCATGACTGCGCTATTGTCAGTTAAAATAACGCAGCACCGTAACGAGGGGTGGACTGACCATTTGGAAACTCGGGCGCTGCCCGGGGTCAGTAGGGCCCCCATGAGATGCCCCTGGTACCTTTTTCATAGGCTTTTTTGAGTTTGGGCAATGACACAGGAGCCCCATGATCCCCTATTGCCTGGGGCCCCATGAGTTGTCAGTCCGCCCCTGGCCGTAATGCAAAAAAAGGCCTGGGTAAATAATGTATGCCCCTTATGGAACTTTGTGATGGACAATGCTTTTAAACACATTGCAGTCAGAATGGGATTAAAGCCCATTGTGCCCTTAAAGTGGAACTAAAGCTCCAAAAATACTCACCTCCACCTTCCAGCTAGGCAGCAGTTACATTTCTTGTAGCCCACTGACATCTTTTTCCAGGTGCCGAGTTTCCAGCCTCTTGATTGGCCGGTGGGTGGTGATGGTTGTGGGGATGACATGTCATCCTTTGCATGCGCATGGGAGCAGGGGCTGACTGACAACTCATGGGGCCCCTGGGCAATAGGGGATCATGGGGCCCCGTGTCCTCACCCACACCCAAAAAAGCCTATAAAAAGGTACCAGGGGCATCTAATGGGGCCCCCTACTGACCACGGGCTCTCGGGCAGTGCCCGAGTGCTCAAATGGTCAGTCCGCCCCTGCATGGGAGTTAGCCATTCCAGCACAGCTGGAATGTGGCGGTAGTGCATGCTAAGCTGTGCAGCTTAATGTACATTCTGTAGAAGACTGCGAGCTGGCAGGTAAGTGTGTGTTATTGTACAAGAGACATAGCATGGCTAAAAAGCTGCCTGCTCAGTCTTTTAAAAAATTGGTTTAGTTTGGCTTTAAACTACCAAAAACCACCTTAATATTAGCTTCCTCATTGACTGCAACGCATTTTTTCAAAATGGTGAAATTTTACCTAAATCTGATTTTTCCTGAAATTCCAGGGAACTGAAAGCTCTCAGCTGCACTCATTCTTAGACAAGGACACTGTTTCCAAGCAGGTTTGCAGCTGATCAAGAAAAATAAAAAATAAAGAAAAAAATAAAGCAAAAAAAAAAACAGTAAGATGTCTGACCTAAATCTCCTATCACATACGTATATATGCTTGTGGTCGTAAAAGAGTTAATACCAGTTATTTTTCTTTTTCTCTCTCCAATTTCCGAGGAAAATTACATTTCACACAATTCGCAACCATTTTACATCATAGCCTGCTCCTTTTTATAGTCTCTTTCTTGTGGTCGTAGTAATCCTGGTAAAAAAATATCATTACTGTACAAAGTCTGATTGTTATTTGCCACATGCGTAGTTCTCACAGATGGCAGTAAAATATCCGTGAGTCAAAAGACACACAAATCCACACCAAGGTACATCAAAACATGCTGAAGGTAAAGTGGGACTAAACCCATCAATTTAACTGTTTCCTAAATGAGTTACATTCAAGCAAGGTGTGAATGATAGTTTTCACAGTTGCTTGCGCTCTCAATTGAACTCTCAACCCATCAAATAACTGATCACATATGGCAACTACAGATCAAAGAGAGGCTAAGATGGCAGCTTCCTTGACTGTAGTATAGGAGGAATATAAGATAGGAATGTCCTGTGAGCCAATACAAATATTTAGTATAGAATAAGTTCGCAGGCTCCTAGCTACATCCTCATTATATGTACTGAAAATGACAATTTAAAAATAAAAATGGTGCCACGCCCTTATATTGTACCCAAGAGTAAATAAATAGAATCAATATTTAAATAATAATTAAATCTTTAAATAATAAATTATTACCCTTAATTAATCAGAATGTAACATGTGCAATTCATTATTGTAAAAATGTAATTCATTATTATAGGAAAATTTTTATATATATATATATATATATATATATATATAAATTAAATAAATATATCCAAGTTAAATAAATAAATAAATGAATAAAAAATATATATACTGGAAAATAAATAAATAATTAATAACTGTCCAATGTAGCTGAAAGTCCAATCATAAGTGAGATCCCATCGGAGTGGGACTATTCACTATAACTTACTGTTCACATAATTCCAGATAAAGATGCTCAAAATAAAATAAGTTACTTGGTGTATTCTTCTATGAGTAGCAAACTGAATGGTTCTCCTCTGGGCTCCTACTATTCTGCTGTAAATGAATCCTGGGTAAGGTCCTCCCTCCAACAGATGTTATTTGCTTTCTCCCTGTTACTCAGCGTGATGCCAGAAGGGAAAAGAGAGAGGGATAGTGCCTTATCCTTGGTAAGCATATACATTTATTAGTGTCAATTTTGCACTTACAGATATAAAAACATCAAATCGCTTTAAGTGTATACTGTGTCCAGCCTGAACGGCGTGTGGACACACACTTCCTGTACTCGCCGTGCATAGGAGTCGGGTACGTGGTGACATCAGTGCCCCTCCCCAACGCGTTGCGCCACAGGGTCATGTAGCTTCACATCCCCCAGACTGACCATAGGTCCTTGTATCTGGGGGGCTCTATTCTTTGGGAGGTATGTGCCTGGGGGGACCTTTGGAGAAGTTTTACTTCAGATTCAAGTCCACCTCTCCCCGAAACACACAGATTATGAGAACTGGAGGACCCGGATAGAGATTTGGGGCCTCTGTGACCAAACCAGCCTTGACTACTTTAACTTCCCTCCTTGACTCAGAGACTCTAATCGGATGTAAATGTAATCATCTCAAAATAACCTGATGCTGAAGTCTCTTGCTGGAATCTATTTATTAAGGTGGTATGTGTTTACTGTTTTGTCTTTGTCCTATTGTTACTTTAGCTAATTGAGTCACCTATTGTTTCTGTCTGTTGGCTAGTCCTCCTGGAGCTTCATTTATCATGAGATTAGTCTGGTGTCAACTTTACCTTGTTATCTAATCAGGGTGGGATGTTTATCCCAAGTAATGTTTGTTTTTATTGTTCATGTGGGGACTGCCCCCATTTCTGAAGTGTATAAAAACCTGTATTTATGTTCAAATAACGAGTTCTAGTTGCACCTAAGCTAGTGTCGTCTAGTTTTTGAGTGCAATGCCCAGCTATAATACCTTGTTTCTGTGTCCCAGCGGTGAGGAAGCAGTTCTCTGAAGGGAGCACCCAGATAGGGTGCCAGGTGGTCCATCACAATGTGTCTATTTAAAATTATAAACAGTAGATTGCCCTTGGCATTTCTGAGGTTGTCCCCAGTTAAATATCCCCCTCCCATAATGTTCATCCCTCCCATCACACATAAATATGCTTATTTATTGCACAGTTCTGTGAGCTCATAAAGTTGGATGTCATCCATAAATATTGCCCATGTAACAAATCCCTGCTATGTTTAACAATTTCAGCTCTTGGAGACCCTGTGTACCCCCCCTGGATCAAAGGTATTTACAGTTCTGCTATGGGCCTATTGATTTAGCCAGGGGCAGACTGACAACTCATGGGGCCCCCGGGCAATAGGGGATCATGGGGCCCCTGTGTCCTTGCCCAAACTCAAAAAAGCCTATGAAAAAGGTACCAGGGGCATCTCATGGGGCCCCCTACTGACCCTGGGCCCTAGGGCAGTGCCCGAGTTTCCAAACGGTCAGTCCGACCCTGGATTTAGCATTCATTTTGCTCTTAGTTATAATACTGAAGTAATGTATAAAGTATATATATATATTTTTCAGGACAGACAAGGCTTTCTTTTGGTGATATTTGCTTGCAAAGTATATTTAATTTTATATGTAAAATAAAGGACAAAGCAAAAAAAAATATTTTCCCATTGACCAGTATTAGTTTAGGTGTTTACTCTAAATAAATAAAAAATACACAGCCTTTTGCTACCTATATGACAGGGTAGGCAACCTTTTGAGCACAGTGTGCTGAAAAATATTTCTAAGAAATAGACAGTGCCGGTTTTATATAAAAATGTCAACTTCACACGCTCAGTGAAGAAAAGGAATTTTTAAAGCAGAAATGATGTAATCTACTTGAGTAATAGTGAGAAATCACTGTAACCCCCTGCATATCTGTCCCAGCATTGGAACCCCCTGTATATCTGTCCCACCACTGTTTCCCCCTGCTCATCTGTCCCACCACTGTATCCTCCTGCTCATCTGTCCCACCACTGTATCCCCCTGCTCATCTGTCCCACCACTGTATCCCCCTGCTCATTTGTCCCACCACTGTATCCTCCTGCTCATCTGTCCCACCACTGTATCCCCCTGCTCATCTGTCCCACCACTGTATCCCCCTGCTCATTTGTCCCACCACTGTATCCCCCTGCTCATCTGTCCCACCACTGTATCCAACTGCTCATCTGTCCCACCACTGTTTCCCCCTGCTCATCTGTCCCAACACTGTATCCAACTGCTCATCTGTCCCGCCACTGTATCCCCCTGCTCATCTGTCCCACCACTGTATCCCCCTGCTCATCTGTCCCACCACTGTATCCCCCTGCTCATCTGTCCCACCACTGTTTCCCCCTGCTCATCTGTCCCACCACTGTATCCCTCTGCTAATCTGTGCCACCACTGTATCCCCATATTCATCTTTCCCACCACTGTACACCCTTGCACATCTGCCCCAAATCTGCCCCACCACTGTAACCCCCCTGCTTTTCTGTCCTATCACTGTACTCCCCTGCTTATCTGCCCCACCAATGTACCCCCTTTCTCATCTGCCCCACCACTGTACCTCCCTGAAAATTTGCTCCTCCACTGTACCCCCCTGCTCTTCTGTCTCACTACTGAGCCCCCTTCTCATCTGTCCTAACACTGAACCCATGTGCTTATCTGCCCAACCACTGTAACCCCATTTCTCATAAATGCTGTAAATTACTTGAGTAATAGTGAAAAATTGACATCCTTCACTTTTCACGCATCAGATCAGGCCCAATTCCTGCACCTCCACATCTCAGATCACTGTACTTCCATGCAAATCTGCCCACCACTTTACCTTCTACACATCTGTCCCAACTCTGTACCCTCCTTCTCTTCTGCCCCACCACTGTAACCCCCTTTCTCACTGGTCCCACCACTGTAACCCCTTGCTCATCTGTTCCACCACTGTAACCCCCTGCACATTTGTTCCACCACTGTACCCCCCATCTGTCCCACCACTGTACCTCCCTGCTCATCTGTCCCACCACTGTAACCCCCTGCTCATCTGTCCCACCACTGTAACCCCTTGCTCATCTGTCCCACCACCCTAACCCCCTGCTCTTCTGCGCCACCACTGTACCTCCCTGCTCTTCTGCCCCAACACCGTACCCCCCCCTGCTCTTCTGTCCCACCGCTGAACCCCCTTCTCATCTGTCCCACAACTGTAACCCCCTTCTCATCTGTCCCACAACTGTAACCCCCTGCTCTTCTGCCCCACCACTGTACCCCCCTGCCCTTCTGCCCCACCAATGTACCCACCTGCTCTTCTGTCCCACCGCTGAACCCTCTTCTCATCTGCCCCAACACTAAACCCCCCTGCTCATCTGCCCCACTGCTGAACTGCCCTGCTCATCTGCCCCACTGCTGAACTGCCCTGCTCATCTGCCCCCACACTGTACCCTCTTCTCATCTATAATATGCATGATATGCAGAGTGGTGCAATGAAGCAGAGATGAGACACCCTTATCCTGTCCTGGCACACTCATCCGTGCTGATCCACCTCACGTATCCAGCCCAGGTGCTTCTATATGATGTCACATAAAAGCATCTGGAATGGATGTGCAGTGATGAGCTGATGAGCTCTGGTCAGAGGCATTTTCTGAAAGCAGTGGGCTTGTGTGGAAGACCATAAGTTGGGTCCTACCAGCTGAGAAAAAGTGTAGCATGGTGCACCACAGCAAAAATTGGGTGTGATTTTTATTGAGCTGAATACTGGCTGTGGCTTAAAGAGATGCAGAGAGCAGGGGTTCAGTAGTAAGTGACACAAAGATTCAGGAGTAAGTGAAGCAGAGTTCAGGGGTTGGGAGTAGGAGATGAAGAGGTCGATAGTAGTAGATGATGCAGTCGAGGGGTCAGCATTAGCACACACACACACATTTTTGTTTTTTCCCAATAATGTTCCTAGAAGCTCAACAGCAATTCCACAAACTGTTACCTGATTGTGGTTTTCTCAATCACAGTGAAATCTCTTTCTGAGATTGGTAGTGGCAACCAAGCGAGTTATCTTCCTCCAGATGGTGGGCGGTGCAAGAAGGACTGTGATTGGCTTTAGCAGTGGTCAATCACAACTCTCCTCCTCCTGGAAACAGGGACCATTCCCCTAGCAGAACTGCATTATATTGTCAATATGGCTGCTGTTACCTCACTCTTTTATAGTTAGGGGAGTGACGTATCCAAAAGCCCCCTTGTTCGCCCTTCTAAGCCAGCTGACCTAAGTTCAAAGAGCAGGCAGTGCATCATGGCTACGATGAATTTGGTGTGGCAAATTTCACGTGAATTCCCCAGGACCCCAAGTATTGAAGTTACTGTACTGGATCTGATATAAACTCATGGTAGAAGTGAACTCAAACCTCATCCTTAGCTGTCACACAGACCTCATGACTGCTCATTTCTAGTAAAAAGCTGGAGGCATTCTCCAAACTGTTCTCATGGTTTATAATATTCAATTTGTGATGGCCAGTAAGCACCTTCTTCTCTCCCAGCATGCTTTCAATGTTTCTCTCATTTCCTCTGGACTCCATTTAGACTTGAAGTAAAGAGGGTGTTCACTGTCTGATTCTAGTTGCTTATCGTGGACCCTATCTATGCACATCACAATTATGACAAATCATGGATTGAACTATCTTGCTTTGCATGTAATGAGTCTATCTCATATATTAGTTTCACCTTTTAAGTTGCATTACTAAAATAAATGAACTTTTGCGCAATATTCAAATTTTTTGAGTTTCACCTGTAGATTATCAGTCAGTTCTTGGGCAGTAGTTAAATGAGTAGGCTCAAAAATTGTTCTTCTACAAAATCCCTTTGGTGATCACATCCATCGCTGATCTGCAATGACTTGGAGATTGCCAGATGTCATGGAGGCTGAAGAGGGCTGTGGCCAAAAAAAACACAGGTTCTAGTAGCCCAGACATCTTAAACATTGCAGCACACAAGGGGAAGTGAAGGACACATAAGAGGACATTCACAGTGCTGACATTATTGTGTTCTTCAGTACTGCTTGCTGCCCGGAATTACTCCTTTTGTACAGCTCTCTCACATGATCCCTGATATTGCTTCAAGACCTGTTCTTTTATGGTTACTGCCAACAGCCTGTGGTGGACAATAAATATAGTATGTACTCTGGGGAAATAAATTGTGCACTACTATACATATTATATATACACTGCATAGTTCTGATGTCAGGAACAGCTCTGCTGCCCTAGACCATGCCGTATGTGCCTTGCCCTGATAGTCACCCTGGGTCTCTATAAGTGTGCATTATTTTGGTGCATTTCTGTGGCACACACGGCTCAGCATGAATGTAAGGGTTAAGAACTACTGGAGCATTGCTTTTACGATGCTTTCTGTGCCTACAGAGACCACAGCTAGAAATAAAGAGAAGATGAAGCCTTTTAGGAGATGAAGCCTTTTGGAGGAGTGCAGGATCATATAAGAGTTTTCTTCAAACACCAAAAAGGGGCCTCTGCTGTCAAAGGTTCTAACTCTTCTACACTTCATTCTAAACAAAAAAGGTCTAAAGTCCCACATTAATGAAGCAAGACTGGTGGCGGGGGTTTTCAGTTGTGTTATTGCCTCACTTTGACACCGTACTCATCTAAGTAGAAACTGGGACTTTTATTGTGGTATTCATTTGTGGTTCGAAGGATGCATAGAACAATTAAACGTTAACACATTTCATGTCACTATAAATATGCGCCTTGGGCGACATGGTGATCCCATGTGTTGCTACCTTTGTATTGCTTAGAAACGTCTATTCTTTTTACTCTAGGACAAATGAGTGTGTATGTACGTGCATCATTATATTTCCGTCATTGTATTTGTTAATACAATGCAATCACTGGTGTATATTACTTCACAGATTCCCGTTTTCAGCAGCATTGGGGGGGGGGGGGCACATCATTGCCCTGTGCTCCAAGTTATTAAATAAACCCATCTGCAGAAAATGCTTGTGCAGCACTGAATATTCAAACAAAGATAAGTGTGCAGAATATAGCTATTCCTTGGTATACTAATAACACAAGATGTTACCAAGCAGGTGAAGAGGTGGCAGATCTGAAGCAGCAGAGATTCATTCCGTCTCTAGGATATAATTCTACAGCAAACTAATTTAGGCACTAGGAATATTAATGAGTTGTTAATAGGGTCATTAGGGTCCCACGGGTCTCTCTATTAAATGGTTCTCTCTGCTGATATCGTCTGTAAAATCTGTTTGGGATTCGCGCTTACTAATAAGGAGAATTAGGCAGTTTGGCGCTACACAGTACAGAAAGGGTTTAGCAAAGGGACAGGCTGATTTTAGAAATGCATATCTGTATTCTGATCAAAGCTTCTACCTTGCTATATAATATCACAGTCTTCCTGCCTTTGTAAGTGAATAAAGACATGATGACTGCAGGTCGGAGGTGAAAATAAGAAGGAAAGACAGTGGGGGAGAGACCTAAATTAAAACAGAATCAGATGTGGGTCTAGTTCTGGGAAGCCATTATTTAAAAAGCGTGCAGACTGACACCTTGTGGATAGGAAAAGAGTAACATTATGTTTGTGTGGCATGAACTATAATGACGGCAAGAGCTATAGGTACATGAGCATACCTATGTCTTCCTTGTGCATCATGCACAGATCATATACAGTAAATCCCCAGTTAACGTTTTTCAGCTAGTTTTCCTAAGCCTGACTACGGTCAATATCTAGAATCTTGTTTTTTACTAACTGTCCCTGTTCATACGCTCTACCCCTGGGGTAGGCAACCTTAAAGAGGTGAGGATCTACCTGAACACCATCGGAGAAGTCAAAGATCACCGGGCACGGTGTCGGCCAGTGTCACCTCCTCACACCTGATTTAAACCTCTAATTGCAGTACTACCATATCACAATTGTGGACCACTCTGCAAGTGGCCCGCAACTGCATGCTTCTGCAGGGTCCAAGGGGTTAAAGCAGGTGGTGAGAAAGCAACACACCGCTGCCTGTTAAACCCCTAGTTTGCTGTACTGCACAAGGTTGCGGGGCACTTGCCCAGTTGCCTCATTCACTTTAATGGGTTGCTACACCCACCAACCATGACAGGGTGTAGGCAGGGGCGGACTGACAACTCATGGGGCCCCCAGGCAATAGGGGATCATGGGGCCCCTGTGTCCTTGCCCAAACTCAAAAAAGCCTATGAAAAAGGTACCAGGGGCATCTCACTGGGCCCCCTACTGACCCTGGGCCCTCGGGCAGTGCCCAAGTTTCCAAATGGTCAGTCCGCCCCTGGGTGTAGGAGCACTACAGAGGTGACATCAACATATGCGGCGCACCCTACTACAGCTCAAATTTACAAGTATTCCCTTTGCATTGCACTCTGATGCTCTGGGATGACAGGTCAGCAAGCCCTGACCGTGATCTACCAGTAACCTGGCCGAGATCTATTGATTGATGGCCCCCGTTTTGCCCCCAGTGATCTAAAAATTGCATGAGCTTTTTTTTTTTTTTTTTTTGCTGTATTCAGGTATTTTTTGCCCCCACAGACTTCAGTGGGTTTGCCTGTAAACATGCAACACACACACATTTGCACACGATTTTGTGCTCGTGTTTATGCCTAGAAAAACCGCTGTCCTTCCCTTACGCAGCCAAGGAAGGAAACACCTGATGCTTGATACACATGCAAGAACACTTGCACAACACTTGACAAAATGTTTGTAAAATGCCTGTAAAACACTTTAACTTCACTAGGAATTTGTTCTACTTACACTAAGCTTGGCAGTACTAGGGTCGTTGGTTCGAATCCCAACCACGGCACCACCTACCTAGAGTTTGCATGTTCTCCCTGTGCCTGCATGGGTTTCCTCCGGGTACTCCGGTTTCTTCCCACACTCCAAAGACATGCTGGTAGGTTAATTGGATCCTGTCTAAATTGTCCCTAGTATGTGTATGGATGTAAGTTAGGGACCTTAGATTGTACGCCCCTTGAGGGTTAGGGACTGATGTGAATGTACAATACATATGTAAAGTACTGCATAAATTGACGGAGCTATATAAGTACCTGAAATAAATAAATAAATAAAGCTTGGGTGTGAATGCAGGAGAATGTAACATGATGTGCTGGAATTGCTGCTGATATGTATGCAGATCCACACATAAACAGGAAGCATGTATGGTGGTTGCACATTTCGAACTAACAGCTTGAGTCATAATCAGTGAACATTTGCATCCCTTTAACATGTAGTAGGAAGAATGCTGTATGTGAAGGCCACAGCTTTAGAAAACCAGAGTGTAAGGCCAACTTACGGTGGTAATTTACAATGCCTATTCTGAGTTTTTCTGGTACAAACACAGTATAACCTAATCACCAATAATTTATCAGTATGTGTGAAAAAACAACCTGTAAACTGCTAGAATACATAGTACATAGTACATAGTTAGTCTGGCTGAAAAAAGACAAAAGTCCATCCAGTTCAACCATAGAAAGAAAAAAAAAAGTTATAATCCTATACCCACAGTTGATCCAGAGGAAGGTAAAAAAACCCAGCAAAGCACGATCCAATTTGCTCCTGCTGGGAAAAAAAATTCCTTCCTGATCCCCCGAGCGGCAATCGGATTTTCCCTGGATCAACTTTACCTATAAATGTTAGTATCCAGTTAAATTCTGTGTATCCAAGAAACAATCCAGGCCTTTTTAGAAGCAATCCACTGAGCTGGCCAGAGCCAACTCTTGAGGGAGTCTATTCCCCATTTTCACAGCTCTCACTGTGAAGAAACTTTTCCGTGTTTGGAGATTAAATTTCTTTTCCTCCAGATGTAAAGAGTGCCCCCTTGTCCTCTGTGATGACCTCAGGGTGAATAGCTCTACACCGAGCTCATTATACGAACCACTGATGTATTTATACATGTGGATCATATCTCCCCTTAATCTCCTCTTCTGAGGAGAGAATAAATTCAGTTCCTCTATTCTTTCCTCATAGCTGATCTCCTCCATGCCTCGTATCAGTTTGGTTGCCCTTCTCTGTACATTCTCCAGTTCCCCAATGTTCTTTTTGTGAATTGGTGCCCAAAACTGAACTGCATATTTCAGATGAGGTCTTACTAATGATTGGTACAGGGGTAATATGATATCTCTCTCTCTGGAGTCTATACCTCTTTTAATACAAAAGAGGATTTTGCTCTCTTTAGAAAGCTTGTAGCTTGGCATTGCATGTCATGATTAAGCTTGTGATCTACCAGAACTCCCAGATCCTTCTCCACCATTGATTCCCCCAGTTGTACTCCCCCTAGTATGTATGATGTGTGCATATTCTTAGCCCCCAAGTGCATAACCTTACATTTATCAACATTAAACCTCATTTGCCACATAGTTGCCCAATTAAACAGTGCATTGAGGTCGGCTTGTAATTTGAAGACATCCTGTAAGGACATTATTCCACTGCAGTTTGGTGTCATCTGCAAAGACTGAAATGGGATTTTTAATCTCAGACCCTATATCGTTTATAAATGTATTAAAAAGTAAGGGTCCCAACACTGAACCTTGGGGTATACCACAGATGACCCTAGACCATTCAGGGTATGAATAATTAATCACTACTCTCTGAATAAGATCTTTTAGCCAGTTTTCTATCCATTTACATACAGATTTTTCCAAGCCCGTAGACTTTACCTCACACATTAGCCGTGTGTGGGGAACTGTGTCAAACACTTTTGCGAAATTCAAGTATACCACGTCCGCCGCTGCCCAAGGTTTTGCTCACCTCCTCATAAAAAGAAATCAGATTTGTTTGACAACTTCTGTCTTTCGTGAATCCATGCTGTCTGTTTAAAATATTTTTTTCCAGCAAGAACTCATCTATGTGGTCTTTTATTAAACTCTCCAGCATCTTCCTAACTATAGAAGTTAAACTAACAGGTCTATCATTACTTGGTAAAGATTTTGACCCTTTTTTAAATATTGGCACTACATTGGCCTTACGCCAATCCAGTGGTACAATGCCAGACATTAAAGAGTCCCTAAAAATTAGAAACAATGGCGTTTGAATGACAGAACTCAATTCTTTAAGGACCTGTGGGTATATGCCATCCGGACCAGGTGCTTTATTCACCTTTATATTGTCTAAATATTTTTGCATGCTCAGATGGAATGATTGGTCCTATAACTTTCAAGGTATCTTTCTAAGCAGCTGCCAAAAGCAACATTTCATTTTACCAATAATTTGATTGCTATAGAGATTACAACTCCTTGTTCAGAAAGATGAGTTCATATATAACCTAGATATTTTGGGCAATATTCCCTTGGACACTTTAAGTGAACATGTGCTTTGCAAGGAAATCAAAAGGATCCCCAAAATGCTAGCGCCATCAGCTACTTAACTGTACCTTTTGTTAAGTCACCACTCCATTTTCCTGCAGCAGATAAGCTTTGTTTAAAGAAAATGTTTTGCAGTAGGGCTGTGCTCACACTATAAGAGATGAAGGGAGATATACTTACCTGATCTTCTGATCCTTAGCGCACAATACCGACCCTGTAGCTCTTGCACTCCTGTGCTCTAGTGGTCTTGAGGGGTGGACTGGTTCTTGATGTCATCATGTGCAGAGCAGGTTCCATACACTTGCTGTGGATGTGAAGATTCCGGGAACAGTCTACTGCTGGATCGCAGGGAAGCGCCGTTTGCTGGTGGAGTGAAGCATCGGGTGAGTATAAGTCTTTCACCTCTCCCCTGGACAAAACAAACACTTGAAGTGGTACTTTGGGCAAAATTAAATTGAACTGCGCATATGGCCAATGAAAGCAGCTGACAATTGTGACCCAGAAAGCGGTCACCTGAAGATGTCAGTGGGTGGGCAGGGAGCTCGGGATGCCGCATCACTGAAGCCGAAGTGAGTATAGTTCTGCTTTAACCCTTGCAGGATGGGGACAGCCCCACTGCAAGGGAAAACTTTTTTTTTGCCCAGATTTGGACTTTAAGCTTAAAATCTCTGAGGCCTCCTTTACAGGGCATTTAGCAGCATACACTGTATTCCAGCACAAAGAATCAGCAGCAGCAACAGCGGCTGCTTGGCATGTACAAAGTCATGACAGGCTGAAAGCAGCCTTCACTGTTGACATGTAGCTGTACACCAAGCAATTACCTATGGTTAGGGACAGACCTTGATTCAGATGTTTTTGTTCCTCACCTCCTATGGAAATTCAGTTGCCTCTTCTCTCCAAAACTAGGTCCTGGATGGGAAGGGAGACCCTATAAGAGGGGGAAGGATTAGTGGCTCAGTCACTTACCTTGCCCACTCCAACTCTGGTGCCCCTATATCTTCTGCATCCCAAGTCCATGCTGTGTGAGATGGGGAAACAACTCTCATTGTTTGAACGCTGTTTGTGAGGAAGTAAATTAATGTTTTGACTGACATTCTGCGGTTTAGCCACAAGATGTCACTGTTTTTCTCACACAGCCTCAGACTGCATAGATATTTTTATATTCATGAAAAGGTGGGGTTTTGCACACAGAGTTGGAGAGAACAGGAAGGAGAGAGAGAAGCCATATTTTGGAGCATGGTGAATAAGGGGCTGTGTGAGCTGAGAATCTGATGACATTCAGGTGTGAAAGCGTCCCTCAGTAACCAGAGATTGCTGCCAGGAATGCTGATGAGATTGCTGCCAGGAAGCTGATGAGATTGCTGCCAGGAAGGCTGATGAGAGCAGAGGAACTAAGTAACATATACGGCAAGACCGCATGCTTGTTGGAGAGACAGTTTTTCTGTTCAGAGTCACCAGCGGATGCAAAGCAGACCCGGGTCGGTAAGATCGTGCATGCACCTCATTTCAGTGTTGGCGCCTTGAGACTGAGTCCAGGCCTATAGTTAGTTAGTTAGGGTCACTGTTTGTGTCAGGCCACAAGTGTTGTTACTGAATATTGGAAGGACTCCACAACTTAAAGTGACATTTCACATTGGAGAGCTGATAAAATCCTACAAACTCAAGCCAGACTGGCGTTTTGGTCAGAAGGAATACTCAGGCACGTGCTACAGGACCAGTTATGGGAGGGGGAATACTGTAGATTTGTGTATGATTGTAAGCTGTTGTGCTGGACCGCAGGCTAGCCCATAACGTACACCCATACACTGATTCCTGCTCTTAGGGTAATAACAGGTAAGGTGTGGCAGCTTATTTGCGTCCGCCAGTATGTAAATTACTTCACTTTCTACCTTCATCCATCAGAAGGCACCGTGCTGTGCAGTACAAGGGTCTCAGCCTTTGGGCTGGGTGTATGTAAATGTATTGTATGTTTTCAGCATTTGTGGTTGTGCTTATTTGCCACATCTAAGTAAAATTCTGTTATGGCAAAAGCTGGTGTTGAGGTTGCTTTCCTCGTTCGTGACTTCACTGTATCCTGGGGAGCCCACCCCGTTACACGGCTTACAGCTGCACCTGCAATCTTTGTGGTATCTCATCTGCTCCCAGCCCCTGCTTCTTCTGAGGTCTCCATTGTATCCACAGTTTAGGTCCTTGCTGCCTCACCCCAGCTTGCAAGATCTACACTCAGAACCTCTGTTGCACCATTTCTGCACCCATGGCCTCCAGATTCACCCTACTTTGAGCTGCTCATTGCCTCAGGTCTCTCTCACATTCCAGTTCCTGATCACTTGGCAGGTAAGCCCAAACTTCCTGGAGGGGGTCCCTGGTAGAATACCAGCTACCTTTAGACTCCACTCCCAGGGAAAGCAGCTGCAGTAAGGAGCAGGGTCTACATTTCAAATTGTGACAGGGGAGTGGGTCAGATGCTCCCCATACCTACAAATTCCATTTATATCATTTCACTTCTTTGGAAGATAGGAGAGGCTAGGAAGCAGGGGTGGCCTCGCCCACACACAAATCACACCCAAAAAAGCCTATGAAAGGTACCAGGGGCATCTCCTGGGGCCCTCTGCTGACCCCGGGCCCTCGGGCATTGCCTGAGTGCCCAAATGGTCAGTCCGCCCCTACTAGGAAGTAAAGGGAAAAGTAATTAGCTGCAGAGACTGGAGTAAACTGTTGTATTACCTTTCACTGGCCAAGCACAGGTTTACTTTAAAAGTCCACTTTAAGTCCACATACCAGTTGAACACTTTATCACAAACAGTGGACACCGCACCTGTGTGAAGTTTTTATTTTCCAACCCACTAGTGCTTGGGGGCACCATACCACCCTCTACTACAAGATTCCGTGATATTGTAAGCCTTGTATTTCAAATCCACCCGTTCCCAAGCTACGGCAGCTGATCTTCAGACACACCTACAAGGGTCACTATAGAAGGTAGGGTGGCATTAATCTACAGATTTATTCCTACTGTGGTTATGCTCATCTTGGGGTCACCCAGTTCTGTTACACAAACCCTTTGCCCTGTGCAGTTTTCAACAAGCTTGGAGATTACATGGTAAATAATGGCTATCCAGAGGCTGCACAATACCAAAAGCAATCCCAAGAACTTGCCTGTAACTGATCAAAGGGAACTTTAAATTTCAGACTGAGGTCAGCCAAGTACACATCCTAACAAATGTGTATCTGTTTCTTTCTAAAACATGAACAAATAATCTCACTGTGCTCTAAATGTGGGCCTTGAACAATATGTGTGACTTCACAGTAGATGGTGGCATGTATTTAATTGTACAACATTAGGATTAATTGATGGCAAAAACATTGACTTTGATGCAAAACGTTCAGACACAAGGATGAACAGATGACATGAGAAAAATATCAGTGAAGGACCTTTATAAATTTAAAACTTTACAAAACCATTATGTTTTCCTCTAGCAGCTTTCAATTTTGTACAGAAGCGCTGAAAGATACAGCTGACTGAAATGAATAAATGTGTACCAATCAATATGTATCAGCTTATACCAATTACCGGAGCGGCGGTGGGAAATTGGTTCTTATGTACGAAATAAAGGACAGCCAGGAGATTTAAACTGGATAAATGTTCCTTTTTACGCCTATTACACGCTGGCTGATGTGCCATTATAATCAGGAAGTTTCAGACATCAAGGGACAGGAACAAGTTTCAAAGATTTGCACAAGAAATATTCGACTTTTGACTACTGGCCACTTGGCTTGTATATGCCCAATAGCCTGCAAATGCAAATATCATTAGCTTTTCTTTACTTCCTGGAAGAATATATCTTGGTAATCTTTAATTGTTAATACCTTAACCATTTGAGAACCAGCATATTAAATCCCCTTCCTATCCAGGGCATTTTTTTTTTTTTCATTTTTTTTAGCACTGTGATAGTTTGACTGATAATTACTCAGTCATGCCATAGTGCACCCAAATTAATTTTATGTAATTTTTTTAGACAAATAAAGCTTTCATTCAATGGTATTTAATAACCACTAAAATGTAAATTGTTTACTGTATAAAGAAAAAAAAACAAACAGGTGAGAAAACTGTTTTCCTTACTTTCTGTTATAAATCATAGCAAATAAAAATGCCAAGACAATATGAAACCCCCCCGAAAATATGACTTTTTTGGAAAGTAGACATGACACATTGATCTGAACTTTTGCCACAATTATTTTACTCTTGATTCACATCTACATGGTTTCCCAACGGAAAATGAAAACCATGTCAGAACTGAGGGTTAAAGGAATTAGTAATGGTGAATTAGATTCAATAAAGGTATACACATGGGAGGAAGAGGTGAACTGGTTAATGTACAGGTCACATACAGTGGTAGGATGGAGATAAAGGGATTAGTGTACAGATGTGCAGGATGAGGGAGGTGAGGTGTTAATATACAGGTCAGATCAGGATGGAGCTGACATATACTGTAGATAGGTGAATGGAGACTGGTACTGGATTACTCTGTTTTCTGGTGCTGGATGACACTGGTATTTATTTACACTGGTATTGACTGCAGCCAGGAAGCTTTCTTTCCACTCACACACACCTATCAATGTGCAAGAAGAAAGTGGGAGCTGGCTGCTAATTACAGCCATTAATTTACATTGTAGATGCTGTGATTGGTTGCAGTGATCATGTGCTACAGATCCACCATCATTGGTTCTGCACCCTCTTTCTGTGATCTCCACTATCTAATGGACAGTGCAATCACAGTGCAGTGCGCATACACATGCTACAGGGCGCACATGAGCACAAACAAAAAATATGTTTTAAACCTACCCTCTGTACTGGAAATGCTATCATCCGTATGTTAATTTACAAGTAGTTAGTATGGCTTTCTGACCTCAATTGGTGACTATGCCATGCTTTTATTAAGATTTTTAAAATTATATATATATATATATATATATATATAGCAGCCATCACTGGAGTACATGTTTAACAACATGAAGTGGCTGTGGGAGATCAAAACACTGAGAGGTACTAAAGGATTGCAAAACGTGAAAACAAGTGTTTTTCAGGAAACACATCATCCACAATCAATAAAAAGTGTATATTCACCTAGTCACCTTCGACATCACAGACAACAGGGACATCAAAATTATTTGTTACTTATCATTATTAATATTACAGATATTTTTATAGTAATGACAATTTACACAGTACTTTGCATATACATTGTACATTTACATCAGTCCCTGCCCTCAGTGAGCTTACAATCTAAAGTATTTTTCCTCAGGCCTTTGTGCTAGTTGCAGGTGTATCCCAGTATATGCTTCTTCATGAAACTTTTCGCATATCAGGGTTTTTTCTTGGCTAGGATTACCTTTTGTTGGTATACTAGTTTTGGGACCTTCCTTCCATATTATCTCTTCTCTTTTTTTCCCCAAGATTTACTTCTCCGCCTGAGCAGAAACAACTGTTTTCAAAGAGGCTCTAGTTGAGCCCTCCCGTTCTTATATTTGTTCATGCTCTGAGTCTTCCCTTGTGTTGCCTCAGGAGGTGTGGAGTGGTAAACAAACCCTCAGTGGCCTGCTGAGCCTGCAATGTATTCTTCCAATTGTTGTGCATGGACCATGGCCATGGGCATCTCAGTGTCCTTTGGGCGGATGCTTGTGACTGAAGCAAGTCCTCACTCTTTCTTCTCTCAGTGTCATTGAGCTTGGAGTGGGGAAGTCCATTGTTCTTGGCTACTTCCAGGCAGGTGGTCCACTTCCATCAAGCCAGGTAGTGCACTTCCTACACAAAAATTAAGTGTGGGAACTCAGAGGGGTTCTCCACCAGTGAAGGTTCCAAAGAGAACAACTGGCGTGTATATATAAGCATACTTTGCTTTATTGAAATCAAATATAGTTGTAAAATTATGATAAATATCAAAAAAAGCACTTCAACCAGTGAGAACTGAATTAGGTTCTCATTACATCTGACAATGTTATCATTCGTGTTTTAATTGTGTTTGGTGTCTTGTGATAATTAGCATGATTTTACAACTATATTTGTAATCAATAAAGCGAAGTATGTTTATATACAGTATATATAGTTGTGTATATTTAGTATATATAGTTGTTCTCTTTGGAACCTTCTCTGGTGGAGAACCCCCTTAGAGTTCCCACAATTCCTTTTGTGCTTAGATTTGTTCAGGTTCCATGAACACCACCCTACTGTCAGCGGATACTGGTGAGTCGGTTTCGAATAGAACTCTTGAGTATCAATTAGCAGCTATTTTATATCTTGTGTATACATATAGTGCACTTCCTACAACCTAGTACATGATGGGCCTTCCAAAGTGAGTGCCAGCAGCTCAGAGGTAAATAGAAGCTCCATCCTAATAACTCCTTCCTGAACTTATGGCCCACTTGTTGGTGTGCAACAGTAATGGGGGCTAGTTATTCTATTTTAACCTCACTTACACTCCATTTTTTTGCAGCAAAGAGAGGTAATGGCCTGTAGTGTCTACTGTGTATGAATCAAAAATATAAAAATATAAGGTGTGAACTAAAAATATAAGGTGTGGATCCAGCTGTATAAACTGTATCTAGCCTCAGCTATATACAGTATACAGCCTTGTGTTCTGGCAGTGAGACAAGAACTTCCTGTCACACCGGGAACAAAACTGAGTCAACTGAGCACTGCTGAGCCATTCATAGTCTGCTTTGCATTTTCTAAATGAATACATGCTTTGTTGAGGTGGAGTGGCAGGCGGATACAATCTCCAACTCAGCTTTTTAGAGGAAGAATTCGGGGGATTCATAAAGGGTGTCACAAACAGCATCAAAAGTATTGTCGCTTGTACCCAATTCTTGTGCCTGTAACAGACAAGTACATGACTCTGTCCCTGTCTCACTGAGGAAGGAGAGTCAGCACTGGGCCCTCCTTCCTCAGTGCACTCACTCCTGCCCTCCCTCCCCTGCCACTATGCCTATCACACCGACAAGAGTATGACCGAGGGGTTTGGTACTGGGGTAGCCCATATGGAACGTATTCAGCTATCAACCAGGATATTCATGGGCAAAAAGCTAAATGTTAATGGGGTCGCGTGAGGCGCGATACTGGGAGAACATCATATGACGTCCTCCCAGGATAATTGGCCGTCAGGAAGGAGTTAAAAATAATCAGGGGGATTCAAAACAGTGCTAACGTGGTGGTATTTCTCTTATGAACCACCTGCATCTAGTTAAGGCAAGCATTTGCATCAGTGTTGGTAACATTACACAAGACATGCGGCAAATTCAGGTAGTTCTTACTACCGCCACTCCATCAGTTCTCAGATTAGGAAACTGGTAATTAAGACCAGCTCTAAGCTTGCGTACAAAGGTACTCCAGTAGTCAGAGTGGGCAGTGTTCTATCCCTGACCGCATTCAGCTGTCAACCAGGATATTATAGGCAGAGCTTGATGGTGAATTGAGAGAAAAGCTCTTCATCAGGTCCACTTTACTTTTGATTGACAATGCATGGTAGTAGGCAGATTCAAAAGCTGCTATTGGACTGAATAGCAGTGTTCGATCTGCTGCTGTGACATGTCAAGCAAAAGTAAAGTAGACTTAAGGGGGACTAGTTTTTCAGTTCACCTGCAGGCTCTGCTCCCATATGGAAAAAAAATATATTTGAAATATATTTTAAAAATATTCTTCCCAAATATATTGACATATATTTGAAATACTACAATTTTGGCCGTATTCAATATATTTAATAATATATTTCAATAAATAAATAGACTAGTCCCCCTTAGGTCCACTTTACTTTTGATTGACATGTCACAGCAGCAGATCGAGCACTGCTATTCAGTCCAATAGCAGCTTTTGAATCTGCCTACTGCCATGCATTGTCAATCAAAAGTAAAGTGGACCTGATGAAGAGCTTTTCTCTCAATTCACCATCAAGCTCTGCCTACCCAATGACCAGTTATTTCCAGAAAATGGGCATTGCATATATAAGGGTAATGACATAATCTGTATCCTCATTAACATTTAGCTTGTTGCCCATGAATATCCTGGTTGACAGCTGAATGGGGCCAGGGATAGAGCACTGCCCACTCTGACTACTGGCGTACCTTTGTACGCAAGCTTAGAGCTGGTCTTAATTACCAGTTTCCTAATCTGAGAACTGATGGAGTGGCGGTAGTAAGAACTACCTGAATTTGCCGCATGTGTTGTGTAATGTTACCAACACTGATGCAAATACTTGCCTGAACTAGATGCAGGTGGTTCATAAGAGAAATACCACCACGTTAGCCCTTTTTTGAATTCCCCTGATTATTTTTAACTCCTTCCTGCCCGGCCTATTGTAGCATGATGGCCAATTATCCTGGGAGGACGTTATATGATATTCTCCCAGTATCACGCCTCACGCAACCCCAATGGGCCGCACTCCGTCACTATCTGTCATTGGCTGTATCCAGCAGGCCAATCATGGCAGATCACATGGCAGTTGTACACAATGAATGGAATCCTTTCATGCCATCCAATGCTTACAACTGTGCTGCTCGCTGTGATTGGTTACAGTGGTCACATGTACAGACTGGGCTAATCACAGCCCATCTGTAACATGTGATCAGCTGTGGCCAATCACAGCTGATCACAACAAAATTACTGAATAAATCCGTTTCATTCAGTAAAAATGCTTGCTTATACCAATGAAATTTGTTGGTATAAGCACTCATAATGTGTAAAAAAAAAAAATCCTGATCACTTGTACAATTTTACTATGGTCACAGAAGTAGAAAATAAAATCTTAAAAAAAAATTAAAAATGTAATAAAAAATGTAAAAATGTTTTTTTTATTTTAAAAATTATTTATTTATTTTTACATACTTTCGCCAGTCAGTGTCCCTGACCACTGCTGCACCAGTTATATGATAAAACTGTACTGCATTGGTGACAGTATGTAGATTAAAAAAAATAAGAATTTTTTTTTTTCATTTCTTCATTTTCCACAAAATTATGGCAAAAAAAATGACAACTTCAAACAACTCGTCATGCTTCTTACTAAATACCTCAGACAGTCTACTTTCCA
Source organism: Staurois parvus (assembly GCF_062004578.1). Taxonomy (NCBI): domain Eukaryota; kingdom Metazoa; phylum Chordata; class Amphibia; order Anura; family Ranidae; genus Staurois; species Staurois parvus. Next base: position 5,378,888 of record NW_028318190.1, on the reverse strand, counting down.
AAAAGCATTTGTTTATTTTTACTGTCCTGGCGTTTTTGAGCATCAAGATATGAGATAGGCCTTCAGTACATAAGGATTTATCGATTTCTAGATACAGTATATACCGTAGATACGTTCCTATCAACTAAATAATAAACACTGATCTGGGTTATTTTCACCAATGAAATGTAGCCGAATACATTTTGGTCTAAATTTGTGAAGAAAGATTATTTATTTGCAAAATGTTATAACAGAAATGAAAAATGCACTATTTTTCAAAATTGTTGGTCTTTTTTCCTTTATAGTGCAAAAAAATAAAAAACCCAGTAGTGATTAAATACCACCAAAACGTGTGAAAAAAAATGATAAAAATTTCATATGGGTACAATGTTGCATGACCATGTGATTGTCTTTCAAAGTGCAACAGCGCTGAAAGGTGAAAATTGGCCTGGACAGGAAGGGGGTAACAGTGCCCAGTAGGCAAGTGGTTAATAATGTATTGCTAGTAGCTTTTGACTACACCAGGAGGTACAGTGGAAGTCACACTTTAGCTATTGCGGAAACCTTGTGCATGTTTTTCCCAGACTCGATAGTTATGGTAGATCTAAACTCACCCCAATTTTATGGGGTTTAGAAAATAATGATTCCTTCTCTATTTTGAAACCAATTCATGAGCCATACTATTTTAGTTTAAGAAATACAAAATTGAAACAATAAAGTAGCCTTTGGTTATATTCACTGAATCTAAGAGATTGCAAAGATGTTGAAGAACACCATGGATGGGTGGATCAGATTTATGTTTTCAGAACGTACTGTACATACTTTGAAAAGTAAAACCTTCTAGTGGTTTTAGAGGTTATGTCATGTCTTTGGCTCCAGCATGGACAGGGAACTGGTGAAATGCCTGAACCAGGGGAAGACTGACCATTTGGAAACTCGGGCATTGCCCGAGTGCCCGGGGTCAGTAGGGGGCTCCATGAGATGCCCCTGGTACCTCTTTCATAGGCTTTTATGAGTTTGGGCCCCATGAGTTGTCAGTCCGCCCCTGGCCTGAACAGCGCTACAGAGCTACCACCTAGTCCACATAGTGGTTAGACATATCTAGATTGCCCTAATCTCCTGCTGGGACACATCCTTGTGGAGTCCTGCAATCCATAGCCCCATCCTAATAGGCTGTTTGTCACTTATCCTGTCATGTGCTGTCCTGGAAGATGATCAGGGAAAACAATACAGTTTTAGTTACCTGGTAACTCAGTTTCCAGGAATTTTCCAGGACAGCAGGAATTCCCATCCTTTGCTCTCTGTTGTATTGTGTTGTCATGTTATTCCATTAGATACCTTGGGTTCTTGCTTAATACTGAAGTGAATGTGGCACTATTTTTTTTATTGATTGTACGTGATGTGTTTTCTGTTTTAGAAAGAACCTCTTCTGTGCTGTCCTGGAAGATTCCTGGAAACTAAGTTACCAGTTAGGGTTAACATTTCCATTTAACTTTGTTGTAGACTAAGAAACTGTCTGCAAGGTAGTAACAGCATCTGTGTAATCATTTATTTGTGGCCAGGCTAGATAGGGTCAAACCAGGGTTGAAGCTTACTAACCTACTTAGAAAAAATTAGGAAACTATAGCACACTAACTTAGAGTGCTGTAATGTTATTAAGTAAGATAAACAATATTCCTATTTCAGAACAAAAAATGAGGCTAGGTGAAGGTGGGTCATCAGTTCCTTGCTTAAAGACAAAATGAAAAACACTCCCGTATCATCATAAGTCTATAAAATATTTCTAGATCAACTCGACAAAAAAAAAGAAGGAAACAAGATATTAATTAACATGTCCCTGGTAATTAGGGGCCACTGCCAACCCTATTGACTACCACACAGTAACGTAGTTTCAGTGAGCTTCTAGCACTGAAGAATTAGATCCAATTGGCAAATGTAACTTTTGTAGTTGGAGAAGTTTCTGTTTGCATGAGATAGTGGCTCTAAAGAAGTGGTAGTACCTCTTTCCAGCTGTACTTGACTGGCAGGCATATACTCATTAATCATTCTTATTTCTGTTAAAATTAAAAAAAGTTATCTGAACTGCTTAGATAAGGCATTTCCCCAAAGTTATATTCTCTAATTACTGTATGTAAGAAAGCAATATAAAATACAAGAAATAAATTCTACTCATGTCTACCAAATACATAAAGCAAGGCTGGTCATAAAGGGTTCAAAATAGCAAGTAATTTTTGGGGGCAATTGTGTGCATGCTTGCAATTTTCAGGCCAATCTGATGTGCTAGAGGTAAAAACAAGCAAGCTGTCATTGGTGTTCATTATTGTATTAGTTGCCTGATCAAAGGTCACCTCTCTCAGCACAGGGCAAAAATTGTGGAGGGCCCCAGTGTTCAGTCCACTCAAATGAGGATAAGAACATTTATGGCCAACCTAAAAAAAAGACACAATCACAAAGGGAGTGAAAGACAACGTTGACTCTGGAGTCACTGTAGGTCACAGTGCAAAGTGGCTGTAACAGAGGTAATCGATCAGCAAAACTGCAAGAAAACAAAATAGTTTAGAGTATTAAGTATGAAAACTGATCAAATGCATATACATGTTTCCTACCATATTAGAGAGGTAAATACACTGCTCAAAAAAATTAAAGGAACACTTTTTATTCAAAGTATAGCATCAATTAAACTCCTGGGATATTAATCTGGTCAGTTAAGTAGCAGAGGGGGTTGTTAATCAGTTTCAGCTGCTTTGGTGTTAATGAAATTAACAACAGGTGCACTAGATGGGCAACAATGAGACGACCCCCAAAACAAGAATGGTTTTGCAGGTGGAGACCACTGACATTTTCTTCCCTACTCATCTTTTCACTAGTTTTGCATTTGGCTAGGGTCAGTGTCACTACTGGTAGCATGAGGCAATATCTGGACCCTACAGAGGTTGCACAGGCAGTCCAACGCCTCCAGGATGGCACATCAATATGTGCCATTACCAGAAGGTTTGCTGTGTCTCCCAGCACAGTCTCAAAAGGAGTCTCCTCATGGAGGAGATTCCAGGAGACAGGCAGTTACTCTTGGAGAGCTGGACTGGGCTGTAGAAGGTTCTTAACCCATCAGCAGGACAGGTATCTGCTCCTTTGTGCCAGGAGGAACAGGAAGAGCAGTGCTAGAGCCCTACAAAATAACCTCCAGCAAGCCACTGGTTTGAATGTCTCTAACCAAATAATCAGAAACAGACTTAATGAGGGTGGCCTGAGGGCACGACTGATGTCCTCTAGTGGGCCCTGTACTCACTGCCTGGCACCATATTGACATTTGCCTTTGAACACCAGAATTGGCTGATCCGCCACTGGTACCCTGTGCTTTTCACATAAGAGAGCAGGTTCACCCTGAGCATGTGACAGACATGAAAGGGTCTGGAGAAGCCGTGGAGAACGTTATGCTGCCTGTAACATCATTCAGCATGACCGTTTTGGTGGTGGGTCAGTGATGGTCTGGAGGGACGCACGGACCAAACAACCTCTACAGGCTAGACAATAGCACCGTGACTGCCATTATCAAGATGAAATCCTTGGACCCATTGTCAGAACCTATGCTGATACAGTGGGTCCTGAGTTCCTCCTGGTCCTCCTGGTCCACAACAATGCTCAGCCTCATGTGGTGAGAGTATGCAGGCAGTTCCTGGAGGATGAAGGAATTGATACCATTGAATGGCCCCCACGATCGCCTGACCTAAAGCCAATAGAACACCTCTGGGATATCATGTTTCGGTCCATCCGACGCCACCAGGTTGCACCTCAGACTGTCCAGGAGCTCAGTTATGCCCTTTTCCAGATCTGAGAGGAAATACCCCAGGACACCATCCGTCATCTCATTAGGAACATGCTCCAGCATTTTCAGGCATGCATACACACACGTGGCGGCTATACAAACTACTGGGTACCATTTTGAGTTGCTGCAATGAAATTTCAGCAAAATGGACTTGCCGGCTGCATAATTTTTTCACTTTGATTTCGGGGGTGTCTTTGAATTCAGTCCTCTGTAGGTTGATAATTTTCAACAAATGATGGGGCATCCTTATGTTCCTAACACATTCCCTAGTCCATATCAGTATAGATATCCAGCATGATATTTTTCCCCATTGAGATCTGATGTGCTTTCAAAGTGTTCCTTTAATTTTTTTGAGCAGTGTACATTGCTAAAGAGGCAAAAAGTATTTTCATACTAAGACCTTATAAAGTTGACTTCCACTTAAAAATGAAAAAAACCAATGTTGGTGAAGCGCTTCACATAAAGAACTAAATATATAAAGTACAATGATATAAAAATATAAAATGCATATAAAGTGACCACGTTGTATTGAAAGATACAAATGACTAGGGCTAAGTATTCCCCCCAAAAAAATATATAAGTGCCAAGTGCTGAGAGTGCAAGACAGGTCATGCGTTTGCTGACTAGATTGTGCCAAAATACAATATATGCAAAGTAAAAGTAATACACAATAACATAGCACACTCTAACTGAAAGTGACAGGTGCTCAGTATGAATATAAATGTTGGTTAAAGATAAAAATCCACAATAAAGTGCAATAACAAGTGCTTGACATTTCATGTACAAATAAACACCACAATGTCAGTGCTTTAATTCTTCACTCCAAACATGATGCGTGTTAGCATGCCACACCTGTATATCGTGATCCAAAAGTGGCTAAAGTGCCTCCTCACCTTAACCATGCGACCCCTAAGGCCACAATGCTTTAAGTAAGAATACTCCACCAGACTGGGGATCTCTGTTATAATGCTCTTGTAGTACCACTCAGTCTCCTCTGCTAGGTCACTTATGCCCTTTAGATGGCAATACCCCTGGGATAATTACAAGGCCATAGAGAGGTGGACAAAGAGAGCCTCCATAGTGAAATACCATTTATTCCATTTAGCAGATGAAAACAAGAAAAAGAGAACACTCACAGTATAGAAGATCTCATACATCAGGTCTCCCATGTGCTGTGGGTGTACTGCAAGGTGCTGGGTGTCCAAAGATGGCATCTGCCGGATGTGCGTAACTGGAAGTACGTCACCGTGCTCTACGAGTTACTCCACGATGTCACGTGGCTTCGTCAGGGAGTGGTATTAAATTATAACAGAGATCCCCAGTCTGGTTGAGCATTATTACTAAAGCATTGTGGCCCTTAGGGGTCACATGGTTAAGGTGAGGAGGCACTTTAGCCACTTTTGGATCACAATATACACGTGTGGCATACTAACACGCATCATGTTTGGAGTTAAGAATTGAAGCACTGCCATCGCGGTGTTTATTTGCACATGAAATGTCAAGCACTTGTTATTGCACTTTATTGTGGATTTTTATCTTTAACCAACATTTATATTCATACTGAGCACCTGTCACTTTCAGTTAGAGTGTGCAATGTCATTGTGTATTACTTTTACTTTGCATATATTGTATTTTGGCACGATCTAGTCAACAAACGAATGACCTGTCTTGCACTCTCAGCACTTGGCACTTATATATTTTTTTGGGGTTAACACTTAGCACTAGTCATTTGTATCTTTCAATAGAGCGTGGTCACTTTTATGCATTTTATATTTTTAGATCATTGTACTTTATATATTTAGTTCTTTATGTGAAGCACTTCACCAACATTGGTTTTTTACGTTATACATCCTGTGGTATTGGGAATAGGTGGTAGCAGCTTGCATATATTTGGGGTTTTGTTTGTTCATACCAGTGGAGCGCAGGGGGATTATTTTTATATATACACTTAAAAATGAAGCTACCGTTTATCCACTCCCTTTCTTCCTCTTCTAATAAATGAATGATTTTTATGGAACCCGCTCCCACTATCGCAAGCCTTTCCCCCATCTGCAACCCCCATCTGCTGTTTATTTTGAAAGTTAATTTTCCCTTACCTTTCCCTGCTAAGGGAATATTTCCTTCTAAAGTGAAAATCCCCCCGAAAAGTGAACCACTTATATGCCTTTAGTGATTCCATTTGCATTGCATGTCTATAAATTATACCAGTACAATTAAAAATAACAAGGCATCACAGCTAACAGGTGTTCATTAGCAATACATGGCCATATTCAATAACAAGCACTGATTATAATGTGCAGTAACCAGCACCTATAATCAGAATACATCATTAATTGATCATGAATTGATCTGATTTCAATAGCATAAATCAGTTGCATTTTAAAAACTAGACCACTTTTATTCAATAAGCCAGCGGTTTGAAAAACCTATTGCTCTTCCATCAGTGCATCACTCCAAAGTAGTGGAGTTGCCTGTAGTGTTCTATTCCTTGTGTCATTCCCTGTTTCATTGTTTTTAGGCCAGGATTCTCAGATGATCCTCTCAAAATCAATTTTGAAATCTCCTTCTAGTACAAGTACTTGCAATATATTCTATACTCTGTTTCATTGATTTTAAACTGTGAATGATTTTTGTGTGCAGTTTTTGGCTTCTTTCCCTAATCTAGTCTACTCTGGAGGGACACGCAATACACAATACAATGTAAACTACAACTGGATACAATTATTTAATATGGAATATGTTTATAGACTAAATATATTATCCAGAAGTAGTCTGGCACAGTCTGGAATGTAATAGTGCAGCTGTGAGTTTGTTATTTGTATTTGGAATGTGTACAAGTGTATGCATATATGGGTAGGTACGTATCACAGATGGTGACACAGTAAACTAATTTATTGATGGCTAGACTGCATGAAGAATTTTCTTTCTACATGTACCATCAAACAACTGGCCTAGGTCTGATTTATAGACAGCATACAGATAATCTGACAGCACAAAAGGATGAATTAGCTGCATTTCATGGAAAATTTACGTAACTCTATGAACCAATTGGGTTAGGTCTCTGGGAAGCTGAAAAATGCCCAGTGTAAAATTCTGGGCGTTTTACCATGTCTGGGGAGCATCAGGTGCCCGTGTACAGCCTGCCATCCCATATAGAAGAAAAATATATTTGAAATATATTTTAAAAATATTCTTCACAAATATAAATTGACATATATTTGAAATGCTACAATTTTGGCCATATTCAATATATTAAAAAAAAAAATTATATTTATATATATACACACACACACACACATACACATACACATACACACACACACACACATATATACACACACTGCATGTTGAAAAGTGTTTTTATTACAAAATATTTCAAATATACTGTATTTCTTTCAAAATACAAATCTACATTTTTGGCATGCATTTACAGATATATGTAAAAATATATGTTAAAATGACTTTTTTATATGTTAAAAAGAATCTGAAGAATATATTTAAAAACAGTATATTTTCAAAAAAATATATTTTTCAAATATATTCTTCCGTTTTTTTTAAGATATTATAAAGTAATTTTAACATATCTGTTTATATATATTTGTAAATGCATTTCAAAAATGTAGATTTGTATTTTTAAAGAAACACAGTATATTTGAAATGTATTTTTAAAAAATATTTTTCATATATTTGGTAATAAAAACACATTTCAACATGCAGTGTATATATATATATATATATATATATATATATATATATATATATATATATATTGAAATATATTGAATATGGCCAAAATTGTAGAATTTCAAATTTATGTCAATATATTTGGGAAGTATATTTTTAAAATATATTTCAAATATATTTTTCTTCCATGTGGATACAACTGAATGGTTTCCAGAGCACGGAAGTTGTGCATTCAGGAAATATATTAATGAATTATAGGTTAACGTTGATGTGCAAAAGCATAGGCATTAACATGAGTACAGCTGCTTTCTGCCATTCACTTGTATGACAGGCTGAATACAGCACCTGGAGTTACTTGGGCAATGTAAAAGGAATTTTTGCTGGGCACATTGTCAGCCTCTCACTGTCTATGTACATAACGCCCTAAATTTACTACCTACATTGAACTACATCACTGTATCACAATGTATCATAATTCAGATGAATGACTATTTATCCAAATCAAAATAAGATGTTTAATCTTAGAGGAGGGAAGCAAATATTATTTAATATAGAATGTGTTTATAGACTAAAGATATTATGCAGAAGTAGTTAATAATCATTCTGATTTACTGAGCCACGTAAAGTGATGGTATTCAAATGGCAGGCCTCCAACCTATACTCCAAGGGGACAAATGACTATAGGTAATTTTTTGATAGTGAGAAATATCCTTTGCAAATGAATGGCTGTGGATTTATTTGGCATGAAGCCAGCCTGATTATAATGCACAATGGGCATAATAACTCCAACCAGTCTGAATGCCAGAACCTTCACTAGGAGTTTAATGTCACTCTGGAGTAGTGAGATTGGTGTATAGGAGCCCGGGTCTATCGAGTCTTTACATGGTTTCAAAAGGAGAATAATGTTTGCTTTATACATAGAAGTAAGCAGAGCCTGTCCTCTAGCAACTGTGGCAATATCAAATAATGTTTGTATATGTCCATGGGGAGACCATCTTCCCCAGCCGCTTTCCAATTTGGGAAGGAACTGATCACCTCCTGTAACTCTTCAATGGTAAGTGGGGCATCCAATCTCTATCTCTGAGCTACAGAGGGCCATAGAAAAGAAATGTGTAGATAACATTCAAGACCTTGGGGCATATTTGATGTTTTAGGGAGGTATAGGTCTTTATAAAATGCCAATTCATGCATCATCAACTCTGGGGAGTGTACCAGAGGACCTGCCTGGGATCTAATTACTTTTATGGCAGGCGATCAGTGGTGGGAATTCACAATTTTCACCAAGGAGGTAGCCAGTTTTCTCCTCTTAAAAAATGGCAGCATGGAGAAAAACCTGCCAAGGAGGAGAGCAAATTCTCATAGAGTGCTGACTGCCAAGCCACCTTGGCAGAGTCAGATGGGTTGGCAATGTAATACTGCTCTAATTGCTGGACTTGGGACTCAACCTAATCCCATAAATCAGACTAAACCCTCTTAACCTTATTCATTTCAGCCAATAAAAGGCCCCTCAGATAATCCTGAAATGCCTCCCATTGTAAGAGAGGGGAAGTAGGTGGGTATTGATGCATAAAGAATTCAGCCATGCTTCTTTCCATCACCTGATGTGATGTAAAAAGTTGTAGTGAAAAGGCATTAGGATTTCATGGAGCTTTAGCCAGGGTAGCAGGTGGTGACACCCAGGGCCTCAATATCAGAGGAGAGTGATCTGAGACACTACGAGGCTTGTAATTAATCTCGGATATATACAGAAGCATGCCGGAGTTACCCGCAGCAAGATCAATTCTATTCAAAGTGCCACGAGACTTTGAAAAACATGAAAATTGTTTATAAGAATAATTTCCAAATGTGCCTCTTTTATCCTACAGGCATCCTCGGAATTCTCAATCCAAGCTTAATGGAAAGGCCATTGCCATATGCAAAACCAAAAGATGTGAGATGTGACTAAAAACAAATACAAGTACTGGACTTACAGACACAGTGGCACTATCACATCACAGGTCATTTATTTTGTGCCTCAAAAATATTGATGGTACTGTGCATAAAGTATCTCTACAGAAAGACTAATATTGAAAAAACTAAACAAAAACCATTCTAAAAGACTAAATCACAACCAGTTTAACTTGCTGAACATATGAAATTATTCTTGATAAAAAGAAACATCAACATTTAAAAAAACACAGGAAATTCTAGATTTGCAAAAAAAGTTTGACGCACCAAAAATAGAAAGGAATGCTCAGACAGGGGTTATGGCACCATTTGTCACAGAGGACAGACTTCTTATACTTTTGCCATTGTACTGCTAATGAGCATCTATTACTGCTGATACCCATCCTTTAGTAATGATTTTCTGCCTCCAGCAGAGGAAACATTATGCCTGTCCTGCCTGCAAGTTCAAATTTGACCACTGGATGTAGCCAGTAATAAATGTACTGTTTTACAGAAACTAGAGACTGTTTAGATGACAGATAAGATTTAATAAAAATCTGAGAGAAAGGAAAGAGGTGCATCTTAGGAGCTCAAACTCCATATTAGAAGTTGTGAGAGAAGGAGCCAGCTATCAAAGCACATGTTGGACTAAGACTAGCATCCCTATGCATCACCTAAAGGCAGCATCGCTGGTGAGAATCACTTATTGCCATCTATAATCTAACTATTCATTGTGTTTTCTTTATGTTTTTACATTGATTGTATGTATATCTTATCTGTTTTTCTGAAAAGTTTCACCCCACCTTGTTTTGTTAATAAAGCTTCAAGATTACATTCAGTCTGGCTTATTGCAGAATAGGAGGGTTTAGCTGCATGTCAAGTTACACATCGGGAAATGTGTAGGGAGGACAGAACAATCACATTTTCATTTTATCAGTATAGCATTGATCTCTTAGACCAGGGGTGTCAAACTGGCGGCCCTCCAGTTGTTGTGAAACTACTATGACCATCATGCCTCAACCTTTGGGAGTCATGCTTGAAACTGTCAATCTTGCAATGCCTCATGGGACTTGTAGTTTTACAACAGCTGGGGGGGGCACCAGTTGGACACCTGTGTCTTAGACTCTTTTATGTGATAATATTTATCTCAAAAGGGCCTGCTGCTCTGAAAACATGTTAAAAATGATGCTGGAGGGGGAAGTGAAGTCTTTGTAGAGCAAACCATAAACATTAAGTTCTAGCAATCTCATAGGAAATTATCCAGCAGTTGAAAGATCAGTACAATAAATTGTCCGCAGACTGAAAGATCTTTCAACAAATGAACAAGAGGTGATAGTTTGTGTTTTGACTGCTTCACTGAACCATTTCTCTTTCCTTTTCAAAGCATGCATAGCAAAAGGAACATTTCATTTCCTATGGGGCAGACAGCATGTGAGCAATTTTTAATTGATCATAGAGATTTTCTAGCCTTTTTAA